>NC_137637.1:7626511-7686511 GCF_963383615.2 Lipophrys pholis
TGTGTTGACACACCAGATAACCTCTGCACACAGCGTTGGTGTGCCGCCCATAGCAACCCTTATGTCAGCAGACGATGAAGCAGAGGTCATGGTCGTAGCTGTGTTGGCTAGCCCACCTGTCACGTTACCAGGTGGTCGTGTTGCTGGTGGACCACAGAAAGATGCTGCCAACAGCAGTCTTGTGGCTAGTACCTTGCATATGGGACTTCGGGCAAGTGCTTTCAACTTTTTACTTGCCCGGACAACTTTTCACTTGCCCGAAGTTTAATCGAAATCTATAAGCTTGGGTAATGTATGAATTTGACCAATAAATCAATAAAATCAATAAAAGATTCTTTAAAACCTCAGAATCACTTTATTAATCTCTGGGGAAATTCTTTAGCAACGCAACACAAACAGAATCTTTCCAGCTCTAATGCAGCTCCAACCATTGGGACTATTTTCAGGGAGTTATACTATATGCATGTGAGCTACATAGGAGTAACTTATGCGAGCCACCAACTGACAATAATAGTTATGTTAAACAGTTCAGTGTTATTGTTTGGCCACTTCTCTAAATCAAATACAAAAGAGGTCAAATCGATATTTTAGTTGTTGAATTGAGTTGAATGTGCTGGATTGAGTTCTGCACACCCAAGAAAGTAAAACACAGACTATTTAAGTAATTTAAGATGGCAACATGATCAATCGATGTTGGGAACAGCGATATGAGGTCTCCTGAAAGGATAAACAACAAGGGTTATTTTATCCTATTTCCAAAATGAAACATGAAAAAATGTCTCCTGTGGATGAAGCTGTGTGGCAGAACACAAAACACCGCCACAAGAAACCATGACGTCTACATTTTGTCCAAAGTAAGACAACGTCTTGTTTAATCTTAGCAACCTTGTCGTATAATATCAATCACATGACACTAGCAGTGATGAGCTTCTTGAAGCTATCCACCTAGCTTACCTGATGAACACTGACGTTAGCCGCTGGGGTCAACGTCGCTAGATAATCCAGTAACCTAGGTGGCTAAGCGCTAAGCTGGCCAGCGCCATGTTAGCAACAGCAACTGAGGGGGGCAGAGCTTAGCCAAAGGTCAAATGTAACATTGCTGAAATATCTTGTGAAATGGTTGCATTATGTTATTTTATCCTATGGCCAGCTAGCAAACTTGCAAGCTAGTAAACAAACTACTTTTGAAGTTTCAGTCACAATCATAAAGTTGGGTTTCATTTTTTATTTTTTTTTTTAAATCGTACATTGAGGAATATGAATCAATGTGGAAGGTCTTCTCAGTTCCTTGTTTGCACAAAATAAATGTAAAAGTCTGTTTGGGTTCAAAGCTTTTTAACCAGATTTACGATCAGAGCAACAAAACTTTACCTACAATTTTTTTGTTTATTTGTTAACTCTCTAAGTGTGTACATGTATGCAAAGGCATGACACACACACACACACACACACACACACACACACACACACACACACACACACACACACACACACACACACACACACACTTGAATAGACCAGCCGCAGTATATCCAATCTGTGAAAAGGTAAATTGAATTTTACCGGCACAAAGCCGACTCCCCTGCGGTCTTTTACAGGGGGAAAAAGCCCTACTTTGTGAGTCTGAAGCTTTTGTAAAGCTTTCATCGCTTTTTTTACCTGATCCTTTTTCTTCTCCCTTCACCTCTCTCTCTCTCTCTCTCTCTCTCTCTCTCTCTCTCTCTCTCTCTCTCTCTCTCTCTTTTGGGGAAATGAAAGTGTGAGAATTCCTGATCGATATGCTCATTAAACAGTTGTGTCTTTGAGAGTTGGCACAATATTGCACACAAAAGAGCACCAAGGCCTCACTGAAGGTGAAGAAGGGAAGAAAAAGCCTTGTGTATCGTTACAACCTCCATAAACTGAACAACTTCACTTTTAACAATCACAGAGATCAAAGGAAGTGTAGAAACATCATCCTGTATTCCTCCTCTTCTTCATCCTCCTCGTCCTCCTCCTCCCATTGTCTCCCTGTGTACCTCGAGATGTAGTCTAAGCCCTGTTATTCTGCTTGGGCAGAGGATTTTCCAGTCGGTCCATGGCTCTGTTATTAGCCGCTCCCATACATACACATACACATATTTCAGTATGAAGTTAACACAAACAGCCAAGCAGCTAGTCACTCTGCCCACACAATTAACCCACCCCACACACACCAAGCAACTGAGAAAATGCAGTTTGATATGTTACATTCTAATTAACTCCAGCACTGCCGCCTCCGCTGCTCTCCCGCGTGTGTGTGTGTGTGTGTGTGTGTGTGTGTGTGTGTGTGTGTGTGTGTGTGTGTGTGTGTGTGTGTGTGTGTGTGTGTGTGTGTGTGTGTGTGTGTGTGTGTGTGTGTGTGTGTGTGTGCTTGTGTTTGAGAGACACTGACAAGTGGTATGAAATATCCTGTGCGAGGTATCCATCTGTGAAGGGTCCACCATATGCATTTCAAAAACTGTGCGAGGTTTCCATGCCAAATGATGGAGGAAGATACACTCTTCCATCTGGCAGTGCTCCGTCTACATCAGAGGTGTAAGCAGTACGAAACACGGGTGGAGAGATTATTATTATGTCCCACTCAATTCCGAAGAGCTGGAATGTCCCCTGAGAAAGTGAGTGAAAATAGCTCTGGACCGGTAGATAGTGTAAGAATAGAAGTGAAACAAAATGGAGAGGAAAAGTAAAAGTTCATTCAGAAAGAGGGAAAACATTGGAGAATTTGAACCAAAACAACAGAAGACACATAGCAGAGAAGCTTCTCAATCAAAGTAAACATTTGCTTTATTCATGTTTGAGACTGTAGAAGAGTTACTGCCGTGCTACTGATTCTCTTTCCAAGGCGAACCTTGGGTGAATGAAATTGTTTAACGGGTGAATCAAACTGTTGAACAGGTGAATACAACTCTACGGGTAAAACCAACTGTTTAACGAGTGAATCAAACAGTCTGGCTGAATCAAACTGTGCGGGTGAATCAAACTGTATTGGGGAATCAAACTGTTGAATGGGTGACTCAAACTTTAAGAGTAAAACCAACTGTTTAGCAAGTGAATCAAACAGTCCGAGTGAATGAAACTGTACTGGTGAATGAAACTGTTTAACGAGTGAATCAAACAGTCTGGGTAAATCAGATTGTTTAATGAGTGAATCAAACAGTCTGGGTGAATCAAACTGTACGGGTGAGGGGTGTGGTTATGGCACTGAACTGAGCACACATATTTTTGTGAGATCCTGGCGATATTCTAGTAAAATCCTGTAAACTTTTCTTTAACTGCATAAACAGAGATAACTTTCATTTATGGCGACTTAATACTGCATACCCATGACAATATGCCAAGGAGGAACAATTCTAAAGAACAAAACGTCTCAGATGCTAACAGCCTAGCTAACGCGAAGTGTGGACTGGATCATCCCAAAACATGGACGTCATTCAGATACTCGACGGGATCATAAATGACTTTTCCACAAAGGTTGATATGCTCCTGAAAGTGATTCAAGACGTTAAAAGAGATGTGCAGGACTTCATCAACATGGATAAAGCAGAAATGCGCACAGTTAACTCAGAGAAAGGCAAGGCTGATGCTCTAGCTAAACAAGTGACTCTCCTCACAAATAAACTTGATGAGCTCGAAACCCGCTCTTGTCGTTCCAACCTACAGATAGTTAGCGTGCCTGAGAGGATGGAGGGAAATAGTAGCTTTCCTGGAGAAGTAGCACCCCGAGGCGCTGGGACCAGCGACATTCCCGAGTCCTCCTCTCATTGAAAGAGCACACAGATAACCCGGCCGGACGCAACCGAATTGATCAATTACACCGAGAGTCATCATTGTGAAGTTTTCAAACTTCCAGGATAAAGTCAGAGTGATGCGAGCTTCCAGGGCCAAAGGCAAAGTTATCTACGCCGGTGAAGAGATCGTGTTCTTTCCGGATCTTTCAGCGGATCTCCACCGAATCAATGAACATTCGGTACGGAAAAATCTACCCAGCCATGCTACAACTGTCCTCTAATGGACAAACACATGAGTTTGAAACCCCAGCAGAAGCTGAAAAATTCATTCAAGGGTAACAGAACACAGAGGACTCAAATTAATTAAAATGGAATGCTGAATCCTATATTATCCACCTACAACAGCAATAGTTTGATATTGCTGGCTTTATGGGCCAGTAACACACATGTGAAATGGTTGTGATTTTTCTTTCCTTTTTTCTGTGGAGACTTTTCTGTTTTGTTTACATCATTTTGTTATTCCTTCTACTTCCTCAGATATAAATGAATTTTTCATTTACTCTTTATACTGAGACTGACACACGTCCTTTTTAAGTGGACTTTAATCTGTTTTGGGGTTGGGTTCTTTTCAAAAGTGGTTATTCAGCATACTGTCGGCATGCCCGGATGAGAGTTAAGCTGCAAAAAAGACTATGATGAGGCGAGGGGCTGTCTTGTTCAGGGCCCGGTTGTTCAAAACTCGGTTATCATTTAACCAGCCGTTAAATACATTTAACTGACTGTTAACTTAAACTGCAGGTTAGCAAGGTTAACAAACGGTGTGTTAAGGATTTAACCAGCGGTTAGGGCTTAACCAGTGGTTAAAATAACCCAGTTTTGAACAACCGCACCCAGGTTGACAGCTGAGGGGTTTTGTTCATGGCAGAGTTTAAGTGTTTTTGTTTTTTTCACATCATGTGGTATTTTACATCAGGTTTACCAACAACTAAAAGATGATACTATGCTGCACAATCTGGCTTATTATCAAGATTAAATGACTGCAAATAAGAATTTTAAATTCACTTCTTGAAATGTTAGAGGGATGGTAAAGTTGACTAAATTAAAACAGGTGATTACCAGGCTTAAACAACTTAAGTCTTCAGTAGTGTTCATCCAAGAGAGTCATTTACTCAGAGAGGACTTGTTGAAAGTATGTAGGACATGGTCAGGCAAAGTAGTAGCATCCTGTTTCCCTTCTCGTTGAAAAGGGGTTATGGTGTTAATTCATAATTCGTTGCCTTTTCAAACAAACAACACTATTTATGATAAAACTGGTCAATTTTTGGTGGTTCAAGGAACTCTCCTGAGAGAAAATATTAATTTGGTTATATATATGGCCCCAATGATGATAAGCCATAATTTTTTGAGAATTTATTTTTGTTGTTGGCCACCTTCCCTGGTAAGATAATATTGGCAGGTGACTTAAATTGTGCTTTAGACCTGAAACTGGATCGCTCAGCAGGATAGATACATCCTGTTCCTAATCAAGATAGAAAATTCAACAATACATGAAAGACCTGAATCTCTAGTACTTCCTCCGTTACCTAGCAGAAAGTACCCAGCCGGTACCAGCACGTGCTTGTACATTGATGTGTACATTGGCAACTGGGGATCTGTGCAGGATGCTCTTGTCCTGCCCAGATCCCCAGTTGCCAATGTACACATCGATAAACCTCATATATTATAGACTCTTTTTTAACGACAGGTATATGCAGGAAAGATTCTACCTTGCTGACATGTTTCAGCTGCATCTGTAGTCTTCCTCAGAGCATCATCTGGCATGTGATGACATGTGGGCCTTTATCAGGTGACTGACCAGATGACGCTCTGAGTTTTCTCTTCAGGATGGTGGGCGTCACTCTTCATGAAAGAGTGAGGAGCGCAACCATCCAGTAGAGACTAAACGTGAAGCCACTGCTCCTTCACATTGAGCGGAGCCAGGTGAGGTGGTTCAGGCATCAGGAGGAAGGTCCAGGGATAGGATGCCCCCTGGTCGCCTCCCTTTAGAGATTTACCAGGCACATCCAACTGGAAGGAGGCCCCAAGGTCTGTCCAGGGGTACGTCTGAATTGTTCCTCCTATCTCGTCATCTATCGACTTTACCTTAACCCTGTGGATGACGTCCTAAAGGAGTTAGTGAAAGGCGATCATGGTGGTGTGGCAGTTGGACCACACTTTCACTTAGTGACGCCATAATAATCCGATGGCAGCGCAAGTTAGTGACGTCTGCCGAGGTGGGGGAAAAAACTACAAGTTTCCGAAAATGGACTACAAAAAGCACTTTACTCAAAAGGTTTTATATGATTTAAAGTTGTTCAAGGCAGATTATTGCTTTGGTAACTTATATGATCTGTGTCCTTTTCCGACATCATGAGTTTCCCTGAACGCTCAGATGAGCAGGTCCCTTTAAATGTTGTCGCTGCAAGGAATTGTGGGGCAGCATGAGCTCGCCTCCTTTGCAAAAGGATGCATCAGTGGTTCCTAAGCTAAAGGAGGTTCTAAAGGAAGCAACAAGTCTCCTTTCCTTTGGTTATTGAGAATTCGGACAGTCCTTACCATGGCCGGTACACAAAACACTTCCGGGGTTAAGGAGAAGTGGATCGATAAGGAGATAGGAGGGACTTTTTGGACGTTACCATGGACTATCTGGAGAGATTATATCTCTGGTTTGGTCTGGGAGAGACTTGGGTTTTCTGTAAGAGCTGGAGGAATCTTCTAAAGACATGCCTGAGTTTCATTGATCTCCGTGATGCCACTGGACCCCATGTTGACTTAGGCCCCATTTACACGACAATGAATTAGAGTGTATCTGCAAAACTTTCTTCACCTATGTGGGGTCTGTTTACACGACACCAGTTTGCAGATGCACTGTTTCCGCAAAGTTTTTAATTCGGCTCCCAAGGTGGAAAGATTCTTTCCCGGCGCAAATCCCTCCTGCAGAGACTGCTGGAGGCTACAGAGCCTGTTACTGCGCAGGCACATCTCTCCCCCTCCCTCCAGCTCATTCAGGTGTAAACAAACATGGCAGCCGCGTAGTAATATGACTCAACTATTAAACTACTGATCATCCAGATCAGTAGTTTAATAGTTGAGACTCTCCCCTGATAGCATCCGATGCGTCATCAGTCCATGCGGATGTCAGGTTCTCTCCATTTTCTTCATGTTTATAGTGTTTTGTTCTCTGCACACGTCTGTGTAGTTTCATTACAAAATCAAGCAACAGCGCCCTCCAGTGGCCCGGCATGCTAACTACATCGTTGTCTCTGTGTCCGCTGCTGCAGTGTAAACGCACTCCTTTCTTTTAGCGGATTAGGTGTTGTCACGTGAAACGTTGTCGTGTAAACAGAGCCTAAGAAGGAAAAAAGATGGATGAATGAAAATGGTTTCTAACAAAAGTATAAGCTAATTTGATATTCATCAGTATAATATTACTTTGACATACAGCTCAGGGTTACTTATTGATATTGATTGACAAATGCATGATATCTACCTCCTACACCAGGAATCTGCAAACTTTGTGACCAAAATAGACATTTTTGTGGTTTTCCACCAAATCAAATTTAACTGGATCCACAAAACACATTCAACCTTTAGAATCAGGCTCACGCCGCTTCTAAAGTCATATATTCAATTTAGAAAACACATACAAAAACTGTGTGATATGTTATATTTATGAACTTTCAATTACAATTTAGGATGGGAAACATTTCATTAGAATTTCAGCTGTTCTTGTACCTGATTTTAACGGTTTCATCCATTTCCAGCATTTTTCAGATAAATGTGACATAATTCTGTATAGAATAGAATTGAATAGAAATCCATATAATTTTTTTTTATTCCCAGAGTGAAATTCCTTTAAGCATTGCTCCACACAGAATAGATAAAAATAAAGTTGAATATCAAATAATACATGATGAAAATTAAATAAGTAAGTTTGAATATAAATATGTAGAAGGCTTAATGGTGACTAATATAAGCACAAAAATGATGAAATGAGTGAAAACCGTAAAAACAGTTTACAGGGAGGTGTTATAGAGTCTCACGGCCACAGGAAAGAAGGAAGGACATTTATTAATTTCAAACATTTGATCTTATTTATAAGCAGTTTTTGCTTAAAGAAAATTTAAGCTTTTTTTCCTCTTTTAGAACTTCTAGCCATTTTAGCATTTTTTCCTTCATTTTTTTTCTTAAAAAGCTATTTCAATCAAGGAGATAAAGTAATATGAAAATTGACTCTGGTGTGTAAATAAAATCAAAATAAGAGCAAATGTTAACATCGGAATAATATTCTGAAAGCTTCATGGAGTGGCTAGCTGTTGAAATATTCACTTCCAAAATGATTCTTCTTTATTTTGTTAATACTATATTCATCCCAGAGGGCATTTCCTTGCCATTACAGCGAAGGGCCGTACTCAGGGGCCAACAGCTGAAACCAGTCGGCTGTGAGAATCGAGCCAGCAAATATCAGATCACAAGTCTGCTTCTCGAACTTCTGCTCCACCACTGCTTACTTTGCAGGAAGATCACCGTCTGTAGTGCATCTAAATCCAATGATCCTGTCCACCTGTCTACATTTATTAATTTGCTCACTTATTTAAAGTAACCTGTTGTTTCAATACAGTGAGGGTCATGAGACGAGGAAACCCTTCCACACGTAACACCTATGACATAGAAAGGAAAGTGTATCAATAGAGCACCATTCAGACAATTCACAGTGCTTTCCTTAGAAATACATTAAAGGAGGAGAAATACAAATGATTAGATGTCTCACCTTTTCATATAGACTGGCCTGTTATTCCAACAGAAACAAAAAGCCTTCATGAATAGATTGATAAGTGAATCATCAGTCAGCACTCAGTAGAAGCTAATAAGAGTGGATGAGTGGAAGTCATCGGGTCCTCATTACGCCACGAACAGTGTATAACTCACGTTTGTGCCAAAAAAACTGTCAATTAATTAGTTGGTTCATTATCATCAGAGGATTTAAGAGAAATAATTAGATGAAAATCTGAGGTCATCTTGTGTCATGGAAAAACTTCAATTAAAAATAAAAGTCGCTGAGTGTTTTAACAAAACAATTTTTACAGTTTCTATTGAAAGTTTTGTTCATAAGGAATTGAGAGGTTTTATTACTCACGTCAATGATCAACTGTCAGACTATCTACCAAAGTTAATATTTATGAAACAGGGCATGAAAGAAAAATGTACAATCTCACATACGTCCCTTTAAAGTGCACCATGTGTAACCCAGTAGCTGACATTGGGTCTAAGCAGTCGTGGTCAAGTTACTAGGAAAATACTAATTAGTTAAAAATTACTGATTACTTCCCTGAGAAAATAATCCAGTTACTTTACTAACTACTTATTTCCAAAAGTAATGTTACTTTAGTTCAGTCACTTTGGGTTACTTATAAAAAAACCTGAAGCACAGCCTGAATACGCTGTGGGGAACTAGACCTTTTTCATTCTATTCATTCTGAAGATTCCATCAGATAAAACTGAAATAAATGAAACACTTCCTGTTTTTAAAAACAACTTTGTTTGCTTCAGTCTTTTTACTTCATGCACATTACCGGTGTCGGGATGCAGGTGGTGTGTGGATGGACCCAAACGCAGGCTCACAGAGTTCCATAAAAACCAGAGTTTATTGATGGAAATGTCCAGGGAACACGAAAAACCACAAGGAACCAGGAACGACGGGTGACAAGAGGAGCAACATGTTGGCAAGACGATCCGACAAGGACAACAGCGGGAGAGGTGTTTCAATGCACAGGGAAAGGGGAGACATGGGTGGAACACAACAATGCGAGCACATAGAGGGAGAGGATCATTGGTTATTATATATTATATTATCATTATATATATATATATATATATGTATACCGCTTAAGTTCCGGCCTACCAGGGTTTAAACGGGCACTAAGCCGACTCCACTTCATTGCTGGCCCACAGCTTGGGGCGGAGTTATCGCTGGAGTTATCGCTACCTACAAGGTTGAAGAGAGGTTGAACCGGCTTTCCGTGAACACGGAGCCCCGGAGTGGTTATAGAGAAAAAAAATTATAATAACGCGTGTGAACGAGATAATAAGTCACTCCCTCAAGTTAATACGAGGGAACAAGGTAATTTAATCTGCAATCGCAGAGCCGTGGCTCTCGAGAGTGCTGCAGAGCTCCGGCCCTGTCAGTCAGCTACATCGATATATAATTTAGAAGCAGTTTTCCATTGTGGTTTTTTTCACGCTTTTCATGGTAACGTCATTGTAACTAACTTCACTTTCAGGTCTTGTATTGTGTTATGACCGCAGGCTGAGGTCTGCATAAGGCTACAGGGGGCACTCCGCTATAAGACGCCCCACTATTTTCTACCCACAGAACTTCTTTATAATGAATACTTTTGGTTCATCAGTAATTAAAAAACAAACTACATACTACTGTGAGTTTGTATGTTGAGCTTTTCAATGGAGCTTCACGTGAAAGAACTTTAATCAGCGTGTGTTTACGGAGGTTGCCATGGAAACGGCTGTAGAGCTGCGTTCTATCATTCTACACCTCCATTCCTCCTGATGTTGAAGCATTTGATTCAGACATCCAGAAATAATGTGAAGGAGCAGAAATTCACTATGTAATGTTCAAATGTTGAAAAATAAGCCCCAAGCTCATTCAAACGTTATTATTATTATTATTATTAGTAGTAGTAGTAGTAGTATTCTGAATGGTCACCCCGGGGCTCCGGATAAAAACAAGACGGATTTGAAAAAACACCAATAGAGATATGAGGAAACGCAATGTTCAGCGCTACATCGGTGAAATCAGTGACGTGTCACGTTTTGGAGTGACGCAATGACGTAGCTCTCACTTGGCTCCGTTAATGGTGGAAAAAGAACCAGTTCTTTGGCGGTGCTCATTTAAGAACTGACCCTGGCACCGGCCCTGAACTAGAACCTGGTTCTTGTTGGTGGAAAAGCCCTATAAGAAGAGTTGAGAATTATGAAATTTCTCTATTTTTGTGGTCATGAAAATATTATTTTTTTCTGTCATAAGATTTACTCTTGATCTCATCTGGACTTGGACTTTGGACTCGGACCTTGTGAACTTGGACTTGACTTGGACTTGGACCTTCGTGACTTGGACGTGACTTCTATTACCATTCATTTCCCCAATTCTTGTTATCTACTCTGAATGTATTGAACACTATTTTGATCATTTAAGTTTTTGTTATGAATGTCAAGATTGTGTTCTTGTATATTCTCGTGTAATGTGAAATCAACCCAAGAGCTTTGAAAACAGTGTGTTGAATCTCACTTGGGTTGTATGATAGTGTGTTTCATTCAGCTGTGTGGAGTTTGCGTGTTCTCCTTTTGCATTATTGGTATTATTATAGTTAGTTATTTTACTTCCACAGTCCTGAAACACAGTTGTCCATGATAACAAACGTACTGATGGCGCCGTGATTAGAATTTTATCAATTTAATGTCACTGGTAAACATTCTTTAAGATTTCATTTCATTTCATTTCATTTATTGTTTATTTGGACGGCCCAGTGCATAAAGTATCAGATTTGATACGGGAGTTTTTCAGCCCTCCACATAAGCAGAGTGATATTTCTTTCCTTGAAAAACCTGATGTATACAATCATATACATTCAGTGCACGGATAATCCAACAGAAGGTAGTAATTCACTCATTAGAGGGCCTTCCTGTGACACTACAAGATTGGCATGACTCAGGAGTTGGACACAGGTGGTTTTTGAAGAAGAATTTTGCCAAGTTTGAAATGGTTAAGGGAAGAAAAACATTAGAATTTTTACTGAAACATCAATAGGAACAGTTACTGGGTTGATGCAATGTGAAAATACTTAAAATTTCACAATATATGTTTTAGTAAAACCGTGTTGAAAATGAAGTTTCAAATTTGATACAGCAAGTTTATAAAGTCATGTAACTCTAAATCAGTCAATTGTCATTTTATTGTATTTCATGCATTATATATAACATCAAGCAACATACAGTCTTTTTATTTTTAAATTACATAATTTGGTACATTTAGAGTTAAAAAAACTAGACCGTGAAACTTGCTGTATCATGATGATTGATGACTAGTTTGGTGTTGCCATGATACGATTGCTTGCAACTTCCTTTTGCTTACTGCTTTTCACTAAAAACTGACCAATTCAAATAAAATCACAATCTGTTTTTGTGTGCATTTGTTTTTAGATGGCAAAAAAATACACTGTTGAAGATGCTTTGAAAATGATTATGGATGGGAATTCAAGTGACATGGAGCAGCTCGGGGATGATGATGAGGAGGAGGAAGAGGAATGGACTCCTACTGCAAAGATCGGGGAAAACCCAGATAGCAGTAATGATGATGAAAGCCAAGAAGTCCCTGAAGAGGACACAACAAAACCAGAGGGCACAACACTAAAGCAGTGGGCAAGGGGTAAAGTGAAAAGGAAGGTGTATCGGTGGAAAAAGAAAACAGTTTGAACCACCATCTGTTGTGTTTATGGAATGTGTTGAGGAAGACTCTGAAGAGAGGCTTGACTGGACACCATATATGTATTTTAAAGATTTTGTGACTGACGAAATGCTACAGGAAATTGCAGAAGAAACAAACTTGTACAGTGTGCAGAAAAATGGAAAGTCAGTGAACACAAATGCTGAAGAAATCAAGGACATTCTGAGTATGTACATGCACATGGGGTTAGTACAGATGCCCAATGTACGAGCCTACTGGGAGATGGAGACAAGGTACCCTGCTGTTTGTTATGTGATGTCACAGGGTGGATTTCTGAATTTGCTGACGCTGATTCACTTTCAGGACAACCTCAATGTGTCTGAGGATGCAAAAAAAGATAAATTGTGGAAACTCAGGCCATGGTTAGAGAAACTACGCCAAAACTTTCTTTGCGTGCCTCCTGAAGAATGTCACGCTGTTGACGAAATCATGGTGCCTTTCAAAGGAAAATCACATCTACAGTGCTACATGCCAGGAAAAACTCACAAGAGGGGGTTCAAGATGTGGGGACGTGCCGGGCAGAGTGGCTATCTCTATCACTTTGACATTTGCCAAGGGAGAGAAAATCCTGACGAAATCTGATGTTGGTGCTACGGGAGATGTCCTGAAAATGACCTCAACCCTTCCAGCAGGAAAAAAATCACAAAGTTTTTTGCTGACAACTTTTTTACGTCAGTTCCACTGGTGGAGCACTTGAAACAAAGAGGAATCTACTACATAGGCACAGTCCGAATGAACAGGGTGAAGAACTGCCAACTGATGGATGAGAAAGAACTGAAAAAAAAGGGAAGAAGCTCTCTGGATTTCAGAGTAAACCAGGAAGACAACATCATCGTGAGATGGTAAGACAACAAAGCTGTGAACCTGCTCTCTTCTTTTGTTGGCGTTGAACCACTGAGCAAAGTGAGGCGTGGGGATCGGAACGTCAAAACCTACATAATGGCTCCCAGACCAGCCATTGTTGATACATACAACAGGTTCATGGGAGGTGTTGACTTTCTTGATGTGCTATCTGCACTGTACAAGTTCAGCTGCAGATCCCGAAGATGGTACATTTACATTTGGTGGCACACTGTTATAGTGGCGGTAATCAATGCATGGATCCGCTAGAGAAGAGACCTGGAGAAACTGCAGCCCAGGCAGAAACCTCTGCCCCTGCGAAGGTTTCAGGCTTCTGTTGGCACTGCCCTCACAAGTGCAGGAAAGTGTGGCAGACCACTGTCCTCTCCAGAAGCACCGCCAACCCCTCCCCAGAAGAGGAAAACCACTGATGTGAGAAAGGATGGCCTGGATCATTTCCCAACATGGGAAACCTGACAGAGATGCAAGCACTGCACAGGCCACTTTATCCATGTGTACTGCCAGAAATGCAGAGTGCATCTTGGCCTGAAGAAGGACAGAAACTGTTTTCAAGCCTCCCACTATGCAAAATAAAAAGGTTGTGAATCGCAAAATGAGTAAAAATAACTGAAATGTTATGTTTTCCAGATTTCCACCCAGCCAGTTCCATTGGTGGATTTGTCATTACTGCATTATGGTAGCACTTTTTATGTTTGGAATTACAAATTTGTTGGATTTGTTTGTGTTTTATTATGTTTTTGTTTGTTCAGGAAAAAAGAATCTTTGAGCATTGTGACCCGATGTATCAAATATGATACAAATTGAAACTCATATATAGAAAATGATATTTGAAATTGGTTTTGTTTGTTTGTTCAGATGGACTAATAAAGGCTCCAAGTTCAAAGAATTGGAATTTTCTGTCAATTATTTAATGGTTTGGGCTTTACAGGGTTAGTGAACAAGCCATCTCTTCATAAGGTTACTGTAAATATGCCGCATTTAGGAAAAAGACTAATTTCCATTCGTTGTCCCATTTTCCAAAACTAACTTAGGAAACATTGATAATTTCCATGACAAATTCTGGTTTATCATGAATTTTACCAAATTGTGTGGAGTATTGGTCAGTGGTTTTGGTTGAAGGTGATAAATGTGATTGCACAGGAACAAACTGCCAAACTTTTGCCAGTTTTAAACACATTGTGTTCATTATCCAAAAAGCACAATGGTTCATTGTCCAACAACTAAACAGTCCATAAGCTTTTCTCCACCATACTTTGGTATTTATGGAGTCTTCAATTACAAGTATATTAAAAACTTTCCTCAGGATCATAAAGAGGCTGCAGATACCGGTCAGAATTTATCCCTGTTATCCGGCGGGGCTAAATTAGTGGCACCGCTCCTGAGAACATGACTCAGTCCTGGTAAGAGTTGCACATGGTTGCTTGCACTCTGTGGTGTTGAATACTCTGTGGCGGCTTTGCAGAAGACTTGCGAGTGCTGGAGCTTTGGGATGGAGAGCTCTGCTCTCACCCCCAGGCTCCACATCACCACCGACAGACCGTCGGCCAGCACTGGTTGCCTGGGTTACGGCATCCCTCAAGGATGGTCATCTCGCTGTTGCTATGCTAATGAGAAGAGTATCAAAGCCACGAGCTGGTAGCTTGTCAAGTGTTTGCTAGTCTTGTTCTCACAGTCTCATGCTACGTGGGGGTGGGGGGGTGGCTTTTAACTCTTAATGCCAAGCCAATTAAGAATCTTGCAAAATGAAGCGGTCGATATCAAATCCAGCATTTCATTCATTAAGCGTGGAGCTATTCCCTCCATCGTGGCTCCACTGCCGACTGTCTTGTCACCTTGCCTACTAGCTCCTCCTTCAGCAGGCTCCTGTTTCATTATTTACATCCATCCTCCAGATCATTTTCAGCACAGTTTATCAGTTTAATCAGCCTACGTAGAGGCACGGAGGAGGAGGGTGAAAACTGGGCGCAATATGCATCACTCTCCCTGCCTCATTGGTAATGCATCTTTATTAGTCTCCCAGCGTCGGCCCGGGAGACGCATCTCTGCTATCACTGTCAATTAGCAGATGGGGGGGTGGCGATGGAAACGGCTCGCTTCTCTTTATTAATATCTTGAAACGAACACAGGGCACTCGGGATGTACAGAAAAATGCCTCCGCTTTATTAAAACACACAGAACTGCACAAGAGCATCATCAGGCGGCGGGAAGCGTGACGGCACAGCGTTTACACAGTTTCATCAAAAAGAGAAAAGTAGGAAGGGATGGCTTTGCTTTATTCAAACACAGGGACAGATATTACATTTTCATTTCATCATGGCTCTCTGGCAATATGGCTTTTTCAATCAGTGGATACAGACATTATTTATTCATAGATGCATTTTTAAAAAGGCACACAAGATACAGCGTAGCCAATCTCTACTGAGTTGACACAATCAAATATACACGAATATAATATTAGTGCGAGATGTGTGTGGTTGTGAAGGATGAAGAGGAGAGTGGATAAATGAAACTTTATTCATATGGAGAACAAGGAAATGGAAAAAAAGGAATTATGGAGTGGAGGACATTTACTGTGCCACATTTATTCCAATGCTTTTATTCTTCTGCAGAAGTTTCTAGCCGATTGCCACCTCTGTGTGAGTGTGAGTGGGTATGTCGGTTGCTGTTAGTCTGAGTGTGTACGTGTGTGTGTGTGGTCTGGCAGTATATCCTTGCTTTAAGGCAAGTGTCTCTTTAATGAGGCTTTGCTGCAAAAGGAGCTCCCTAGGACTCTTGACGTGCTCTGCATTTCAAACGCACCCTCTTCTACACCACGCAGACCACAAGCACACCCTCCACTCAATCACCACACATACAATACCTGGTAGGTTTTTGTGTGTGTGTGTGTGTGTGTGTGTGTGTGTGTGTGTGTGTGTGTGTGTGTGTGTGTGTGTGTGTTTTTGTGTGTGTGTGTGCCAAAGCATTGGTGGGTTTCCCGAACAGAGTGAGAGCTTGTCAATGAGAAACAACCTTTATGAAGCAGTATATCTGCCTTTCCTTCCACTCGTCTTCAGTCTTCCTCTCTTCCTTCGTCTCCCACTGAGAAAGTCCTCTGATCTCATGTTTATGTCGAGCTGTTCGTCAATGCCGCTCTGTCAAAGGTCCCCTCTCCATTTCCTTCTCTCCCTCTCTGCCTGGCTTGTTTCCCTCGCTGCCACAAAGGGCCCCAGATATGAACAATAAAAGGCTGTAGAAAGTTGCTGGGCGACAGTGAATGCAGAAGCCAAACAAGGGGTGAAAGAATCCTAGCAAGGTAGTCTGAGTAAGAAATGCTGTCAGTTAAGTGTTCAGGACTGGTGCAGAAATATTCACCACAGGTGCTTCCTTGATGGAGTCTCAGGGGCTGTCCACACGAGGACGCTGAATCACCTAAACAAGCTGTTTTTGGCCTATCATCCACACAAGGCAGGGTTTCAGGAGCCCGAAAACGTTTTCTTTTAAACACGGGTCCCAGAGTGGGGAAATTCTAAAACCCCAGTGCTTGCCGTCCACACCCTGAGGTGTCGACAGCAAAGACAATCATCTGTGGAAAAAAGATGACTTAATCACCCCCATCTCCCCCCACAAGGAAATGAAAAAAAGGAATTATGGAGTGGAGGACATTTACTGTGCCACATCTGCAATGTCACTTAATAACAGTAACAATCACGGACAACAAGCTCCGGTCCAGCTGCAGAAGCTACTGACGCTAGCAGCAGGAGGAGCAGGGCCATAGACCTTTAGAACTCACAGTCATATGTAAGTTTATGTACAGGAGTCTACTTCTAAATTTCTATGTGCTCCTTCTCTTCTTCTGATTCCCTGAAGCCTCGTGTTGAGCCGTGTTCATAGTGACAGAACTTTTTTTGAAAACCCCAAGGAGAAAAAATACCATTTCGGCTCGTGTGGATGTGGCCTCCGTCGAATTGCTGTCATTTATCTGGAGTCCCGATTAAGTGAATTAGAATAAGGAGCAATCGGCCTTGACCTAAAGATGAAAAGATCTGACTGAAACAGACGGCAAACCAATTGATTCATTTGTGTGAATGTAGAGAACAGTTAAGTTACAAGTTATTTCAACTTTTGTCATAGTTAGCAGTTAGCTCATACTCCGCTCTTCAACCAAAAACTCCCTCCATGTACCCGAAATCAACCTCCACACGATGGGTGATTGGGCCTTCTATTCAGCTGCCCCAAGACTCTGGAACGCCTTCCCAGATGCTTTTTAACAATAACTAAAAACCTACCTTTTTAAAAAAAAAAGCCTTCTCTTTATTGTGTTTTATGTGTTCCTTTTAAACAACTCTGTTTTTCTTTCCTTGACCTAGCTTTAGTTTTTATTTTCTCTATAGCACCTTGAGATTGAACTGTAGGCTCTATTTACTTGACAGTGTTTCGACTGAAAACCTTTTTGTTTGAGAAAAGTTTCACCTTTACACAGCAACATTTTTAAAACGATGCGTATTAACAACGAAACAGCACAAACACTGAAAACGATGTAGTTTAATGTTGGGGCACTAGTTGGTATTGTTTGTTTTTGTAATGAAACCACACACACATGCAGCAGAGAACAATCCGATATAAACAAAGTCCCAGGAGAAATGGACTGAGACAGTCTGGAGGAAACATTATTGTCCAGCTACTGAGCATGTGCACAACTACTAGTTACCACAGCTTGTTGGCCATATGCAGTAGCAGCGTTTCCACCGTCAACACGGTGACAGATGGAGCCTGAGTGTTTGCAGGAAGTTGTATTTTCTGCCATTTCCATCGAGATGGAGTCTTTTTTGAAAAGTTGAGTTTTCAATTGCTCCGAGCTCCATTGTCATGTAAACAGACACCAGAAATGCAATGAAGGTTCTGTGTTTTTACTTGAAAACGTTGTGTAAACAGAGTCCTAATTCACAGTTACATGGTCCCGGTATAGCATTTCTAAGCCGACATGTGGTCAAACACTTCTAACATCTTGAACACTGGGGTCATTGAAATAACCTGGCATTTTATTTAGTTCTTGTTTTTGGTGTTTAATAGTTTTCAAAACTGACAAAAGAAGTAATCAGGAGCAATGCTTGGCCTCTGCTGTGTTTGTGCAAAAGCATGCTCCATTGTTTTTCAAGCAGAATGAAGTGTTTTTGAGACCAGCTCATTAGAAGCCATGCTGAATTGCTCTTAATGAATGCTATCAGCCTCCTAATGAAAAGTATTGTTCTTGAGCGTAGCTAAATCAAAAGGTGTTTAAAGTGCACACCGGCAGCATCAGCACGCGCTTCATCAACAACCGTTTTGGTGAAGTGGTCCCTGGACGGCATGGTTTACAGGGCTAACTCCCTCCTACCTCCCCTTGAGAAATCAAACGCTCATTTGGGCCCCAGCCACTGCTCGATACTCGCTCCAGTATTGATTAGCTTCAGTGGAAAGTCCATGTGTTTCTGTTGAGGGAGAACAAGAGGTGGGGCAAGATGAAGAGAAAAGTCTGTGAGCAATTGATTTATCTTCCATTGATGGTGGTGATTTGGCACCAGATATGTCGGACACCCGACCATATTTACAGCCCGCCAGCCAATTAGAAAAGTTTGCTTTTGTACACTTGAAAATGCAGCTCAAAGCACCCCCATTTTTTCATTTCCCTTTCTGTGCGGTAAATATGAAATTGGCCCAGCAGTGCGGCTGTGTGAATGTGGCTGCGTGTCAGAGCTCAGATAGCCTGCGGCCATTATATAAGTTGTGGAGAGTTATGGGGGATTCTGTTAAAGGTGATGAGCAAAACAGTCCATCTCGCCAAATGTCTCCTTTAGCCTTCAGCCCACTAAAACTAAAGGCTTAAGGAAATTTCTAGCATTTGAAATCGACATAAATTGGATGGTTTATTGGCAGAGCTGCTGCTGCTGCTGCTTCTTCAAACAAAGTTGTCGTTACTTCTTTTTAATCAAGACACTCAGACAATTAAGCAAAAGAGCCTTCGAAATCCAATGTAGCTGCTTGTCAATCTGCATAAACCAAATGTGTTCCTGAGATGAATTAAGTGAAATATTTTGACATCTCAACAGCAAAGCTTCCAACAAGTGAATGCCATCAACCCAGCGGCTGCACAACTGGGGGAATACCTTCATTTGTGAGGAAGAGTGGACAAACCTCAACATGAGGAGGGTTTTCATTTATCCAGATAGAAGTGAAGTAAGAGACACAAGAGTTCTAAACTGAAACTTTTGTGTTTGAATGTGTGGAGAGTTCGATACCGTGTTTGTACACAACAAAGGGCTTGAGCTACTGAAGCTTTACACATACAAAAATGGCCAAAAACCCCATTTTGTGTATCTACTAACACAGTCTGACAGATGCACACAAATCACACGCTATTGAAACAGTAAATGGATTTGGAGAGTGGATTTCACTTGTATAGCTCTTTTTCCACCTCCTAAGCAGTCCCCAAAACGCTTTACTCTGTTAAACACACACACACACACACACACACACACACACACACACACACACACACACACACACACACACACACACACACACACACACATATACACACACTCACACACACACACACACACACACAAGAGGATCAATGTTTTGCTCAAGGACACTTCAACATGTGGACAAGAGACGATGGGAGAACCAAACTTGCAACCTTCTGACTAACTGGTGCCTGTCAGACTTTCTTACAAGAGATTTGGAGTTTTGTATTTCATCAGCCATTGTTCCTGAATCACGTCTGTTGCTCTGCTTGTCCCTATAGCGTTGCCTTTGTAATAGAACATATCCCATAATGCTCAAATATGTTAGATAACTTCCTCCACAAATTGTGAAAAGTTTAAAGAAATCTTTTTTTTTCATATATTTCTCAAGAGCAGCAGAAACAACACAACACTGAGACCTGAGCTGAGATATTGGTGAGGTTGCCAGGAAAGCTCGCAAACTAGCATTAGCTTCAAGGTCATGCTGTCTGGGGGAGTTTGTAAAAATACCCATAATGCAGCAACGACAGGAGTTTTTTTTATGACATTTCACTGTATTTTGCACCAGAAGGTTATTTTGTTGTTTTATTTTGTTGTTGTTTGGAAACAGCATCCACAGTTGTGACGAGGTGAGAGGAAGCCAGGCATCAAAGTCCCGACCATACATTCGTCTGATCCAACAACTGACACATCATCACAGCTGACAAACATGATGGAAACCTACCTTTGGTATATCTATGTGGCGGGGAATGGGGAAGTGTGTGTTTTATGGAAAGTACACAAGTCCAAACTTGTGTGCTGCCTTGAAGCCAAACATTATTTGGCTTCGAGACAGGAACATTTAAAAAAATATATATCTTCATTAAAAACTGTATTAATGCATAGCTTAGCAAGCAGAATTATTTTGAGTGTAGAATGACACTGTCAGGAGTACTCTGAGATGAAATGATGAATAATTTGTGATTGTATTTGCATAGGCTTTGGCAAAATTGCAAATGTAGAGACATAGTTCATATGAATATATATAGATATTTTTTTCAAATATAAAGGGAAGTACCTTCATGGGAAAGGCTGTTTACTTCTCAGACCTGGCAATTGATTGGTGTTTTACATATCTGCTCAAGCAATAAGGTACACAATGTAATGGGACACTTTCCAATGTTTCTCTGAAAAGAAAAAAAAAACTGTCACACAATCTGATAGGAATTATGTCCCAGATTGCTTCACGATGGCAAAAATGTTGATTAAAATTAGCAAAGTAAAAAGAGAAAGCATCACGGTGTGATTAGTTTGTGCTCAAAATGATCAATAGGAGTCTCCTGCTCCTCCTCGTCTCCACACTGGAAGCACCTGAACGCACCACTTCCATACTGGCGTCCTGAATTCCACTTATATCTGTCAGCATGTTAAATTGCCAGGTGCAGCTTTGGCTGGGATTCTTAAATAAATTTTACCCAATTTAATTTCATCCCTCCTCAGGCATCGACCTAAACTCTCCAGGGTGTCAGGATTGCTTTTCCATCACAAACAGAGCATTTAGCGGCTGGCAGGCGACCACAAACCGAGACAGGATTGGAGTTGAGGTCGGGTGGAGGGGTGGGGATGAGTGTGTGTGTGTGTGTGTGTGTGTGTGTGTGTGTGTGTGTGTGTGTGTGTGTGTGTGTGTGTGTGTGTGTGTGGAGTAATGAACATGGTGGAGACCTATGGTTGGCACAGCAGGCAGCAATCTAATCAGAGCTGCACCTTATTTTCATTCAGACGTGGTGGGAGGATTAGATATTTAACCGCAGCAGTTTTATCTTCCAATCACACGCTCAGGTCTTCACCGTGGAAACCTTGTTAGACTGCTAGATGTGTCCAATCAGCCGGCTTATATGGGCTGTCAGCGTGAGCATGTGTGTGATTGAGCGTTCATGGGTGCATTTAGCTGGTTAGCACTCTCCTATCTGAGATTATTCGTGTGCCTGTGCATAGCTGGCATTGGTGCTCAACGTCTGCATACTGGCACAAATTGGCCATCAGGTGAGGTTATCATGGGTGGGGAGCCCTTCTCACCAGGATCCTGACTCCTGTTGCCGCCCTTCTCCCTGCTCTCCTCTCCGCCCATCTCTCTCTTCGTTTCTCACTGAAGCCATTTTAACTTGACCCTGACAGGTGCTCCTGACAAAACCCATTACAGTCTCAATTACACTATATATCTCTCTCCGACTCCTCGTCGACTCACATTTATCTCCTCTCTTGGCGTGTCTTTTCCCCCTTTCCCCTGGTCTGATGCTGATGGACTGGTAGGAGCGCTGAGTGTCCGGCGTCTGTACCGTCCCCCTGGACTGGTGATGGCACCAGTCGATCACAGCTCCTTATCTCCCCTCCGCTAATTAGCCTTGGTGGGACAATCACTTTCCTCTCCGTGAGGAAAAACATAACACATGTGGGGGGCTGAGGGAGGAATGTTTCAGGGACAGCTGAATGGTGCACAAGAGGATGCTTGAAACAAACTCCAGCAAAGTCTGCTAAATCGCTGCATATCGAATCGTTAGTGTTGTGACCTCAGTGCTGTTTAGAATTCTAATTTTAGACATTTAACTTTCACTTGAAGAAAATGGTTGATACATGGATAGATAGCAAGGATTATATTGTAGGATGTTGCAATTCGGTGCAACTTTATGGGTGTCTAGATTCCCTGAACACACGCTTGCAATTCCTCACTGGAGGGCTGCTTGCGTGTGCTTCAGATGATTTTATTGACACTTCATGGTCTTTATCAGAGGAAAAGTTACTCTGATTTTTCCATAAAGCTTTTCTGTGATGTAAAGGAACTGACAAGGCTCTCTTGTACTGGGATTATAGCAGAAATATAAGGCAACTCTCTGTTTGGAATGTTTTCTTTTGAGCATTAAAGCTGACAATGTTGAGCTATGTCTTGATATACATCGATTGTTTGGTGAATGTGCTCACAGAAGAGAACCTTTTGTGTCCCTGTTGTGATCATTATACAGTGGCGGCTGGTGATAAATTTCTTCATTATTATTCATTTTCAGCCAAATGCACTGTATGAGCGTTTATAAACCACATTACAACAATCTTTCCTTTTTTAGATTGAGAGAGGGCTCAGTGATGGAAATTATTGTACTTTTAACAGCTAGTGAATAGAGATAATTTATTAAGACTCTTTTATTAACATACTTTTAAACAAATACAAGCAGATGCTTTTAGAAAATGAATGTCTTTTGGGGCTGGTTTGCTGGAAATTACAGTTAGTCTGAGTTTAGGGAAAACAAAAGGTATATTAGGTATATATTCAAACACATCAATCCATCTATCAAAGCATTTTCGATTGCCAAATAAACTGTGTTCTTTTTAAAGCTCTTAGATTTGTAGTCATTAATTAATATGAGCCAATCTAAACATTTATAAACATTAACAAACCTGGACACATTTGTAAAATTCTCTACAAATCTCTGTTTGTGTGCATTTAAAAATAACTATACTGGAGAAAGTTGAACCTGACCTGCAGCTTTTCAACCAAATTTCTCATTTCAAACGGTAAATTAGTAGAGACGTAACAGAGTTAATAATCAGAGACTCACTGCTGGTTGCCTTCATCTCAAAACACGAGAACAAGCCAGAACAAACTTTAAGCAAATCACAGAGCCATGGGCGATTTAAAAGTCGCCCCAAGTCTAATGATGCTGATTGGTTTAATCCGCTCTGTGTCACATCCTCTCAACCCTCACCCTGTCCGTTTGAAAGTTAGTTTGAAAGAGGACTGAAACCGGTGTTTTGAAGGGGACCAGATTCCGCTTGAAAAATCCAGAACCGAGTTCGGAGTGCGTTCACGTTTTGTCAGGTCTCTGTATCTGTCCCTGTGTGTGGGGTGAGAGGGCAGGGGAGTACGTGACAATGCATTCTGGGTAGTAAACAAACAACTAACCCCGCAAATCAGAAGAAGCAGACACATAAAGAAAAAAGTTGGAAAATATCTCACAGGCAGACGTGGAGTAGGGAGGATGTGGCCTAGCCACCACGGACCAAAGTGGCAGGACTTCCGGTTTCGGTTCAGACCAATCAATGAGCAGTGATTCTTCATTACTCCTTCTCTGGTCAGTGTTTGTTTCAGGCAACAGCGCCCCCAAACTAGCAGCTGTTGTAATTGCGTGACATTATACAAATGGTTTGGTCCGGTCTCAAAAGTGAATGTGAACGCCACTCGAACCAAATGAAGGGGTGAATATTTTCTGTTCCCCTCCTCCAAAGCAAACCGAATCCTCGACTATCCCAATGTGAAAGGCCCCTTAAAAGAGCATCCTTGATCAGGTCTACCTACTTCCTCTTGTTCTTCACTAAACATGACTTCCAGAAGTGTATAAAAATCCTCCTCCAAAGTGGAAAGAAAGCCCCGATGTAATTCAGAAGTAAGGGTCTAGCGTTACAGCGCCTTCCCTACTGGGATCATTCACCAGATGAATTTATGCATGCACTCATTATGCACCAAAGAGCCACGGATAGATGGCATATATTAATATTCTAATATTATCTAACCTGGCTGTGCTTCTGGCTGTGCTTCAGGCTCTCTCTCTCTCTCTCTCTCTCTCTCTCTCTCTCTCTCTCTCTCTCTCTCTCTCTCTCTCTCTCTCTCTCTCTTTCTCTCTCTCTCTCTCTCTCTCTCTCTCTCCTCTCATAGTCACTTTATCTACTTGCACTCCTTTTGTCTTTGCAGCAGCTTGCTATCTTTTTTCTTGCCCTTATTACCATCAGTCTTCCCCTCCTTTGTTTGTTGCAGGTGTGTGTGATATGGGGTGAGGAGAAGGGTTGGGGAGAGGGGGGTGAGGAGAGGGGAGGGGTGTTGAAGGAGACACTTTGGGGAGGGAGAGAGGCAAGTGATGAATCTCCTAACCGCCTGTAACACTCTCCGCTTCGTTTGCTCTTCCTCCCGTTTTAGACCCAAATCTAATGCGACAGGGCTCATTTTCACCCCCCACCCCACTCCCACACCTTCTCACCCGGATGAACGTGAGCAACTCCTCCTTCAAGCCACCATATCATAGGGAGTTGTGCACCCCCTCTCTATTTTTCCCTTTTTGTCCTTGAGTTACAGTCCCTGAAAATTGCCGTGATCCAGATAGGACTGTATTGTTGTGCTTGAGGGAAAACACACACTCTCATCAGTTTACCTTCTGCACACACCATCACCAACACATCCCACCACACCGCAAGTGTGTGTGAGCATTCAACAAATTTGATTGTAGGACAACTCGTCCACGGACAGCACCCTCAGCGGACAACTCATTCACGGATGAGATTTGGGAGTTTTGAGTTTTTGGGAGAAAATAATTCCTGTACAATGTACTTTTACATATTATTTGTAAGTAATAATTTATATATGTTTCCTATATCTATTATATGTCCGGTGTTGAGTTTGCGCTCTGGGCAGCTGCCAATGCTTATGTGTTTGTGTCAAATACAGTATATTTAATATCTTGTGTTTTTGTGTCAAATACACTTAATAATCCTTCCAAATGTGTCAAATATACTTTGAAATCCAATCCTTCAAAGCAATAATGCTGGAAAAACTTGTCGTGGACGAGTTGTCCGGGGTTGCAGTTTTGTGAACGAGTTGTCCATTCACCAACAAATTTCCACCCAATTTGATGTCTTTTGCTATATATATATATATATATATATATATAATATTCCTCACATCAAAGAGGTGAAATGGAAGGTGTGCTCAACTAGTGCAGCAGAACAGGCTCTTCCTTCACACACGCACGCACACACACAAGCACACGCACCACACAAACACTAATCTTTCGCCTCAGAAAGTTATCCACTGTAGCCAATTAGCACGACCCCCCCTCTTCCCATCCGCCCATCGTTTTTCATTCCGACTCTCGTCCCCCCCACCAATCTCTTCCCATCCTCCCATTCTTTGGCTCTCTCATTAGGAGCACATAGTAACATGGTGACTCATAATAGGTGCTCTACACTGTGATATGGCTTTAGTTTTGTCTCGTCTCACTGCTCGTGGTGCGAAAACGAGTAAACAGATACTGGCTTGCCGTCTCTGACAGCCGGGGGATGCACAATAATCTGTTGTGAAGCCGGTTTTTCTGGGCTTTTCCCTGACATCTGGGAGTCGGAGAAAAGAGTCAGAGGATGTTGGGGGGGGGGGGGGGGGGGGGTTATTCTATGTGAAGTGCTATGGAACACTTAGGCCCCGTTTACACAACAACGAATTTGAGTGTACCCGCAAAACTTTCTTCAAATTTGGGGGGTCCGTTTACACAACACCAGTTTGCGGATGCACTGTTTCCACAAAGTTTTTAATCTGGCTCGCAAGGTGGAAAGATTGGTGCAAATCCTTCCTGCAGAGACTGCTGGAGGCTACAGAGCCTGTTACTGCGCATGCATATGACTCACCCCTGATAGCATCTGATGTGTCATCAGTCCATGCGGATGTCGGGTTCTCTCCATTTTTTTCATGTTTATAGTGTTGTGTTCTCTGCACACGTCTGTGTAGTTTCATTACAAAATCAAGCAACAGCGCCCTCCAGTGGCCCGGTATACTAACTACATTGTTGTCTCTGTGTCCGCTGCTGCAGTGTAAACGCACTCCTTTTTTTTTGCGGATTAGGTGTTTTCACGTGAAACGTTGTCGTGTAAACAGGGCCTCAGTCTTAGTCTCTACAGACCGAGGTCTCGAATAGGTCCGGGTGGTAGAAAGTTAGATGGCTGAAAGGTAGATGTTGGGACGATCGATTGTGCTGCGGTGTCAGCAGTGTGTGTGTGTGTGTGTGTGTGTGTGTGTGTGTGTGTGTGTGTGTGTGTGTGTGTGTGTGTGTGGCAACCGAGGCACAGTCTAAGAGTCTAAGCCCTGAATGTGAAAATGCGTGAGGGGATTATCACAGAGTGCCAGGCGGCACATTGAGGGGCTTTGTTTCCGTGACACCATGACGTTAGCTTTGTCTTCCTGACAGCAGACGTGTGTGTGTGTGTGTGTGTGTGTGTGTGTGTGTGTGTGTGTGTGTGTGTGTGTGTGTGTGTGTGTGTGTGTGACATCCAGGCATCTGTTTCCTGCTGGAAAAGGTTAATTACATCTCCACTGAATGGACGTGCCATGCATAATCACGCATGCTAATGAGACCAGCAATTGTCTTTCGTCTTTCTGTCTATGTGTGCATTGCAGGAAGGCTGTGGCGGCAGTGAAGACGCCCTCCACCACTACCACCCACCCCTCGGAGTAGATATCTTAACCATTTGTTTCAGCTTTGAAGGTCTATTGTTGCAGCTGAGAAGAAAAGACGTGCGCCTGCAGGAGATGCTGGAGTAATACACTCAAACAGGTGACAGCTGGAAGTTTGCGCAATGGCATTTACAGACAGACGGTCCATTCCCGCCGGGGTCGACGTTAATCGATGGGTCTGCATTGGCCTGTTCATAATTACTTGCCTCGCCTATTAATGAGAGCACGATAATACAACACTCCTGTCTCCCTCTCTCTCTCTCTCACACACACACACACACACACACACATACACACACACACACACACACACACACACTCAGAAGAGAAAACCCCCTGTTGCTCATCGTGACCTCTGACACCTATCTTCACACTCCAGCTAAGCTGCTGATTGGACAGCTGCTCAGCTTTAAATCAAGCCCAGTTCAGCATGAAAAGCTGAGACGGGGTGAACGGACAACTCATCCACGGACAATTTTTTTCAGCATTATTGATTTCAAGGATTTGATTTCAAATATTTGACACATTTGGAAGGATTATTAAGTATATATGACAAAAACATAAGCAGTGGCTGATTTTGCTATGGGCGAAGTGGGGAGCTGCCCAGAGTTATGTGCGCAAAGAAGACCATTCTTCATGAGAAAAAAAGCCTAAATATATGACCATATACTAGATATATGAAAAATATGAAAAATATCAATTATTATAAATATGCAAACGTATATTTTACAGGATTTATTTTCTCAAAACAATTCTAAAATCTCATCAGTGGACGAGTTTTCCGCTGAGGTGTGTGTGGTCGAGATGTCCGGGAGTGCAGTTTTGTGGACTAGTTGTCCTACAATCCTGAGATGGGCTCTGGCGTTACATGGGTGATGATTGTAGGACAACTCGTCCACAGATATAGACAATTTGTCCCCAAAACTGCAACGCTGGACAACTCGCCCACAGACAGCACCCTCATTCGACAACTCTTCTATTTTTGAGAAAATAAATCCTGTACATTGTACTTTTACATATTGTTATTTCAAATTGATATTTTAGATATTTTTCATATAGCTAGTATATGTCCATATATATTTAGTAAATTATCATTTGGCTTTTTTTCTCTTGAGAATTGAAAACTTTCCTCACACCTACACTAACCTAAACACACCTAAACTAAGCTATCTCTAACCCTAACCCAAATGTGTCAAATATACTTTGAAATGCCTCAAATCAAAAATGCTGAAAACATTAGTCGTGGACGAGATGTCTGGAACCATATGGACGAGTTGTCCAGGGTTGCAGTTTTGTGGACGAGTCGTCCGTGCACCATGGGTGACTCAGGGAAATTACTGTACACTTTCGCTTGGCTGAAGTTTGCAGTTAAAAGTTGATGTGACATGCACAGGGAGGGTGAGCGTGAGCAAAGCTCGGTTGAGCTTCCAGTTCAGTCGAGACGAGGGTGAAGGTGGGACAAGTGCAGATGGAGGGGGAGGGAGAGATTGTCA
The DNA here is from genome assembly GCF_963383615.2 of Lipophrys pholis. Taxonomy (NCBI): domain Eukaryota; kingdom Metazoa; phylum Chordata; class Actinopteri; order Blenniiformes; family Blenniidae; genus Lipophrys; species Lipophrys pholis. The sequence goes on from NC_137637.1 coordinate 7,654,894, forward strand.
AGGTGTGACCAGCAGATATAATGGATTTCCAGAGCTGTCTTTGCACCTCTTATTGCACTCAGGCTGTGAAAAAGCTATGAATCAAACAGATGAAACATTTTTTCTTGGGAATCACGTCAGCAAAAGCAAATTCTCAATCAGCTGCCAAATAAAAATGGGAGCACTTCTGGAATGGGTGATGGTGCACGGACAACTCCTCCACGGACAACTTGTCCACAAAATTGCAATCCTGGACAACTTTTCCATGTGGTTTCAGACATCTCGTCTTTGACAAATGTTTTCAGCGTTATTGATTTGAAGTATTTTATACTATATTTGACACATTTGGAAGGATTATTAAGTATATTTGACACTAAAAAATAAGATATATATTTCAGTATGAAGCAATCTTTAGTGTTAGGGTTAGATCTGAGGTGTCACTAAGCCATATATGAAAAATATATAAAATATCAATTAGCAATAACAATATGTTCATTGTACATTGTACAGGATTTATTTTCTCCAAAAAATTCTGAAATCTCATCCATGGAGAAATTGTCCACTCAGGGTGCTGTCCATCGACAAGTTGTCCCGGGGTTGCAGTTTTGTGGACGAGTTGTCTGTGGACGAGTTGTCCTACAATCAGGATGACCTAAGGCTTTTATTTTCTTCAGTCTGATTCATGTGAAGGAGCATGAATCCCGACAGCCTCTCGGCTGAGGGGTTTAGGCAGTTAAGAAGTGGTTAAAAGCACCATTTTTTGTAGGAAAAACAGCCAATTAATTAAAATTTTTCAGTAGAAAGCCAGCAGAAGCTCGGCCCTGCTCACCATCCTACACATCACATCAGTCTGTAACCAGAGTCCGTCAAAGGATAGAAGCTGCTGAGGTCTCAGCTGACGGCCTTCACACTGTCACACCTCTGTCTCCCGGTTCCTCCATGGCTCCACCTCTTCGCCTTCATCACCCTCCTCTTCCTCCATCTGCTCCCTTTTCTTCTTTTTGCGTCTGCGGCAGAAGCCATTGAGGCCGCAGAAGCAGGCACAGGTGAAGGGCATGGCCTTATGGACCACTGAACTTCCAGCAGCACCTGCAGAGAACGAAGGAGGGAAAGAACAACAGAGGGGAGGGAGACATGTTCAGTGTTCTTCATTGGGCAGATTTGAGGCGTTGCAGTGCTTCGTACAGAGTCTTTTCCTTTTCATCCTTAGGAGTCTTTTAAATATGAGCCACAATTCACATCTACACACCTTATTCTAAATTATGGTTTGAATATAAAGCATCTGACCATCTCTCCTCACAATGATTTCCTGTCAGATCACTTCTTAATAACCTTTGACTTTGTTCTAAATAGTTATAAACCTCCGGCTAAAGCCGTGTTAACCAGGTCTCTCTCTGATAACATAGTAACTAAATTCAAGGAAAGAATTCCCGCTGCTATAGAATCAGTAGTGAATCTTCCTGAACCGTATACTGTTGCTAGCTCAGATATTGAATACCTAACAAACAGTCTGACAGATATGCTAAAAACAACGCTAGACGACATAGCTCCTCAAAAAATGAAAATGAAAATACAGGAAAAGTCATCCCCATGGTTTAACTCATTAACCCGCGAGCTTAAACAACGCTCCCGTAGATTAGAAAGAACTTGGCGTTCAACAAAAACAGACATAAATTATATAGCCTGGAAGGATAGCTTCAAAACTTATAAAAAAGCTCTGATTAAAAGTAGAACTACTTACTACTCATCCTTAATAGAGGAAAACAAAAACAACCCTCGGATTCTTTTCAGTACTGTAGCCAAACTGACCAAGAACCAAAATAGCGTTGAGCCCACCATTCCTATCAATATATGTAGTGAGGACTTCATGAAGTTCTTTCAAAATAAAATTACAACGCTTAGGGATAACATCCATCAAACCTTACCGTCCGTTAGCCCCATAACAGAGGAACTGGTTAAACCTAACAGTCATCTGGAATGCTTTCAGCAAATAGCCTTCTTCCATCTAAGGAATATTCCAAAAATTAGAAACTTCTTGTCCTTCAAAGATGCAGAAAAAATTATTCATGCCTTTGTGACTTCAAGATTAGATTATTGTAACTCCCTAATGTCAGGATGTCCAAACGCCTCTGTTTGGATCTTACAGCTAGTGCAGAACGCTGCTGCACGTTTACTAACCAGAACTGGAAGAAGAGAGCACATCTCCCCAGTCTTAGCATCCTTACACTGGCTTCCAATTAAATCTAGAATAGAATTCAAGATCCTTCTGATCACATATAAAACTCTTCATCACCAGGCTCCATCCTATATCGAGAAACTTCTAGAAGTGTATCACCCTCCACGAGCCCTTCGCTCTGAGGATGCAGGACTGTTGGTAATCCCTAAAGTCCATCAAAGTAAAACAGGAGGCAGGAGTTTCAGCCATATGGCTCCTTTACTCTGGAATCAACTACCAGCCTTAAGAGTAGACTAAAAACCTTCCTCTTTGATAAAGCTTATCATTAGGAATAAAATAGGAGCACTAAGTTGAGCTGCTATAGGCCTAGACTGCTGAGGGGATTTTCTCTCTCCCGTTAAAGGGAGCAACTCTACATTTGGAGGTTCTGTTTCTTGTCTTTCTTTCTTTCTCTCTGTGTAACAACATTACCGTAGCCACCAGATACTGCCGCCATCTGTTTTTCTCCCTGACAGGAGGGGAGCAGGATCCAGGGGATCAGACCCAAGACTCACAGAGTGGATTTACGACGGTCCTACTACCTGACCCTACCACAGCACTGTGACCCCACCGCAACGGCACGGCCTCAAACTCCAGACTGAGATTGGTTCATCTTCAGACCAACGCTCATCATAGACTTTTCTTAGTATTTGTACTTATCTCGCCTGTCTGCCACTCTCTCTCTCCCTCTTCTATTCCTCTCTCTCCCTGTCCTATCCCATGTACTTCTCCCCCCAACCGGTCAAGGCGGATGGCCGCCCTTCCAGAGTCTAGGGTCCGCCCCACGGTTTCTTCCTGAAGAGGGAGTTCTTATGAACTTTTCTCCATGCGAGGGAGTTTTTCCTGGCCACTGTTGCTTGTTACATCTGCTTGCTTTGGAAGGGTTTAGTTGGGTTCTGTTGTACTCTATCATTGTAAGAGCGCTTTGAGATGTTTGTTGATGTGATTTAGCGCTTTACAAATAAAATTGAATTGAATTGAATTGAATTCGGATCAAAAACGAGAGCGGTTTCTCCATGTGTGGAGGGAAAGACAGTTTTCTGAATCGAGGAATTTAACTGAACTGTGGTGAAGAGATTATTTGTTTTAATTGGATCCAGGTATACGTAGCAGGAAAAACAAAACGTTTCCTTTTCAAGCTATGTAAACTGCAAGTGACTTTCAACGATTGTAGGACGACTCATCCATGGACAACTCATTCATGCACAGCACCCTCAGTGGACAACTCGTCCACGGATGAGATTTCAGAATTTTTGGGAGAAAATAAATCCTGTACAATGTAGTTTTACATATTGTAGCAGTCGAGCATGCCATCGTCGGGTTCCCCCACAGAGATGTGGAGTCAGAGCTTCCCAAAACCATAGGTCTTTATTTTAAAGTAAATCAAAACCAAAGTCACACACAGGCTTTTCAGCCTGTCTGACGCCTGTCACCCCGAGTGTCTGGGCAGAGAGGTGAGGCCGCACACCTGATTCCCAGCAGGGGCTTAATCACCTCTCTGCCACACAAATTATTTCTAATTTACATTTTATACATGTTTCATATATCTAGTATATGTCCATATATATTTAGTTTAGTGTAAATGATTTGTTTCTCGTGAAAAATGGTCTTCTTTGCGCACATGACGCCCCCCACCCTGAAACTTCGGCACTGCTGTGTGCTGTGCATGCATGTTCCACTACGCTAATGACTGTCATGTTTAGCATGTAGGATTGCTACTGTATGAACTGTATTATTATGTCGGACGGGGGACTTACGTGATGCACCTGAACGCATCACTCAAAGCTGTCAGCCACGAAAATCAGTCTGTGTTCCACGTTCAGCAGGTTGTCCACTCATTAAGCTGTGTTAACAGTTAAATACCTCTTTGTGCACAGTGATTGTACTTTGAAATCCAATCCTTCAAATCAATAATGCTGAAAAAGCATGTACGCATGTAAGCATGTACTACTGTATGAGCCCCGCAAAACGTTAATATATCGGAAGGCTGGCTTCTGACGTGTCAATGAGCACCTGAACGCATCACTCAAAGCCGCCACCTATGAAGCGGTGTTTTAACTTTACGGCTTATTTGTATTTCTGAAGACCGCATCTGAGTCGGTGCACGGTGCACCCCTGTTAAATTTGCGCTCTGGGCAGCTGCCAATGTTTATGTTTTTGTGTCAAATATACTTAATATATTATGTTTTTGAGACACTTAATAATCCTTCCAAATGTGTCAAATATACTTTGAAATCCAATCCTTCAAATGTATAATGCTGAAAAATATTGTTGTTGACGAGTTGTCCGGAATCATGTGGAGTTGTCCGGGGTTGCAGTTTTGTCGACGAGGTGTCCGTGGACAAGTTGTCAGTTCACCGTAGTGCGCATGCCCTACAGGAGACAGAGCCATGCAGGAGACAGAGCCCGAGCATTTTCAAATAGTTGCGTTTTAGCCTTTTTACGTGTCAATTGAGTCAGAGCATTTTTATAAAGTTCCACCTTGGGAGCTGTTTTCAAAAAGTTGTTATCAGTCACTCCGACCACTAAAACGCAAAGAAAGTTTTGTGGTTTCACTTGAGAACATAGTTGTCGAAACGTAGCCTTAATGTTTTTCTCACAACAACTTACAGCACAGCCACCATTACTGAAGATTTAGTGTGTTCGCCTCTGCTTTTCCTTCTGCACTCGAAATACAATTCATTTCAAAATCTCCATGTTGGCTGACAAAATTAAAATTAGTTTGAAAAGCTCAGGTATCAACATGTAATGAGCTCAAAATAACTTTTTTCAGTAAAGAATGATAACCGTTTGACTTACAATAACCCATCTGTTACCTCAAGAGTATGGTTGTGTATTGACAAGAATAAAAAATATTACAGTATATTTATCATAGTGGAGAGATTATCTTCACATTTCTGTACATTCAGAAGAGAGAGAACTGCCATTTTGGAATGTCTCAACACTCTGACATCAACTGCACCATATTTTGCTCAAATGACACAAAATTGATCTCCATCAAAGCCAAAATAATACGGCTTCCCCCATTTGGTCACAAGGTGGCAGTGTTGGGCTCTATCTTCCAGAGAAGAAGAGAATGAAACAGGAAGCACAGACAGCCCTACTGACATCATGAAGGTTGACGACTCATTGACTACTGGAACATGTTTAACATCGCTGCCATATTGGGTGAGTCTCCACCAAGCAAAACAGAGGAAGGATGGCTGTAATAACACAATGCTCACAATAAATTAACTCCCACAAGTGAGATTGGACAAAACATTTGTTTGCTTTTGACCATTTTTAACATTTAACTTGGCCACTAGCTGAATGCTAACATAGGAAGCAACTCGATGAAACTATACTACACTATGTTACTGGTAGGATTGACTATGAAAGCCAATATAGCAATATAAATCATGTAAACTGTTGTAATAATTTTCTTATCCAACATGATCTTTGATTATTTGGGAGGGGGATTTTTGATTTTTTTTCTAACTGTCATAAATGTACTTGGTTATTAGCAGGCTAATAACCAAGGCCGGTTTGCTAAGAGAACTCATTGAAGAAACACAGTTTGGAATCAAGAATCATAATTTGATGCTTGTTGTGTCTTTGTTTCACAAACTGAGTGCCAGCAGACACAACAAGCTGTGAATATAGTTTATTTCTTTTAAAGTGCATTTACACATAAAAAGGACAAGTCACTAAATGCATGAATCTCAATTTCTGACTGTGGATCACGATTTTGACCTAAAATATATGATGGCGTCACATGCCGTCACTGATAGTCGTGACCTGTTATCATACGTAGCACAAAACGGTGGACGATCATCACGAGTCATTACGCACGGTTGCCAATATTGTTCCGTGGTGTTGCCCGCTATTTCGCACTGCTGAGTGCCATTGCGCATCGTCACTTTCTTTCACTAATCTGTCAGGAATGTGGCAAATTGGGAGAATTTGGTATAAACGGTGGTGGATTTTTCTATGGGCGATGAGGGCAGCCACCCAGGGCACAATCTGTGGAGGACAGTGGCGGTGCCAGATATTTGCTGCCGGGTTGGGGAACTCAATCGTTCAATGACAGTGCTGGGGACTTTAGGGACCTCGAGTTTATTTTGTACTGTAACACCGACAATTTGTGCGAAGCACACTGCGCACGTAACAGTGACGCACATACAGCAAAAGCTCCGCTATTTAAAACAATATTATACGACACAATACGCAAGGTATTTAGCCAAAGTGATTAAGATGAAAGGTTTACAAGCCTGCCACTTAAACACACCACTGAATGGAAACTTTAACACAAGAGTGTCACTGATGGAGCCTCAACAGCAGCAGGAAGCAAAACAAACACAAGTTTTCATTTAGGCCTCACACACAAAGACACTAAATCCTGCTACCAGTCACTAAAAACCTAAGAAAGATATTTGGTTCAATGGATCTAATGACATATTAAAAAACTGCATAGAGGCAAGCAGGAGTCAGAATTCGATCTCAAAAATAAATAATATAGATAAACATGCAATAATCATCACTCACCATGAGATGTCATAATAACATGATACATTGGTTTAGATGGATGTGGTTTAGAGAGAAGGCATCAGTGATTTTGTCACTTTTTTGTTTTTTTGCAAAAAGCGCTCCATGTTTCATTATTATTAGTAACTTACGCTGTCAGCAGAAAAAATGCGCTCATAATAACAGGAAGTTGTAAGTTCCAAGGTTAATGCATGCACTGCAGCGATTGGCTGAATCACATTACATTGCTTTTTAGGAAAAAAGATCATATAAAAAAAAATACATAAATACATGTTAAAAAAAATCACAATTCTTGGGGGTGCTATGGGGGTGCTTTGGCTATCCTAGGGGAGCTTTATGGGATATATATATGCAATATATATGTATGTATGTATATATCTAAACCAGAAAACACAAAGGGAAAATATGTTTTTTGGACAGTTCTTTGTGGGGTTTTTTTAAACCTGAAGGCATCTTTAAAAATGAGATCATTTTTAAATTGCATTTTTTTTGTATTTAAAAGATTTGATATGTTCAGTTTTTGTCAAAATATATTGGCTTGAATTTACTTCTTTTTTTAATGTCCACATCTCTCTTTGTAGTAAAATGCAGGAAAACTGTCATCATCAATAGGATATGAGGCATTGTTTTTCCATCTGTGTATCCTTTTTGGAAATATATGTGGATGTGTATGTTGAAATGAAGTTTGAGACCGCCGCCTTATAGAGCGACTGATTGGTGTCTATGTATTCAGGGCCTGATCACCGCACACTGCCAGAATGTGGCTTCATATGCGAACTGTGTGAGATCAATTGTCGTTAATATCAGACCGAAAGCCCAAAAACTGGTGCGACCCAGTGAAGACAGCTGTCGATACACTCTTCAGAGCAGTGTGTTGTCTGCATGTCAAGGCCTCCTATGTTCTCAAAACGCCTTCAGCCACTAACTCAATGTGGAGACAGTTGCTGCAGATCAGTCAATAGGTCAGTCACACACACACACACACACACACACACACACACACACACACACACACACACACACACACACACACACACACACACACACACACACACACACACACGCACACACTTGCCTGGCAGTGTATTGAGCGCTGTCACTCTGCACAGAGGAAAACTCCTTTATATTCCACGTCTGCACTCTATTTCTCTCTCTCTCTCTATCACACACACACACACACACACACACACACACACACACACACACACACACACACACACACACACACACACACACACACACACACACACACACACACACACACACACAGAGTAGTCTTGAGGCTAACTAAACTGCCAACGTTAACAGTTTTTGCTGGTGTGCCGGCAGCCAATCAGAAATGAGCACTGAGATTAGGAGACGTGAGGTGAAACTGAGCGCTTCATTAAATAGCAACCTGAGTCAGCAGCAGCCGGCCCTGGCTGGGGTGGGTATACTTCTGTGTGTGTGTTTGTGAGGAGAGAGTGAGTGACAAAAACACAGGAACAGACCAAAAATTAAGTGTGTGTATTCATGCAGGCATGCGTGTGTGTGTGTGTGTGTGTGTGTGCGTGTGTGTGTGTGTGTGTGTGTGTGTGTGTGTGTGTGTGTGTGTGTGTGTGTGTGTGTGTGTGTGTGTGTGTGTGTGTGTGTGTGTATGTGTGTGTAGAGATACACTATTAAACCCCCATATACTCCTCTTTCACACCTTCCCTCCTGCTGCACATATCGATCCAATCCTGGTAGCAGATCTCCCACTCTGTACCCAATGGCTTTAGACCCTATGTGACATGCCAAGAGAAAATCACATAGGAATAGAAAGCCATAAAACACAGCAGCGAGGCCAGTCCAGTGCCGGTTAGCAGGTTAGCAGCAGCCAACTCCCACGCTATTGCCCCACCCCGCTCAGTGGCACAATGAAGCCTTGTTCCAACTCCCCACTTCATGCCTCTAAGGGTATGTTTCCATTCCCCTGTTTGATCTGGACTGGAGTTCTCTTTGGAGAAAAAAGGTTTGGGCGACATGAACCCGCCCACAAACTCTGAACCGGAGCTAACAAGCAATCTCTGGTCCCCTTCAAAAGCTAGGTCTCGGCTCCTTTACAAGCGATCTTTCTAGCGGGCGGGGGGAGAGGACGAGGTGAGAATATGACGTAGTGCACATTGCATTCTGGGTAGTAAACAAACAAAGCTAACCGTGAAAATCAGAAGAATTCGACACAGAAAGAAACAGTTGGAAAATATCTTGCAGGTAGATGTGGAGTCGGCTAAGCTCAGTTGGTAGAGCATGAGACTTGTAGTCATGAGACTGGGTTAATGTCCCACGCCGGGTGGGTTCCGGGTTCCTTCCGGCGCCGGAAGGAAGATTCTTAATCGGTGCAATGTGATTTGGGTGACAGTGATCAGGCTGCCACTCCTGTGACCCGGAAACGGATAAGCGGGAGAACATGGATGGATGGATGGATGGATGGATGGATGGATGGATGGATGGATGGATGGATGGATGGATGGATGGATGGATGGATGGATGGATGGATGGATGGATGGCAGACGTAGAATAGTAAGGAAGAAGTAGTGAGGAAGAAGAAGGGAAAAAGGCACTTATTAATATCTGGTCTGAAGAATATATATTGCTGTTGTTTGTGTCTACCCATTAGCCACGACCTAACTAGCTGAGCCACCACTGATTAAAGCGGTGGGACTTCCGGTTTTGATCCGGACTCGGGTTGCCAACTCTCTGAAAAAAAAATTAAGGGCACCTCACTGGCAGGGCCAGCCGACCCAATCGCCTTCACTGTTCCTGGCGTGGTGAATTTTCTTAGCTCTTTTTTCAGTATGTGGAATGATTTTTTAACTATTTAACTTGAACTTGAATATAAATAGATGCATATTATTTATGATATGAACACATTAAAAACAAATTATTATTTAGGAATTTTTTAATTGCAAAATTAACAAAGTAAAATCTGTATTTTTCTTAAATAGAAACCTGTCTTGATTCACAGAATAAGAATACGCCTTTCTTTAACAGAACTCTGTCTGGCTTGAATTACAACAGAATAAATCAAGATTTACTTAACATTGTTTAAATTAATATAAAGCAATAGAAAGCAGAACATTCCTGTGTTAATGCACATTTAGTACAATAAGAAAAGTACGAACAGAAAATGTGTGGAAAAGTTATTAACATAAAATATATGTACCTCAAAATGAATGACAGCAGGCTAGAGTTGAAGTAAAAAAGAAAAAAATAGACTGAACTCCTAAACTCAAAAACTAAATGCTAGATCATGTGCAGACTGTCTTTTTTTCCCATTTCTGTTGAGCTCTTGCTGCAGTAAGGAGTTGTTTGTCTTTCAGTTCTATAGAGTAAAACTCTGAGCAAGACATTTCATAATTTAGACTGACAATGAGCTCACTTCTAATTAATTCAGCAGAACGTTTCTTCAGTCCACTTCATGAAAGAAAAAATCCTTTCCACAAACTCAGTGTAAGATGGATGCTAAGAACAGAGGATATAACAACCTGGATGTTGGGGAAGTCAGCTGCCTGAAGAACTTGCATCCAACGCTCTGCTGTTCTGTCTGTTTCTTCTCCTGAGGTTCTGTAGTGAGGTTCTGTTTCTTTTTAGTGAGGTTCTGTAGTGAGGTTCTGTAGTGAGGTTCTCCAAAAGGCTGTTTGCAGTCACACGCTCATCATGAAGCTCATCCATAGAAATGTTTGTTCTGCCAATAGAGATTAGAAGTTGACATCAGTCTTAAGTGGCACACAGGTCATTTACAGTGGCAAATAAAAGGAAAAATGTATTTTGTATATTATTATAATTTTGTTAAGTATTTTAATTACCTATATAGTTTACTTTGTTTATTATAGATTTCTCCATCCATATATTAAGTATGTGAACTGTTTCGATTTGTAAAATGTGTAAAATATTTCAAATTTGTGTGTATACTGTAAAGTACGTTTATGATCATGTATTTATTTGTATATACTATCTATCAATTGTATTTATTTGTTTGTAACCATCCATAATATTAAACGTGCATTATCACTACACTGGCAATCGTTTCATTATCACCTGCCAACCAGGCGAAGCTGCTCAGTGATCTTCTCCATGTCATTGAAGGAGATCTTCCCAGATGCAGAGAGCAGGGCGGATGAAAAAGTGCACTGACGCGGACTGCAGTGTTATCACACACTTTTTCCTCCCAGATGTTGACTTCTTCTCATTCCCCCTTTTATTTTTCCAGCCTTTTTTTTTTTTTCTCAGAGGAGCATTGCTGGTCGAAGGTGTACTATCAGAGTCTGTCACCATGCTGCTTTGTTTTCTTGTCTGTTGTCTTCCGGTAACTTGTTCTTGAGCAACTGTACCTCACCCAATGAGATGAGCGGGATTCTGTATTGTCATACTCGTGTGTGAGTTTTCTGTCAGCTCATTGATCACAGAGCAGGAGAGGCGGTGGAATAAGTTTACTGTAAGTTTGGATATAAAGTGCCCTGTTTGTCCCGTATTAAGTGAGAATCAAATATATAATCCATAAAATGTCAATGGAATTAATGACAAAGTTTGTCCCTTTTCAGCTCAATAGAGGACACATACTTTTTTTTGGGAATACAGGACAATTCTATTTTTCAAGGGACGGTTGGCAACCCCAGTCTGGACCAATCAATGAGCCGTGTTTCTTCGTTACTTCCTCTCTGGTCAGTGTTTGTTTCGGGCGACAGCGCCCCCAAACAAGCAGCTTTTGTAATTGTGTGACATTTACCAGGCGGTTTGATCCCATCTTAAAAGTGAATGTGAACACCACCCGAACCAAATAAAGGTGTGAACATTTTTGGCTCCCCTCCCACCCAAGTGAACTGAGTGCCTGACTATTCAAAAGTGAAAGCCTCCTAACACCCTCAGCTTGTCTGACAGCTTACAAGGGCCTGCAAAGGATTTACAACACTTCTCGTCTCCGGTGTATCTGACGATCCTCAGCGCCCATCCTTCCATCTCACATCGCCTCCCCTCACCTTACCTCTCCCATGCTCATTACTGCCTGAGCTGCTGGAGTCTGTGTCTCACTTTGGCAGTGTGTGTAATTTCCTGGGGTCTCTTTTCGTGCACGGAGATGAGAGGGATGAGAACACAGCCTGCAGAACCTCTGAATTATTAACTGGCTGAAAATGGGTGAGTCAACGTTAACAGAGAGGGAGGCAAAGCGGCCCACTTGCAACACAAATACACACATAAACAAGGAAAGCCACGGGCTGCATGTGAACCAAGCGCAGTAACATCCAGACTGGTGTTAGTCCAATATAAATGTATGGCTCATTTTTTATTATAGGGTTACCGGCTGTGGAAAAACTAAAAAGAAGGATCAGTACTGAAGTTGAAGGTTCAAGACCGAGCAGGCGACTTGTTAAGGTTTCTCATGGTACTCCAATTTCCTTCATATTCACCATCACAATTTTTTGTTAAAAAATTTTTTATTGAGATTTGCACAGGACAAAATAGCAGGATGGTTAGACAGCCATAATAAAGAGCGGTTCTGTCGCAAAGCAATATTTCATATTTTTCTAACCCAAATAACTATAGCAGGGGTTCTCAATCCTGGTCCTGGAGGGCCGGTGTCCTGCATGTTTTAGCTCTCTCCCAGCTTCAGCACACCTCAAGCTAATGTTGATGTCATCATCAAGCTTGAGAAAAAGCCAAGTAACAAGGTCTTATTGCATTCAGGTGTGTTGCAACTGGGAGAAACCTAAAACATGCAGGACGCCGGCCCTCGAGGACCAACACTGAGAACCCCAGTACTATAGGGTGGGAGCGTGGCCCAAAGAGGGCTGCCTTGTCTTGTGAAAGGTGTCTAAAGAACCTTTTAAAGAGAACCTGATCCTCTCCAAAAGTAACACATTGCAGTATCTCCTGAATCCACACTTTATGAGTAGGTGGAGTGGAATGAGAACTTTAGATGGACTTCAACGAGCTTTTGAACTTCTCAAGTGACTGTGGAAAATCAGTTTTTATTTCTGGTCCCATCCCCACACTTAGCCAAGGTGTGGCACGTTTCAGCAGAATTTTAAGTCTGACCACTTTCCTTATGTCCGCCTGTGGAACCGTCCCTCCTTCTTTCACCCTGACGGACTTCACCCCAGCAAGTTGGGTCACCATGTGCTAGCTTGCAACCTGCGACATGCTGTTCAGTCCTCACGTGACTGACTGTTTACATCCCACAGACACGGCCCAGACTGTTCTTCGCTGAATGAGTCTCCTCTCTAGGTCACTGTTGCTTTGTCTAGCACCCCCTACTTCCCTTACCCGTCACTAGCAATCTCACTACCTATACCTCCCAAAAAGATCTCTGGTTCTGGGATACATTCATTTATACTGAGCACCAGTCTCGATCGCAGACCAACTGCTTCACGTTCACCATCACGTCCAGCCGGCGCCAACCGTAACAATCTTATCTATGTCCCACTGAACCTTAAAGCTTCCTTAATTCCTGTGGTGACTGGTAACACAGGTAAAATCATTAAAGAGAAACAAAAATCTTAACAGAGATAATAATTTGATTTCTCTAAAATGTCATCCAAAGAGTCCACCAGCGTCTCTAGTAAAGTCTTTTAAAATTATCTCTTCTTAACGTTAAATCTCTTGTTAGCAAATCATTGCTAATTAATGATATTATTTTGACACATCACTTGGACTTTTTATTTCATAATGAAACATGGTTAAATGATGGAATCAGTAATACTATTCTCCATGAAAGTGCACCACAAGAGTTTATTTATTTCAATAAGTGTCGTCCTTGCAGGAAAGGTGGTGAAGTTGCTGCGATCTTAAAATCAATATTTAAGTGCAAAGAAATAACGTTTGGTGATTTTATCCCCTTTGAATATATGTCGTTCTGACTGAAGGGTGATTCAAGAGTTCTGTTTTTAGTTGTTTATAGACCCCTAAAATATTCTGGAGTGTGTTTTAAGAAAAGGTACATAAATGACAACACATGTTCACAGTTTATGGAAGCTATAGCGTTGAAATCCAACCTTGAGTGCTGAGACAGTTGATTATCTCTTGGACGAGTTTAATACAAGTCTTTAATGTCATAGATGTGGTGGCTCCAATCAAAATGAAGAGATAACCAAACATGCAGACAACACCTTGGAGAAGGACTGAAATAATGCAGAATTTGAAATCTGATTGTAGAAGAGCTGAGCGTAAATGGAGAACAGCATAACTCCAAATTCATTTAGAACTGTACAAAATAAGTCTGCGTAAATTCAATGATGGCTTGTTCAAAGCGAGGCAGCAATGCTTTTCTGAAATTATTGCTAAAAATGTTAACAACTCTCGCACATCATTTTCTGTAATTGAAAAGCTCACAACTCCCCCAGATCAAATAGCCCCTGAATTACTGTCAACTGAAAAATGGAATGAATTTGCTGTTTATTTCAATGAAAAAATAAAATCAATAAGGTCAAACATCAGAGCAGCTTCAACCACTGAGGGATGAGTCAACTCCAATGTTAGAGTTTAATACAGTGAACCCCAAAACAATAGAGGAAGCTGTTCAGCAGCTGAATCCATCAACGTGTTGCCTTGACATAATACCCTCAAAGTTCTTTAAAACTGTTGTAAAGTCAATTGTCACTGATTTGTGTCAGATAATGAACTGCTCATTCCAGTCAGTCACTGTACAAAAATCCCTGAAAGTAGCTGCTCTGAAACCTCTGTTAAAACATAGAACACTGGATGCCTCTATGCTGGCTAATTATAGACCAATCAGCAACCTTCCGTTCATGGCCAAGATCATAAAGAAGGTGGTCTTCAACCAACTGAGTCAATTCTTAACCTTCAACAAAATATTTGATAAGTTTCAGTCAGGCTTTCGTTGTCATCACAGCACAAACACTGCTCTAATCAAAGTGATCAGTGACATAAGGTTGAACACTGATTCAGGAAAGGTATCTGTTCTTATTCTATTGGATCTGAGTCCTGCATTTGACATTGTGGACCATACAATTTTGTTGCACAGATTGCAAACGGGGGTTGGACTAAATGGAAAAGTAATGCAATAGTTTAAGTCATTTTTAGAGGAGCGAAGTTATTTTGTAAGTATTGGAAACTTTGAATCTGACAGATTACCAGCGTCCTGCGGGGTTCCTCAGGGCTCTGTGCTTGGACCTCTTCTGTTTGGCCTTTATATGCTTCCTTTAGGACAAATTTTACAGAACTGTAAGGTTGATTATCAGAGCTACGCAGATGACACACAACTATATCTATGACTGAACCTAGATGACGCGATGGTCCAATTGAGGTGTTGTGTGACTGCTTAGAAAAGTTAACTGCTGGATGAGTCAAATCATCCTTCAACTAAATCATGACAAGATGGAGGTGATAGTCTTTGTTAAAAAGGAAAAGAGGACTGCTGTCAGCGAGTATCTTGAGTCTCGATCTTTAAAAGCTAAAGACCAAGTCAAAAACCTTGGTGTTCTGATTGACTCAGATCTGATATTCAGCAGTCAGGACAAACCTATCACAAAAACAGGCTTCTACCAACTAAAGAACATCTACAGAGTGAAAGGTCTAATGACTCATAAAGATCAGGAGAAACTGGTCCATGCTTTTATCTCCATGCAGTCAGCCTCAGGATAGACTTCAAAGTTCTGCTGCTGGTGTATAAATCGCTGAATAAGTTTGGTCCAGAATACATCAGTGGGCTGTTAGTCAGGTATGAATCCAGAAGGTCTCTCAGATCTAAGGACACAGATCAGATAGTGGAGCCCAGAGTTCACAGTAAACATGGTGATGCGGCATTTAGTTGTTATGCTGCAAAGAAGTGGAACAAGTTAACATCCAATGTGAACATTTTGAAACAAAGTTAAAAGCACTCTTTTTCTCTACTGCGTATGATTGAGAGGGATTTTTGGTCATGTTGTTGTTGATGTAATGTGTTTGTTGATGATTTTTAATGTTTTTTGTGATGATTTTAAAGTTTTTACTGCTGATTTTAATGTTCTTATTGATTTTTAAGCAGTTGAATGTCTTCTTTTGCACTTTTTGATCATACAAAGTGTATGAAATGTGCTATACAAATATATTTGCCTTGCCTTGCCTCCAGGAGAATCAATCTTTGAGCAAGTAGAGTGGTGAAAGCGATGTTATTTCGGGCTGGTTTAGGGACTCTGGTTGAGGTTGTGTTTCCAAAGAAGACAGTAATGGGTTCAAGCGCTATTGTTTGACCTACAACCTTGTTGAGTGTTTCAAAGATAGTAGTTTAAAATCCAGACAGTTGTGGGCAAGTCAAGAACATGCAGCCATAGTCAGCAGGTGATTTTCTGCATCTATTACATTCATCCGTTCTGTTAGAGTAGATGTTGGCAAGTTTAGCGTTTGGTAAAATACACTTTATGCAAAATGTTACACTGTAAGAGGTTGTCTTGCACAAATAGAATATGTGTGAACACTATTTAATATCTCCTGCTAGATTTCATCAGATAAGAGAATCCCAAGGTCTTGACCCCAACTGGACCTCAGAGAGCTCAAACGGTTTGGAGACAGACTAAATATAGTTTCATATGGTTCCTATAAGCCCTTTCCGTCTAATATTGAGAGTCAAGAACTGGTCTAACAGTAATTCCAGTGGTCTATTAAGAAAATGGGGGAAGTAAGTTTTCACATAATGTCGATCTGAAAGAAACGGAATAAGTGAGTGCTGGTAAGTTGGATTTTGATGCCAAGTCAGTAAAAGAAGAAAAGATGTCTTCACTGAAGAGGACATCAACAGTCACCAAGCCTCTACCAGACTAGGTATGGAAAACTGGGTCAGAACATTAGGGGGGAAATAGGTGATTGCAGTAAATTGGTAATTGGTAAGATTGTGTGTGCAGCCCAAATGCTTTCCTGAATTGGTTCCAGATCATTAGTGTGTTTGTTACTGTTGGGTTGGGACTAACCTGTCTAAATGTTATTGGTAGTTGACAACACACCACCGACCAAAGAGAGAGTTGTTAGGAGGAGATTTCAAGCAGTGCCCACAGCAGTCGATGGTCTATTACCTTACAAGTGTTCCAATAAAGAAGTTTATTAATTTTGCAGGCCCCATAATAGTACTGAAAATCGGGGAGCGCCAATCCTCCTTGGGACTTAGGGAGTTGAAGAGTTGCCCGACTGATTCGTACCCATTTATTACCCCAAAGAAAAGTGGTTATCAGCTGTCACCAGTGGATCACCTCTAAGAAAAGCTGCAAACTGAATAAATTCTCCTTCAGTATGTGCTAACCAATTCTAGAAAGTGTCTAATCAAATGTTTTTTTGACAAAAAAATGCTGAAGTCGATCATATGATCTTCCAATGCCCAAGAGCCCAGGTCTCATTGGCTACTCTAGTAATGTTTTCAAGACTTGATACAAACTTGCCATTGATGCCTTAGTATTTAATGAACCGATTCATGCACATCTTTTTCTGACTAATCTATGATGTCTCTGCATCCACAATGCAAATGCGAAACGAGGTATCTGCCACATGGATATTTCCTCTTAATCTGTTAAACAAAGAGCCACTTTGCAGTTTGAATTAGAGTTGCCCCTTTTTTTTTAATGGAGCTTCTACAGCAATAGGCTTGGGAATGGGAAAGTCAGAGGGCTGGAAAGGCTCACCGAGATAAGAAGAAAGGTGAGATAAAGGGAGACTGGTTGGTGAATGAAACAAGAGAGGCACTTGGAAAGTGAGAGAGAGTCTGGAGCAGGTAGGATTACTGTCAAAGTCATCCATCCCTGTTTTAATCCATCTTGTTCAATCTCGTCCTTGTGAGAACTTGCTCTACATACTTGTTTGGGTTTGTATATACGTCTATGTCTATTTAGGGACTGAGCCCCTGGAGGCATGGACCCTGTTGTAGTTGTAATGTTTATCATTCTTTCTTCTCCTTACGCGTCATTGAGCCCAAACCTTTTTGTTAAACCCTTCAAAATGTATATTTTATCAATATTTAAAGGGGCTAGAGGCCATGATTGGGCCAGAGGCCATGATTAGGCCGACCCAGATGGGCCAAAGGCCAGAGTGCGAGGTCCTGATCAAGGCTACTTGCAACTTTACTTTTATATATAAATGCATGTGTGCATGTTTGTCTGTGTGTGTAAGCTGATTTGTGTCTTATCGAGATCCTCAGTGGAAACAGACAATGTGGTTTATTTGTTATCTTTTCGTTTGGATGTCGAGATAAGGCAATCGGTGTTTGCAAGTGTGTGCGCGTCCATGGGTGTGTGCACGGAGCATAGATAAGCTGAGCGTTGTGCCTTTAAGTTTGAGTGACAGAATCCTAATGCTGATCCCAATGGTCAATAGCCCAGAGACGTTCCACAGAAAGCTTATTAAACCTTTATCCATTATTTATACCAAGCTTGCCTTCGGACACGCGCGCCAAAACACGTACTACGACTGATTCCTCAATGTGAGCGTGATTCACACTGACATGTGCCTGACTCCTTCTCATGGAACATAAGTAGCCACCAAGAAACCTTCTGTCCAGATCATTTCCTATCAACCTCTTCAAAACGCAATAAATGGTGTAAAATCTACAAGTTTCACTAAGCCTCAAATATCTTCCTAAAGTACTTGCTTTCATACCCAGCTGTTTTAGGTCATTAAATGCAGTAGGCACTGGAGTGGAGGCATATTACGTCTAACAGAATCACATATTACTCACTTAAAAGCATATAAAACGAGAAAAATGCCTGCAGATTAATCTTTACTCACGTCCCATATTAGTAACTGTTTCCTCAATACGTGGTCGAAGATGAAGCATTTTCTTGATGCTTTTTGATTTGAGTTGAATTTATGGATCATCTCCTCCTGTTTCCTGGTCATCTTCTAGCTCTTTTTATTTGCATTAAGGTCCTGTCCTCACAAATCACCTACATATTGGCACCAGCACACATTCCGCCTTCTTGTTTTCTGAAACCGAGACAAAGCTTTCACCTGAATCTTCCATTCTTACCCCTCCCCTTCTACGGTTCCTCCTCTCTTTCCTTCCCGCTCTCTCCTCCCATGTCCAACACAAAATGTCCTCTGTCCAATTCTCAGGTAGAAACTGCACCTGCCCCCCGGCTGCCCCACACCACCACCTCTTCCACTCAGCCCAGATAAGCAACAGAGCAGAAAAAAAAGCCAATACAAAGACTCTGAAATGAAGGTGGGATTTGGGAGGAGGGAAAGATGTGTATACGTCTCACAAGAGGCTAAACCGATAAGGTTGGAAAGGAAGGTGAAGCAGGTATGGTGAAGATTAAATGACGTCCCCTCAGGCTTGTGTGCTTGTGTGTGTGTGTGTGTGTGTGTGTGTGTGTGTGTGTGTGTGTGTGTGTGTGTGTACAGGTACACCGTGTTGTGTGTGTAGGCTACGTCTGTCCCCATAGCTAACTGTCTCCCAGGCCTGGTGAACAAAGGTCCTATTGACTCCACAACACACAGGACCTTTCTCTCTCCTCCACAGGCCACTGCTTTGTGCTTGTCCACTCATCCTGCCTAGCTCCAGCACACACGCACGCACGCACGCACGCACGCACGCACGCACGCATGCACACACACACACACACACACACATGAGGTTTGAGCTGTTTTCTGAAGTCAGTAGTTTGAGCATAGAGGTAAGACATTCCACAGCTTCCCCTCACCACTAATTCTTGCTCATTTCTTGCTAGCAACAGGCAGTTATTTAAAATGTGCACTCATTAACTGAAGTTTTCTTCTTTAGATCTGGATCTACTTTAGATGCAAATTAAACTCATTTAGGTTAGCTCAAAATGTCATCAAAAAAGAACATTATTAAGGGTCATTGATGAGATGTCATAAAAAAACAAAAACAAAAATGAGTTCAATATTCTTAAACTGTTGGTTTTTATTGGGCTTCTTGGACTTCGGAAACACAAGTGTTTCTCTTGCAAGTGAGAGAGGATGATTTATCTCAGCTTTCATACTGGAAAGAATTGGATCAATCAGTCATCTTGTGTGTGTGGATGACAGGCACCTCACAGCAACAGTATTGGACCTCTTAATCATTCGATTCTCTACGCTAACAGACCCAGCTCCTGCGTGCCCAGAAGGTTTCCAGACTGTCCAACAAACTTCTCAAAATATCTTGGGAACTGATCCAAGTGTGAGCCCTGTTTCTATCAGGGCCAAGTACTTTGGCTTGATGCCTGTGGTGGATCTGTAGCTCCTGAATAAGGCTTGTTGAACCTTGTGAACTCGAATGGATCTAAAATATGTAGGTTTCTGTTTGGGAAGCAGACGAAATTAGTACTAATTGGGAGGACAGAGCTGAACTGAACCTCTGAACCCACGGTGCTGATTTAGGAAGGTGCTATTATAAATAGATTTGATGTAACATGTCAACAAGCAAGTCATTTCCATTTTACTTATTTGTGGTTCAGCAACATGTGGGCCACAGAATAATCTATGAAGCTTATACATTTTCTAAATAATCTTCTAAAAGCTTTTAAATGCAATTGGAAAAGAGTTGATGCAGTTCATTTTGACACTTGTTCACAAGTCTTTCTGAAACTTCTCGGAGGAGGTTTGCTTTAGAAATGATAGTTTCAATACTGGCTTAAACTAGTTATTCTTTATTAGGGACTGAGTCCAAGAAGCCCAATAAAAACCAACAGTTTAAGAATATTGAACTCATTGGAGGCAAAGATCCTATTGTAATTGTAATGTCTTTTTGCCAGGACCCTATTGTTTTTTTTAAAATTATTATTATTGTTATTATTATTATTATTATTATTATTATTATTATCTTATTTTTTCTTCTCCTGATGCATCATTGAGCCCAGATTTGACCCCCTAAACACATTTAAAAGCTCACCAAATTTGGGATGCTCATCAAAACTGGCGAAAAATGTAAGAAAATGTAAAAATGAACTCCCAGTGTTCTAAAATATGCTCTTTCGTGCCACCTAGAAACATTAAAACGGCCACCACAGCCTGTAGGAATGTAGTAGGGAGATCAAACCAAAACTCAATTGTTCATCTCATCAAAACCAAAACATAATGCGCTGATACCCCTGACCTAAATCCAAGAGAAAGTCTGCAATTTGCCTTTCAAAATAAGATTCAAAAAAGGACCCCGTGCAAAGGCTATCTTCTCATAGGCAAATAGTGTATCAACTTCAAAACATGAATAAACGACAGAGGAGATGCTTCTGCTCAAAACTTCAGTACAACTTTTTGACTCGAGCGGTTTGAATTTTATTAGCCGTCAAAAGTCCGAAAGCTGAATCCCCCTGCCTGCCTCCTCTCATTCAAATACATGGGAAAACCAAAATGTCTCCTCAAAAACAGCTGTGATCGAACATCTCGAACAAGTGGCGACTGTGGCTAAACCGTGACTCTGATTGAAAAAAACGAGCAGATCAGAAGCGTGACAAGACCCTGCCGAACACGACAATGTAACACATGTGGGGAAAATTCCAGAAAACATGACCTTTTTGACGAGAGAGAACAATGCTGTCATTTCTTTCCCCCACGATTTCAAGCCACATTTATCATTGAATCAGAAGGAGCAAAATCATGCGTCTGCGTCAACCTGCGCCTCCTAGTGTCGAAAGTTTTTGTCTGACTGCTTCAAAACCCACACAGACTGAAAGACAACAAAATTTCCTCTCAAAAAATTATACATATATATATATATATATATATATATATATATAAGAATTGCCTAAAACCTGTGGATTCTGAGAAGTTGTTTCAAAAATATGTGGAAAAAAGCCATCCTCTCTCCACTCTGTCATCAACTGCACGAGGTCAGAACACTGTTGCATCATTCACACCCAGGATTACGCAATACCATAAAAGTCCTTGTTTATGAGCTAACATGCTAATGTGTGTGACATAAACTAGCTAACATTCTATATTAGGGTTTGTGGACTACCACACACAATAATGTGTGGTTTATTGAAAAGGTAACATGCTAATGTGTGCGACATAGACTAGCTAACGTGTGCTACATAAACTAGCTGACATGCGGTCTGTGGACTAGCTGACATGCTAATGTACGGTTTGTGGACAAGCTACCATTCTTACATGCAGTTTGTGGACTAGCTAACATGATAATGTGCGCTTGTAGACTAGCTAACATGCTAATGTGTACTTTGTGGACTAGCTAACACGCTAACGTGCAATTTATGGTCTTGCTAACATGCGGTTAGTGGAATAGCTAATATGCTAACAAGCGGTTTGTGGACTTGCTAACATGCTAACATGTCAAAGCCCCAAACTCCTTCAAAATAAAAGTCATTTTTTTTAATAATGACAATGTAAACCTTGAGTTTCAAAATAAAAGCCCAAACTCATTCAAACTAAAAGTCCTTGTTTATTAAACATTACACCAACAACCTCAAAAATAGATATTTAGGGATTAGTTGGCTTTCAAAATAAAAGCCCACCACATTTTTCAAAATAAAAGTAATTTTTTTGTTAAAACCTTCAAAATGTATATTTTAGCAATATTTAAATTGGCCGGAGGCCATGATTGGGCCAACCCCAATGGGCCAGAGGCCCGAGTGCGAGGTCCCGACGAAGGCTGCTTGCAGCTTTAATTTTGGATTGAATGCATGTACGAAAAGAGTGAATCATTTAGTTCAATAAACTAAATGATTCACTCTGTTGTGAATTATTTAGTTCAATCAACTAAAAGAGTCTCCTGCTCACTGATAGCGATCAACTGGTCAATCTTTGACCAGTCAAAAGTCAATCTTTACACCAATCAAAGTTTTCATGCAAATCTGCCACTCTGGCATGAAGCATGTGGCAGTAGCAGCGGAGTGACTCCTCAGAGTTTCAACAACTAAAGAAACCTTCACCAACATGTCTGCTGCTCGGTTACGGTCGAGTCATGCGCTGATATTTTCCCACAGCACGTTACTACAGTCCTACCTTGATCCTCCTGATCATGCATCATGTGATAAGCATTAGTGGTCAGGTGCCAGAGCGGGTCCCAGAGTTTATGCTGGATGTGTTAAAAGCCGCTGTTCCACCGTGCAGTACGTGCCGGAGCGGGGCGGAGTCGGAGGTTACGGTACGGCAAGGCGCACGCAGGCTCAACTCTGTCGCTCGGTCCCACCACAGAAAGTACGGTAAAAGTGTAGGCGGGGTTATGAACGACTCAGAGATGCATCCGGAGAAGAACATGGAAGTTGCTGGCGGCCGTCCAAGTTGTTCTCTGTGACACAGGTTAAATTTTCTCATTGCAGCTTCCACAGAAAGTGTGGTGGAACCACGCCTATAGAGCAGGTCCCCGACTGTTTCTGCACCACTGTCGGTTTGAAGCAACTTAATGTTTCTTGGATCATCAGGACGGAGTATGAAAAAGTCTTAACGAGGTCTAACGATGTAAAAAAAAAAACTGATGGAGTAAAGCACGGTAAAAAAAGGTTCATGGAAGTAAAGCATTGTTCAAAATAAAATTCAATGCAGACTAACTGAAGGTTAAATGAGCCCTTTTAAAATAAAACTGTTGTTGATGTAACTCGCTGGTCTGTGGGTTTCTCAGCTGAGAAATGAAAAACTCACACACTTCCCAAACTTAGAGAGACTTTCAAAAAAAGTGAGCTGAGCCACCCTGAACAATTCTGTATCCACCTGGATAAAGTGAGAGCTGAATTTGACAGGCGTTTTCAAGAAATCTATAAAGTAGAGGACATTGTGAGATTCATCAGCAACCCATTCATTCCTACAGACATGGAGTCAGTCACAGCTCAGCTTCAGGAGGTGTTTTCCTCACCACATGGTGCCGACATGGACATCATTCAACTGCAGGATGACATTGTATTGCAAGCAAGGGCTAATGAAAGACACTTCTGTGAACTTGTAGACAGAGAACACTTTCCCCTTCTCTCCTCCTATGTTGTAAAGGTCAAATCCCATTTTGGCTCAACATATCTCTGCGGGGTGGTGTTTTCGCATGAAAATAATAGAATTAAAGCACAAGACTGACAGACACCTGCTGACTGTGTGAGACTCATTGTCTCCAGCTCCAGTGCATTTACTGCAGGGCTGCAGGAACAACCGTCACACTGACTGACTGGGATGCACCTGAACAGGTCAGAGGTCACAATTGATGTGTCTCGTGTTGTGGTGGATCATTCTTTCTGTGATTTGATGTTTCACTTTTGAATGTTGCAAACAAGAATGGCTAATATTTGTAAATACATTTCACTACTCTGCTATGAATTCACATCTCAGTTGTCAAATGTGCTCAAAATGTTTTGGGAATAAAACTACAGCAAAAGCCATGGATTTATTTCTGTATTTCAAAATCTTTTAATATAAAAATTGTAAAGTAAAGCTAAAATAGATGGCAGATCTTAGGGGAGGGAGAAAAGGCGGTGTCACTGCCTCAATCACCTGCAACACACTTTTAAAAAAGGACATGTCTTTGGGCAGTTCGGCACCTTTGAACACCACGCCTTTGTTTTTGAGCAGCCCTCATATTTTATGAATTACAATTTACAGGCCCTCCAAGTATGCATCTTCTTTTATCAGTGAATTTTCAGACAATCATACATGCCAAATACAATAACATTTTAATAACCAGTGATTTTAACTTACACATAGATAACAAGCATGACAGCGCTGCCATTGATTTTATTAATCTTCTAAACAGCATGCATTTTAAATAGCACGTCTCACAGCCCACTCACAACAGAGGACACACCCTGGACCTGGTCATCTCCTATGGCCTGACCACTGGAGTGTCCTCTGTTGTTGACCTGGCTATGTCTGACCACAACTGTGTCTTTTTTAACATTACTAGTTTTCGTCAACCTGTGAGAACAGTGAAGAAACACACACATTTTTCAAAACTTATTTCAGATAAAAACAATCCCAGATTTCTCTTTTCTACCATTGACCTTTAAATTTATACAGATTTTAATACGTCCTCCTAGATTTTAACAGACGTTTTATGTATAATTGATGCTATAAGAACTGGTCTTTTATCTCAACAAGTTACTTTGAAGGTTTCTGAACCATTGTTCGTACTTGAGGAGACACTGGAGAGTTTTGCCCTTGTTGACGCCGAGAGACTTTTTCCCGTTTCTCCCAAGTTAACCCCACAACCTGCATTTTAGACGCGATTCACACACCGTTTTTTAAAACACTCTATGGGTTCTTTGAGTTTGAGATTCTTAACATCATGGTTTACTCTCTACGTACGGGTGTTTCCCTGCTGCTTTTAAAATGACGGTGGTGAAGCCCCTTCTGAAGAAGAGTAATTTAGACCCGGACACTTTGATAATTACCCACCAGTATCCAACTTACCTTTCTTAAGTAAAATTTGAGAAAAACTGGTTTTAATCCAATTAAATGACTTGTTAAATAGAAGAGAGAAATCAGTCTGGTATTAGGACGAACCACAGTACTGAGACAGCCCTAGTAAAGATTGTTAATCTTTACTTTTCGTCCTGGCACAACTGGACCTTAAGCGCTGCCTTTGATACAGTAGAAAACTCCAGCGAACACGGAGCCCCAGAGTGGTTATAGAGAAAAAAAATTTAATAACGATATAATAAGTCGCTCCCTGAAGTTAATAATACGAGGGAACGGGATTATTTAATCCGCGTTCGCGGAGCTGTGGCTCTCGAGAGCGCTGCAGAGCTCATCCTGTCAGTCAGCTACGTTTGATATAATTTAGAAGCAGTTTTCTATTGTCATTTATTTTTCACTCTTTTCATGGTAACATTATTATAACTAACGTCACGTCCAGGTCTTGTTTCGTGTTCTGACCGCAGGCTGAGGAGCTGCAGCCGCTGAGCAATCCAGTGTGCGGCTGCTCCGCTCCGCTCCCAGACGCTCCAATATTATTTTCTAACCACAGAACTTCTTCATAAGAAATACTTTTGGTTCATCAGCAACTAATAAACAAACTACATACTACTGTAAATGAAAGCTTGGATTTTATAGGCATAAAATGAGCCTTTTAAAGGCGCTTCACGTGAAAGAACTTTAATCAGTGTGTCTACGGAGGTTGCCGTTGGAAACAGTTTTAGAGCTTCGTTCTATCATTGTACACCTCTATTCTTCTCCGATGTTGAAGCATTTGATGCAGACATACCCAGAAATAAAGTGAAAGGAGCAGAAATTCACAATGTAATGCCGAAATGTTGAAAAATAAACCCCAAACTCATACACATTTTTTTTTTTTCCCTCTCTGGCCACTCCAGGACTCAGGACTAAAACAAGACGGACGTGAAGAAACACCAATAGAGAGACGAAGAGACGTAATGTCTTCTCGCTCTTTGGTCTGCATCTGAGGTTCAGGACAAACTAGATGCAGCGACCCGGACTAAACTGATGAATATAGTCCGTCTCCTTGTACCTAGATGAGTGCTGTCAGCGGCAAATTGTTGAAATCAGTGACGTTTCACGTTTTGGAGTGACGAAATGACGTGGCTCTCACTTTGCTCCGGTAACGGTGGAAAGAGAACCGGTTCTTTGGTGGTGCTCATTTAAGTCCTGGCCCAGGTGTGAAACCAAATATGTGGCTCCTAGTCGGCCCTTAAACTCCAGACTGAGATTGGTTCATCATCAGACCAACGCTCTTCATAGACTTTTCTTAGTATTTGTACTTATCTCGCCTGTCTGCCACTCTCTCTCTTCCTCTTCTATTCCTCTCTCTCCCTGTCCTATCCCATGTACTTTCTCCCCCCAACCGGTCAAGACGGATGGCCGCCCTTCCAGAGTCTAGGGTCCGCCCCACGGTTTCTTCCTGAAGAGGGAGTTCTTATGAACTTTTCTTCCTGCGAGGGAGTTTTTCCTGGCCACTGTTCATCTGCTTGCTTTGGAAGGATTTAGTTGGGTTCTGTTGTTCTCTATCATTGTAAGAGCACTTTGAGATGTTTGTTGATGTGATTTAGCGCTTTACAAATAAAATTGAATTGAATTGAATAGTCAGGAGGCGCTGGAGGTGGACTAAGCATCCAACCCGCAAGAAGCCTCCATCACCAAAACTGCCCTGCAAAGAGGGGTCGTCCAAAGATCAGGCGGTGGTGTGCGGTTAAGAAAGCAACAGAGCCATAGCAGCAGTTCAGTCACGATAAAGGACTGGCAGCAGTGGAGGGATCACAATGCTGCTCTACACGTGACTTGGTGGGCTTGAGTGAGTAATATATTAAGTAGATCAGGTTCCAAATGTATAGTTTGAAGAGGTATTATGGAGCCGGACACCTTTGGAAGATAATTTTCCTGTTCTGAGATCGTCAAAGAGAACCAGACAATGAGATTTTCTCTAATCAAGAACCAACCAGTCAAATTGCCCCGTTCTTTTTATTATGAGGCTGTTCCTTCTGTATGTTTGTGAGAATAGGTGTTTCCACCAGCATTCATGAACCTAACAATTCAACAAATCAGAGATCAGGGGGAGGTCCACAGCTTTTCTAGCTCGAGGAAATGGTTTGGAACCAAAGATGTGGATGGTACCACTGCCACATGGGCCAGCAGGACTTCAGGAGGTTTTAGCTTCTCTTACTTTTCAGACAAAGCGAGCACGCAGAAGAGGAATGAGTACTTCCACCTTCATTCATACATATAGAGAAACCAAAAACATGTCTGATCAAAGCTGTAGAAATCAGAGAGCAGTGAAGGGATAGGGTGGGTGGGGGAGGCAGAACAACGGGAAGGGGGGCACCCTGCCTCAGATATCTGCCTGGAAGCTGCTCACAATGCAGACATGGCAATGAGTGAGGAGATGAGAGGCGAGCACAGAGACGGGCAGAGGAAGAAAAAAAAATACTGAACGAGGGACAGAAATCAGGCCAGTGAAAGGATTAGCGATCAAAGACAGCCTGCGGCCATCCTGAACACCCCCCCCCACACCCCCTGTCCCGCACACACACACACACACACACACACACACACACACACACACACACACACACACACACACACACACACACACACACACACACACACACATTCATAGATAGATAGAGGATGCACAGAAAAACGGAGATTAGTTTTATCCATTGGGTTAATGGTTTAGTTTTCTCATTCCCGGCAACACTTTCATTCAGAAATCCATTCACATTAAATGTAAAGAAGGCATACACGCACTCATGCATACACTGATTGATTATGCTGCAATAATGACAATATATTCTAATCTAATTGGTTTCATTGCCTTCTCCCTGGATAAATGCCAGGAGAACTTCTACAATGAAGAAAAAGCTTTAATGTGACGCCTACATTTTCCTCCGGGTGGAAACCAGACTTCTGAACCGCTTTTTCTTTTTTTCACCTCTGTCTCCTTCAACGTGCCGAGCTGGTCGACGAACGACAGGGCCAGAGACAGATAGCAATTATATCGCGGAAGGGCAGCACAACAATCTCTAACACTCCTCCACTTTTCCAGAGGAGAAGAAAATACAAAAAACAGCCTGGCAGGAAGAGAGAGAGAGAAGTTTGAGCTTGAATCTAATCAGGGAATCTTCCTTCTCAGCATCACCACACAAACGCTTGTCTTCGCTCCCCCTTTGGAGCCCTGACTTCCACGAGCCGATCCCGCTCCTTGGCACTCCATTGCCCTCCCACCGGCTGACCTGATTGGCTAATGACGGCTCATTTATCTCCATGCAGCACCTGCGGCGTCGACACAGACCGGAGTGTGTGTTGTTTTGAATTTTTCTGGATTTTTTCTGGAGTCAATCCAAAGTGACCTCTATAAATGTTTAATAAACATCAATGTGATGTACGAACTTGAACCGAACAATATCAGTTAAATATGTACTCTTGTATTTGTTCTTCAAATAACAGTGCTCTTTCTGCTTTTGGAGCTGTTGGGCCGAAACCTCCATTGTTCATTCCCTCCTGACCAGATGGTGGGGTGGGGGTGAGGGGGCACGTTTTCTTTGAGAACAAACAAACGTTCTGACAGCATGGCCAGAAACACCATTGGTCACGTGACCCCTACCAGGCGGCCCCCGCTACCCCTGCCGCAAGCTGCACCACGGCACTCCAACGGCAGAGGGCTCCACCGACTCCGTCCACCAGGAGGAGGAGAACGCCCGGAATGCCGAAGCCACCTCCAAATGCATTGGCCAAGACACTGGCCAAAGCAGCACGACACCGGAACACGGCGTCCAGGTATAAAATCCGGCCCCACGAACCCCCACTAATCTCCAAGACAAATCTGCGTTGATCAGGAAGTACATGTTCGTAAGGAGACACAAGGCGCCACATGTTAACCGATGAGGACTGGGCCCGGAATTTTAACTTGCTGGCCAAGTGAATAAGCTGTGGAAAAGTACTTTTCTTTTTCTTTTATTTCTTCAACTGGATCCACGGAGCACGCTGCAGCAACCCAGCAACCCAGCGAGCTCCCGTGCATGCCAACCTGAACCCTACGTCTTCACATCCCACAAGAAGCACCTGATCCCCCACAGGATTATTTGCGGACCTCCCCATGTTTGCACGCCGCAAAACGCAACTCAGAGACACACCAGCGGCTGCAATCAATGGATTATCCCCGGCCTCGGAAGCAAGTTTCACCCTTGTCCAACTCAAGTAAGAGGCATCGTGTCGGGGCAGGAAAGCAGAATAACTTGATATTGATATAGCTGTGTATTTTATTTTGTGAAACTCCGGGAGGAGTTTCTCACTTCGTTTCCAGGCAGTTTGTGTCTGAATCACCGCACGTGCGCAAGAGCCTCCTCTGGTCACCCCTCTGATCTCAGAGACTGACAAGGCTTGAGCAGCCTCCTCCAGCCTCTGTGGATAACCACTGAATTTTCAGCATGAGTGGACTCTGCAGCCAACCGTCTTCTCTCTCTCTCTCTCTCTCTCTCTCTCTCTGTCCTTCCCTCTTTGCTGTGCTCTGCATCAGTTAGTGAGGAGACAGTGAAGCTGTACCCAGTTGCACTTTCACTTTCCATTCTCGAACCATGTGTAGTGCAGTGCAGCTCGGATTTCTCAGCCACGAGAAACCCGCCTCGTTCTGTGCAGGCCTATGAGCCGTACACGAAGTCCAGTGCCGTCACACTCTCCCAGAAAGAACGTGGCAAAAGTCTCTAGTGGCCGTGTGGGTCATCACACTCTCACGGTGTACCGCCAGCCAGCGGACGCATCATTGCGTTCTCCCTCAGGGTGCCGCTGCACGCCCGAGCAGCCGCTTGGGTCGATGCAATCCCTCGGTGCACCGCCACCGGGGCATTGCATCGCCTGGCGCCCTCTAGCGGCCGTCACCGTCATCAAACTGACCCGAAGTATGCCTCCCCCTGGTGGACGTCCGATGTCATTAAACACACACACACACACACACACACACACACACACACACACACACACACACACACACACACACACACACACACACACACACACACACACACACACACACACACACACACACACTGTACATAGTTTTGCTGTTTAGTAGATTAGATCTCCGTGTTAGATGACGTTTGATACCATTATGTGTTGATTTATGAGATGATTTCAGAATTATTTATGAATGAATACATTTCTGTTAATAGCTGAATTGAACGACTGTTGTTGATTATTGTGTATTTATTGTTGACATTCACTGGTTTGTAAGTTTGGTTCGTTCATTATCAACTGGTCCTACAATTTATGTAGTATCTAGTAGTCCACAATGCATTAGAATGCACCATTTAAGGTTGGTTTTTTCAAAATTTTCGGATGTTTGTGAGTGGGCTAAACCTACATTTTTGCTCCATTTATTTATTTATATTTTATATTTACTTGATGTTATGTTATGATTGTATAGTAATAGCAGAAAATATGTTGCTGTTTTAAACGTTAAGAGGTTTCTGGAAACCAACACCTGCAAGATTGTTCTAAAATGAGATTAATGTAGAATATTTGTTTAGCTTATACATTGTTAGCGTACACTTTTTGTTTTCGATAACATTTTATTAATTGCTCCCAAACCTTTTATAAATGAGACGTTAGGCCAAAAAAACATTTGATCAAAATAAACCAGACTCAGAAGCTGTGTTTACTGTAAGTACAGGGACTTAAATGGGTTTGACATCAGCAGGTCAAGCTAATGCATCAGTTTGTCATTTGCCAAAACATTTTTCCAAACCAACATGACATGAAGGCCTCCTGCAGGTTTATGTTATTTGTTATGGAATTTTAAACTCATGAGCCCAGCACAATCAAATCAGACTTGAACAACAAGCTTTGAAGAGCCTGAAACTGACTCGTTCATTTCAGTAAGATGTGTTGGAGCTGAGAAGATAAGATATCGAGCACGTTGGGTTGTAGTGAGCTCGGCAAACTATACAGGTGTTGATATGAGTTTGGAATTGTTTAACCCAAGTCAAGATCTTTTGAACCATCAGTCTCTTCATTAATAATCAAAATTTTTAAATTTGGCCAAGTTTATGCCAACTTTTGCAGTTATTTACTTAATTTGTTAATCACGAGAACCGGCTCACAACCACCTCCATAAACTATAAGAACCACGATACACATGACGTGCACATTTATGTTGGATGTTATTCATCATGAGCTTCCAGCTATGAAAGCAAACCAAAGTTACATTTAGGTTGAAGTTTGAGAGAGAGCTTTGGTTAGACAAAATGTCAGTGTGATTAAGGTTAAGATAACATTTATTTATTATGAGCTTTTTCATTCGGTTGGTTGTTTTGTACAGTTTTAGCAATAAACCGCGATTAAGATAATGTGTATTATTGCTTAAGTATTAAGTATTGCTTAATCAAAGCAAAGAATCAAATTATGATTATGATTATGATTATGAAAAGTTCAAAGGACATCACAAATTTTGTAAATTCTAAAAATCTGACTTCAGCTTCACCTTTCTCAATGTGTAACTATGGAATCATGTATTCTGTGGTTAATAGCACACTGTTGTAAGTTCTTAAAAAAGTTACCAAGTATGGTGACTCAACACGCTAA
>NC_137637.1:9134011-9504406 GCF_963383615.2 Lipophrys pholis
AACAGACATACTATGAATCTGGCCCAAAGGCCACTAAATTGCTGGCACGACGACTGCGTAAACAGCAATCCAACTCTACAATTGGTAAGATACGAAATCCGAAAACCCAACAATTGCTTCATGATCCAGAAGAAATATTAAAAGTGTTTGAGGATTACTACAAAAATCTTTACTCAAAACCTCCTTCAGCAGAAGAAGATGCGATTCATAATTTCCTAGACACACTTGATCTGCCATCTATTGGCGAAATGCAGAATAACAGCCTCATGGCCAAAATAACAAAAGAAGAAATACAGAATGCAATTAGTAGATTAAAGGCTAATAAATCACCTGGTAGTGATGGGTTTCCTTCGGAATGGTACAGAGTATTTCAAAGTGAATTAACACCCTTACTCATGTCTTCCTTTAATTGGACTCTGGAAGAGGGAAGGGCCCCCCCATCGTGGCGAGAGGCAATTATATCACTGATCCAAAAGGAAGGCAAAGATATAGAACAATGCAATAATTATAGACCAATCTCAATACTAAATGTTGACTATAAAATTTATACCTCAATACTCTGCAAAAGATTTGAAACCTTCATGTCAGAAATCATCGATGAGGACCAAACTGGGTTTATTAAAGGGCGTCAAACACAAGACAATATTAGGAGAACACTACACATCATAGATCGAATACAAAAAATTGGGACGAAAGCCACAATAATAAGTTTAGATGCAGAAAAAGCTTTTGACAGTGTCAGTTGGGAATTTCTATACTTAGTACTAAAAAAAATTGGCTTAAATGAAAGATCAATCCAGAATATTAAAACTATCTATCAAGAACCAACAGCAAGGATTAAGGTAAATGGACAGTTATCAAAAACGATAACATTAGAACGAGGCACCAGACAAGGCTGTTGCTTGAGTCCCACACTCTTTGCCCTTTAAATTGAACCTTTAGCACAGGCAATTCGTCAAAACACCAACCTGGAAGGACTAGAGATTAAAAACAGAAAACATGTGATTGGCCTTTTCGCGGACGATGTGGTGGTGTTCTTGCAAAACCCAGACAAAGGGTTTCCCCTGCTGATGAAACTTCTCAATACCTATGGTCACTATTCAGGGTATAAAGTTAACATTGCAAAAAC
The DNA here is from genome assembly GCF_963383615.2 of Lipophrys pholis. Taxonomy (NCBI): domain Eukaryota; kingdom Metazoa; phylum Chordata; class Actinopteri; order Blenniiformes; family Blenniidae; genus Lipophrys; species Lipophrys pholis. The sequence continues at coordinate 9,135,141 of NC_137637.1, forward strand.
TCAGGTTCTCACATTCAACTACTCTCCATCGCAAAACATTCGGGACACATATAGCTTAAATTGGAACTGTAAAACCTTGAAATATCTTGGAGTCACAATAACAAAATCACTAGACAAATTATACGAAGCCAATTACAACATTATTGACCAAAACATTCAAAAAGATCTACAGAGATGGTCGACTTATCCCCTGGATCTTAGCTCCAGGATTAAGGTGGTCAAGATGAATATTTTACCAAGGTTGCTATACTTCTTTCAATCACTACCAATATCAATACCTCAAAACAAATTTACTTCCTGGGACAAGAGCTTATCACGGTTTATTTGGAATGCAAAAAACCCAGAACGAGATACAAAACTCTTCAACTTGCAAGGAATAGGGGTGGAATGTCTTTGCCAGTTTTACAGGAATATTTTTATGCGGCACAGCTGAGGCCAGTGGTATGTTGGTGCATGTCTGAGTATGAAGCAAGGTGGAAAGATATTGAAATTGAAGTCGCAGGCATACAAATGCAAAGTTTGTTGGGTATGGAAGAACAAACCGAAATCATAAAGAAAACAATAGACCCAATAACAAAATTTACATTAGAAATTTGGGAGAAGGTAATGAGGAAATATGGATTGCAAGGAGAGAGAAAAATATTGAGTTGGGTGGCCTATGATCCAAAGTTTTTACCAGGTCTGGATGACTCAAGGTTTAAACAATGGACCGAAAAAGGCATTGCCGCTCTCTGCACAATCTGTAAACAGGGGAAGTGTATGAGCTTTCAAGAAATAAAACAGAAATTTGGACTACAACAACAAGATTTTTTCAGATATTTACAAATTCGGGATTATATTAGGAAAGAGACTACAATCGATTCTAAAACAGAATTTAATGGGATTATTCAAATTGTAGTAGATGCATATAATCAGGGTAAATCTGGGGGTATCTCAGCTTTTTATAAAGCTTTTGAAGAGAATAGAGAAAGCTCAACACTTTACCTTAAAAATAAATGGGAATCAGAGCTAAAGATTGACATTTCAGTTAACGACTGGGACAAAATGTGCTTGACTCAATGTTCTACCACCAGCTCACCAATATGGGGGGAGTTTGCTTGGAAGAATCTCACTCGATTCTTCATAACACCCCAAATTAAGACTAGACAATTAAAAACCCAACAACCATGCTGGAGACTCTGTGGTGATCAAGAGGGACATCATTCACATGTTTTTTGGTGCTGTTCTAAGATAACACCGTTTTGGAATATAGTAAATGCAACTGTAAACACCATATTGGCTTACGACATACCAAACAGCTGTGCTGTCATGTATCTTGGTAAACTTGATGAAGCCGTGCAGAAGGAAGATCGATATCTGGTGAAGGTTTTGCTTATTTCCAGTAAAAAGGCTATCACTAGGAACTGGCACAGAGTGGAGGTGCCGAGCGTGGATCAATGGTTCGAGATCATCAGGGAGATCTATTCAATGGAACAGATGACCCACCACTTAAGACTCAAGAGACACATATTTGAGAGGAACTTGAAGAAATGGAACGCCTACAAAGAACGTGACACCAACAACTAAATGGACTAACAAAGCGGACCGAGAGAGAAACATACATATTGGAGATGCCCCACTGTATTTTTGTTCATTATTGTTTGTGATTGTTTAAAAATGAAAATAAAAAGAAAGTTTGAAAAAAAAAAAATATGTGTCCGTGCACAGTGACGCGTCCACTCAGTACAGGGTGTCCACTCTTACCGGGTCCGCTCCTCAGAGGTTCTCCTGTATGTGTAGTTTAATATGTATGTGTTATTATGGGGGACATCTATTGTGGTCAGTGTATAACATGTTGTGTTTAATAAGTAAATACTGTTGTGAGGATGGAGACAAGCTAGCAGATTTATCAAAACATGTGTATTGATAAGGGATGAGTGCAGCAAAATCCACCTAAACGGGGGGAAGAGTGTGTGTCCGGAGGATGGGGGTTGATGAGTGAGGGGCATAGATGTGAAGAAGAGGAAAAGAAAATGGCCCCCAATTTGTTCAATATAAAAGTCCTTGTTTCTTAAAATGAAATTAAAAATCTTAGAAATTGATAATACAGTGGCGGGGGGTGAGCTGGCATTCAAAATAAAAGCCCTAAACTTCTTCAAAATAAAAGTCCTTGTTTATTAAAAATGACACCAAAAATCAAAAAAATGTATTTTTATGGACTAGCTAGATTAGAGTTTAGTTGGCGTTTAACCCCCCCCCCCCCCCCCCCCACACACACACACACACACAAACACCCACACACATTTTTCAAAATAAAAGTCCTTTTTTGTTAAAACCTTCAAAATTGATATTTTATCAATGTTTAAATGTACCAGAGGCCATGATTGGGCCGACCCCGATCAGCCAGAGGCCGGAGTGCGAAGTCCTGATCAAGGCTGCTTACAGCTTTAATTAGGGACCGAGCCTACCGGCAAGGTCCCTATTGTGTTTCGAACGCAACCGAAAAACAATGGCTGGGCCCCCGCAGGGGGCCCAGCCAAGCCCAGGGCCAAGAGTAAGTGCCCCAGCATGAAAGGCCTCGCCCCCGCAGGGGGCGAGGCCTTCAGACCTGGCAATTTCATATTGTTTTTGTAATGTTTCTTCTTATTAGGGACCGAGCCTACCGGCAAGGTCCCTATTGTGTTTCGAACGCAACCGAAAAACAATGGCTGGGCCCCCGCAGGGGGCCCAGCCAAGCCCAGGGCCAAGAGTAAGTGCCCCAGCATGAAAGGCCTCGCCCCCGCAGGGGGCGGGGCCTTCAGACCTGGCAATTTCATATTGTTCTTCTAATGTTTCTTCTTCTTATATATTCTTTTTCTTTTTCTTTTCACTCTGGCACATATTTGACCCCCTAAACACGCTCAAAAACTCACCAAATTTTGCAGGCTCATGAAGAATTCTTGCCTCCAGAAGACCATGTAAAAAAAACAACAAAATTGCCTAAAGGGCTCTCTAGCGCCACCTAGAAGCACTAAAACGGCCACCGAGGCCCGTAGGAATGTCGTAGAGAGATCAAACCAAAACCCATTTGTTCGTCTCATCGAGACCTACGATTCACGCGCTCTAACTTTTGACTTAAATCCAACAGGAAGTCCGCAATTTGCCTTTCAAAATACGATTTTCGCCCAAAAACCCTAAACGCAAACGCTATCTCCTCCTAGGGCGAAAGTCGCATCGGCTTGAAAACAGTATGATTTGAAAGAGGAGATTTTCCTCTTCAAAAATTTAGAACAGATTGTTATTTAATGCTACGGTTTCATTTTTATTAGCCCTCAAAGTTTCCATGCAGAATCACGCCTCCTCCCTCCTCCTCCCTCCTCCCATCCAGATACATGGGAAAACGCAAATCTCACCTCCAAAACTGCCGTGACAGAACAGTCCGAACTACTATCAAATGTGGCCAAACCGTGCCTCGCAGACACAAACCGAGCACATCACAATCACCAGAAGAGCCTTACGAACACGATGATGTAAGAATTGTGGGGAAAATTCCATAAGAAAGGGCCTTTTTGACGAGTATGAACCGTGCTGTCTGATTTTTTTTCACCCACAAATTAACATTGAGCCTGATGGAGCGAAATCCCGGGTTTGGGTCAAACTGCGACTCCTACAGTCTAAAGTTTACGTGTGACTGATTCGAAACCCACACAGACTGAAAGAGGACAAAAATTCCTCTCAAGAAATGATATTTTGATTCACATAGCTGCCCGACAAGTATGGATTCGGAGGAGTTGTTTCCAAAATATTTTCGGAAAATCATTCGCCTCTCACTCTGATCACATGCACTGATTGCCTGCCGCACCTGGCCAGGCCTGGCTGTGTAATCTAACACCAAGGATGATGTCACAGCTTCCGGAATGTTCCGCCATGACAGTGCTTGACTGAGCTGACCTGCTATCAATGGCTATATAATGGAGCTACCATTAGTGTACTAATGTGTGGTTTGTGGAGGAGCTAACATGCTAGTGGGCACTGTGACATAATGCTAATGCTTTCTAATGCTTTCTAATGCTAATGCTAGGCCTGTTAGCTTAGCTGGTTAGCTTTTGAGATTACACCAGATTTCGGGTCAACAACACCTGGGGGGTTAACCTGTGTGATTTTCAGGTACATCACAGGTCTAAGCATGCTACTTAGCATGCTAACAAAGTTGTGTTCCATTTAGCTGAAATTTGGTGTGTGGCCTAATGGGGGCGCTACGAGTACGTATCACTAGCTAATTAGCTGGTTCCCGCCAACTTTTGGCCACGCCTTAGAGTTAGCATCCAAACAAAGTTTGTCCGACTGACCTGAAATTTAATGGGTGGCCTAATGGGGGCGCTACGGTTACGGATCACTAGCTAATTAGCTGGTTCCCACCATCTTTTGACCACGCCATACGGTTAGAATGCCAACAAAGTTTATTCGATTGACCCGAAATTTGGTGTGTAGCCTTATGGGGACACCGGGGTTACAGAGGCCACAATAGGGGCAAGTCCGACGGGCCGGCGTCCGGCAAGGGTCGAGGTCCCGACCAACGCTGCTTGCAGCTTTAATTAGGGACCGAGCCTACCGGCAAGGTCCCTATTGTGTTTCGAACGCAACCGAGAAAAAAGGCTGGGCCCCCGCAGGGGGCCCAGCCAAGCCCAGGGCCAAGAGTAAGTGCCACAGCATGAAAGGTGGTGCCGGGCCCCCGCAGGGGGCCCGGCACCACAGACCTGGCATTTCATATTGTTTTTGTAATGTTTCTTATTAGGGACCGAGCCTACCGGCAAGGTCCCTATTGTGTTTCGAACGCAACCGAGAAACAAAGGCTGGGCCCCCGCAGGGGGCCCAGCACAAGCCCAGGGCCCTAGAGTAAGTGCCCCAGCATGAAAGGCCTCGCCCCCGCAGGGGGCGAGGCCCTCAGACCTGGCAATTTCATATTGTTTTTGTAATTAGGGACCGAGCCTACCGGCAAGGTCCCTATTGTGTTTCGAACGCAACCGAGAAACAAAGGCTGGGCCCCCGCAGGGGGCCCAGCCAAGCCCAGGGCCCTAGAGTAAGTGCCCCAGCATGAAAGGCCTCGCCCCCGCAGGGGGCGAGGCCTTCAGACCTGGCAATTTCATATTGTTCTTGTAATGTTTCTTCTTCTTATATATTCTTTTTCTTTTTCTTTTCACTCTGGCACATATTTGACCCCCTAAACACGCTCAAAAACTCACCAAATTTGGCAGGCTCATGAAGAATTCTTGCCTCCAGAAGACCATGTAAAAAAAACAACAAAATTGCCTAAAGGGCTCTCTAGCGCCACCTAGAAGCACTAAAACGGCCACCGAGGCCCGTAGGAATGTCGTAGAGACATCAAACGAAAACGTATTTGTTCGTCTCATCGAGACCTACGATTCACGCGCTCTAACTTTTGACCTAAATACAACAGGAAGTCCGCAATTTGCCTTTCAAAATACGATTTTCGCCCAAAAACCCTAAACGCAAACGCTATCTCCTCCTAGGGCGAAAGTCGCATCGGCTTGAAAACAGTATGATTTGAAAGAGGAGATTGTCCTCTTCAAAAATTTAGAACAGATTGTTATTTAATGCTACGGTTTCATTTTTATGAGCCCTCAAAGTTTCCTAGCAGAATCACGCCTCCTCCCTCCTCCTCCCTCCTCCCATCCAGATACATGGGAAAACCGAAATGTCACCTCAAAAACTGCCGTGACAGAACAGTCCGAACTACTATCAAATGTGGCTAAACCGTGACTCGCAGACACAAACCGAGCACATCACAATCACCAGAAGAACCTTACGAACACGATGATGTAAGAATTGTGGGGAAAATTCCATAAGAAAGGGCCTTTTTGACGAGTAAGAAACGTGCTGTCTGATTTTTTTTTCACCCACGATTTAACATTGAGCCTGATGGAGGAAAATCCCGGGTTTGCGTCAAACTCCGACTTCCACAGTCTAAAGTTTACGCGTTACTGATTCCAAACCCACACAGACTGAAAGAGGACAAAAATTCCTCTCAAGAAATGATATTTTTATCCACATAGCTGCCCGACAAGTATGGATTCTGAGCAGTTGTTTCCAAAAGATTTTCGGAAAATCGTCTGCCTCTCACTCTGATCACATGCACTCATTTCCAGCCGCACCTGGCCAGGCCTGGCTGTGTAATCTAACACCAAGGATGATGTCACAGCTTCCGGCATGTTCCCTCAGTCTAACCAAGGATTGCGCAATACCATGACAGTGCTTCACTATGAGCTGACCTGCTATCAATGGCTATAATATGGAGCTACCATTACTGTACTAATGTGTGCTTTGTGGAGGAGCTAACATGCTAGTGTGCACCGTGACATAATGCTAATGCTTTCTAATGCTTTCTAATGCTAATGCTAGGCCTGTTAGCTTAACTGGTTAGCATGTGAGATTAGACCAGATTTCTGGTCAAGAACACATGGGGGGGTATCGGGTGTTATTTTCAGCTACATCACAGGTCTAACCATGCTAGTTAGCATGCTAACAAAGTTTTGTTCGATTGAGCTGAAATTTGGTGTGTGGCCTAATGGGGGCGCTACGAGTACGTATCACTAGCTAATTAGCTGGATCCCGCCAACTTTTGACCACGCCTTAGGGTTAGCATCCGAACAAAGTTTGCCCGACTGACCTGAAATTTGGTGTGTGGCCTAATGGGGGCGCTACGGTTACGGATCACTAGCTAATTAGCTGGATCCCGCCAACTTTTGACCACGCCTTAGGGTTAGCATCCTAACAAAGTTTGTCCGATTCTGCTGAAATTTGCTGTGGGCCTTATGGCGGGACAAGGGTTCCAAAGAGGCCATAATAGGAACAAGTCCGACGGGCCGGCGTCCGGCAAGGGTCGAGGTCCCGACCAACGCTGCTTGCAGCTTTAATGTTTCTTCTTCTTATTATTAGGGACCGAGCCTACCGGCAAGGTCCCTATTGTGTTTCGAACGCAACCGAAAAATAATGGCTGGGCCCCCGCAGGGGGCCCAGCCAAGCCCAGGGCCAAGAGTAAGTGCCCCAGCATGAAAGGCCTCGCCCCCGCAGGGGGCGGGGCCTTCAGACCTGGCAATTTCATATTGTTCTTCTAATGTTTCTTCTTATTATTATTATATGTTCACTTTTTTTTGCGCACTAGACCATATTTCCCATGGTCAAAAACTCACCAAATTTTACATGCTCATCAAGACTGGTATAAAACTGAAAAAAATCTCAAAATATCCCAAAAAAGTTCAAAAATGGCTCTCTAGCGCCACCTAGAAGTTCTAAATCGGCCACCACGGCCGGTAGGAATGTCGTACAGAGATCAAACGAAAACTTATTTGTTCGTCTCATCGAGACCTACGACTCACGCGCTCTAACTTTTGACCTAAATCCAACAGGAAGTCCGCAATTTGCCTTTCAAAATAAGATTTTCGCCCAAAAAGGCCTTTACGCAAACGCTATCTCCTCCTAGGGCGAAAGTCGCATCGGCTTGAAAACAGTATTAAAAAAAAGAAGAGATTGTCCTCTTCAAAAATTTAGAACAGATTGTTATTTAATGCTATGGTTTGGTTTTTATTAGCCCTCAAATTTTTTTACGCAGAATCACGCCTCCTCCCTCCTCCTATCCAGATACATGGGAAAACCGACATCTCACCTCCAAAACTGCCTTGACAGAACAGTCCGAACTACTATCAAATGTGGCCAAACCGTGCCTCGCAGAAACAAACCGAGCACATCACAATCACCAGAAGAGCCTTACGAACACGATGATGTAGAAATTGTGGGGAAAATTCCATAAGAAAGGGCCTTTTTGACGAGTAAGAAACATGCTGTCTGATTTTTTTTCACCCACGATTTAACATTGAGCCTGATGGAGGAAAATCCCGCGTTTGCGTCAAACTCCGACTCCTACAGTCTAAAGTTTACGCGTGAGTGATTCCAAACCCACACAGACTGAAAGAGGACAAAAATTCCTCTCAAGAAATTATCTTTTTATCCACATAGCTGCCCGACAAGTATGGATTCAGGGGAGTTGTTTCAAAAATATTTTCGGAAAATCATTCGGCTCTCACTCTGATCACATGCACTGATTGCCTGCCGCACCTGGCCAGGCCTCGCTGTGTAATCTAACACCAAGGATGATGTCACAGGTTCCGGAATGTTCCGTCAGTCTCCCCCAGCATTGTCTATGAGCTGACCTGCTATCAATGGCTATATAATGGAGCTACCATTAGTGTACTAATGTGTGCTTTGTGGAGGAGCTAACATGCTAGTGGGCACTTTGACATAATGCTAATGCTTTCTAATGCTTTCTAATGCTAATGCTAGGCATGTTAGCTTAGCTGGTTAGCATTTCTGTTTACACCAGATTTTGGGTCAATAACACCTGTTGGGGTTAACCTGTGCCATTTTCAGGTACATCACAGGTCTAACCATGCTAGTTAGCATGTTAACAAAGTTTTCTTCGATTGACCTGAAATTTGGTGTGTGGCCTAATGGGGGCGCTACGAGTACGTATCACTAGCTAATTAGCTGGATCCCGCCAACTTTTGACCACGCCTTACGGTTAGAATGCTAACAAAGTTTGTCCGATCCAGCTGATTGTTGGGGGGTGGCTTTATGTGGTCGCTACCATTACCCATCACTAGCTTACGGGTCAGGTCTAAGCATGCTACTTAGCATGCTAACAAAGTTTTGTTCGATTGAGCTGAAATTTGGTGTGTGGCCTAATGGGGGCGCTACGAGTACGTATCACTAGCTAATTAGCTGGATCCCGCCAACTTTGGACCACGCCTTAGGGTTAGCATCCGAACAAAGTTTGTCCGACTGACCTGAAATTTGGTGTGTGGCCTAATTGGGGTGCTACGGGTACGTATCACTAGCTAATTAGCTGGATCCCGCCAACTTTTGACCACGCCTTAGGGTTAGCATCCGAACAAAGTTTGTCCGATTGAGCTGAAATTTGGGGGGTGGCTTTATGTGGGCGCTAGGATCAAGGATCAACAGCTTACGGGTCAGGAATGTCCGACGGGCCGGCGTCCGGCAAGGGTCGAGGTTCCGACCAACGCTGCTTGTTAGGGACCGAGCCTACCGGCAAGGTCCCTATTGTGTTTCGAACGCAACCGAAAAACAATGGCTGGGCCCCCGCAGGGGGCCCAGCCAAGCCCAGGGCCAAGAGTAAGTGCCCCAGCATGAAAGGCCTCGCCCCCGCAGGGGGCGGGGCCTTCAGACCTGGCAATTTCATATTGTTCTTCTAATGTTTCTTCTTCTTATATATTCTTTTTCTTTTTCTTTTCACTCTGGCACATATTTGACCCCCTAAACACGCTCAAAAACTCACCAAATTTTGCAGGCTCATGAAGAATTCTTGCCTCCAGAAGACCATGTAAAAAAAACAACAAAATTGCCTAAAGGGCTCTCTAGCGCCACCTAGAAGCACTAAAACGGCCACCGAGGCCCGTAGGAATGTCGTAGAGAGATCAAACGAAAACCCATTTGTTCGTCTCATCGAGACCTACGATTCACGCGCTCTAACTTTTGACCTAAATCCAACAGGAAGTCCGCAATTTGCCTTTCAAAATACGATTTTCGCCCAAAAACCCTAAACGCAAACGCTATCTCCTCCTAGGGCGAAAGTCGCATCGGCTTGAAAACAGTATGATTTGAAAGAGGAGATTTTCCTCTTCAAAAATTTAGAACAGATTGTTATTTAATGCTACGGTTTCATTTTTATTAGCCCTCAAAGTTTCCATGCAGAATCACGCCTCCTCCCTCCTCCTCCCTCCTCCCATCCAGATACATGGGAAAACTGAAATGTCACCTCAAAAACTGCCGTCACAGAACAGTCCGAACTACTATCAAATGTGGCCAAACCGTGCCTCGCAGACACAAACCGAGCACATCACAATCACCAGAAGAACCTTACGAACACGATGATGTAAGAATTGTGGGGAAAATTCCATAAGAAAGGGCCTTTTTGACGAGTATGAACCGTGCTGTCTGATTTTTTTTCACCCACGATTTAACATTGAGCCTGATGGAGCGAAATCCTGCGTTTGCGTCAAACTAGGACTCCCACAGTCTAAAGTTTACGACTGACTGATTCGAAACCCACACAGACTGAAAGAGGACAAAAATTCCTCTCAAGAAATGATCTTTTTATCCACGTAGCTGCCCGACAAGTATGGATTAGGAGGAGTTGTTTCCAAAATATTTTCGGAAAATCATTCGCCTCTCACTCTGATCACATGCACTGATTGCCTGCCGCACCTGGCCAGGCCTGGCTGTGTAATTTAACACCAAGGATGATGTCACAGCTTCCGGCATGTTCCCTCAGTCTAACCAAGGATTGCGCAATACCATGACAGTGCTTGACTATGAGCTGACCTGCTATCAATGGCTATATAATGGAGCTACCATTAGTGTACTACTGTGTGCTTTGTGGAGGAGCTAACATGCTAGTGTGCACCGTGACATCATGCTAATGCTTTCTAATGCTTTCTAATGCTAATGCTAGGCCTGTTAGCTTAGCTGGTTAGCATTTGAGATTACACCAGATTTCGGGTCAACAACACATGTGGGGTTAACCTGATTGATTTTCAGATACATCACAGGTCTAAGCATGCTACTTAGCATGCTAACAACGTTTTGTTCAATTGAGCTGAAATTTGGTGTGTGGCCTAATGGGGGCGCTACGAGTACGTATCACTAGCTAATTAGCTGGTTCCCGCCAACTTTTGACCATGCCTTAGGGTTAGCATCCTAAAAAAGTTTGTCCGACTGACCTGAAATTTTGTGGGTGGCCTAATGGGGGCGCTACGGTTACGGATTACTAGCTAATTAGCTGGTTCCCGCCATCTTTTGACCACGCCATATGGTTAGAATGCCAACAAAGGTTATTCGATTGACCTGAAATTTGGTGTGTAGCCTTATGGGGGCACCGGGGTTACAGAGGCCACAATAGGGGCAAGTCCGACGGGCCGTCGTCCGGCAAGGGTCGAGGTCCCGACCAACGCTGCTTGCAGCTTTAATTATTATATATTCTTTGCGCACTTTTTGAGATTATCCCAAATTTGACCCCCTAAACACGCTCAAAAACTCACCAAATTTGGCACGCTGATCAGAAACACGTTGAATTTTAAGGAAATGTCAAAATTAAGACCCAGAGTGCCAAAATGACCCTCTAGCGCCACCTAGAAAAATCACATCGGCCACCACGGCCCTAAAATGGCCACCACGGCCGGTAGGAATGTCGTACAGAGATCAAACAAAGACCTATTTGTTCGTCTCATCGAGACCTACAAGTCACGCGCTCTAACTTTTGACCTAAATCCAACAGGAAGTCCGCAATTTGCCTTTCAAAGTAAGATTTTCACCCAAAAAAGCCCTTTACGCAAACGCTATCTCCTCCTAGGGCGAAAGTCGCATCGGCTTGAAAATAGTATCAAAAAAAAGAGGAGATTGTCCTCTTCAAAAATTTAGAACAGATTGTTATTTAATGCTACGGTTTCATTTTTATGAGCCCTCAAAGTTTTTTACGCAGAATCACGCCTCCTCCCTCCTCCTCCCTCCTCCCATCCAGATACATGGGAAAACCGAAATGTCACCTCAAAAACTGCCGTGACAGAACAGTCCGAACTACTATCAAATGTGGCCAAACCGTGCCTCGCAGACACAAACCGAGCACATCACAATCACCACAAGAACCTTACGAACACGATGATGTAGGAATTGTGGGGAAAATTCCATAAGAAAGGCCCTTTTTGACGAGTAAGAAACATGCTGTCTGATTTTTTTTCACCCACGATTTAACATTGAGCCTGATGGAGGAAAATCCCGCGTTTGAGTCAAACTCCGACTCCTACAGTCCAAAGTTTACGCGTGACTGATTCCAAACCCACACAGACTGAAAGAGGACAAAAATTCCTCTCAAGAAATGATATTTTTATCCACATACTGCCCGACAAGTATTGATTCAGAGGAGTTGTTTCCAAAAGATTTTCGGAAAATCGTCTGCCTCTCACTCTGATCACATGCACTCATTTTGCTGCGGGCCACGCCCTGCTGTGTGAACACAGACAGGGATGATGTCACACCTTCCGGAATGTTCCGTCAGTCTAACCAAGGATTGCGCAATACCATTATAGTGGTTGACTATGAGCTGACCTGCTATCAATGGCTATATAATGGAGCTACCATTAGTGTACTAATGTGTGCTTTGTGGAGGAGCTAACATGCTAGTGGGCACTTTGACATAATGCTAATGCTTTCTAATGCTTTCTAATGCTAATGCTAGGCCTGTTAGCTTAGCTGGTTAGCATTTGAGATTACACCAGATTTCGGGTCAACAACACCTGGGGGGTTAACCTGTGTGATTTTCAGGTACATCACAGGTCTAACCATGCTAGTTAGCATGTTAACAAAGTTTTCTTCGATTGACCTGAAATTTGGTGTGTGGCCTAATGGGGGCGCTAGAAGGACGTATCACTAGCTAATTAGCTGGTTCCCGCCCATTTTTGACCACGCCTTAGGGTTAGCATCCTAACAAACTTTGTCCGACTGACCTGAAATTTTGTGGGTGGCCTAATGGGGGCGCTACGATTACGGATCACTAGCTAATTAGCTGCTTTCCGCCAACTTTTGACCACGCCTTACGGTTGGGATGCCAACAAAGTTTGTTCGATTGAGCTGAAATTTGCTGTGGGCCTTATGGCGGGACAAGGGTTCCAAAGAGGCCATAATAGGGGCAAGTCCGACGGGCCGTCGTCCGGCAAGGGTCGAGGTCCCGACCAACGCTGCTTGCAGCTTTAATTAGGGACCGAGCCTACCGGCAAGGTCCCTATTGTGTTTCGAACGCAACCGAAAAACAATGGCTGGGCCCCCGCAGGGGGCCCAGCCAAGCCCAGGGCCAAGAGTAAGTGCCCCAGCATGAAAGGCCTCGCCCCCGCAGGGGGCGAGGCCTTCAGACCTGGCAATTTCATATTGTTCTTCTAATGTTTCTTCTTCTTCTTCTTTTTAGGGACCGAGCCTACCGGCAAGGTCCCTATTGTGTTTCGAACGCAACCGAAAAACAATGGCTGGGCCCCCGCAGGGGGCCCAGCCAAGCCCAGGGCCAAGAGTAAGTGCCCCAGCATGAAAGGCCTCGCCCCCGCAGGGGGCGAGGCCTTCAGACCTGGCAATTTCATATTGTTTTTGTAATGTTTCTTATTAGGGACCGAGCCTACCGGCAAGGTCCCTATTGTGTTTCGAACGCAACCGAGAAACAAAGGCTGGGCCCCCGCAGGGGGCCCAGCCAAGCCCAGGGCCCTAGAGTAAGTGCCCCAGCATGAAAGGCCTCGCCCCCGCAGGGGGCGAGGCCTTCAGACCTGGCAATTTCATATTGTTCTTCTAATGTTTCTTCTTATTATTATTATATTTTCTTTTTCTTTTTCTTCTCCGTCTGGCTCATATTTGACCCCCTAAACACGCTCAAAAACTCACCAAATTTTGCACGCTCAATTAGACGGGGATAGAAGTTCACATATGTGAAAATGATCCCCCAGAGTCCAAAAATGGCTCTCTAGCGCCACCTAGAACATTAAACGGCCACCAAGGCCTGTAGGAATGTCGTAGAGACATCAAACGAAAACTAATTTGTTCGTCTCATCGAGACCTACGATTTACGCGCTCTAACTTTTGACCTAAAACCAACAGGAAGTCCGCAATTTGCCTTTCAAAATAAGATTTTCGCCCAAATACCCTTTACGCAAACGCTATCTCCTCCTAGGGCGAAAGTCGCATCGGCTTGAAAACAGTATCGAAAAAAAGAGGAGATTGTCCTCTTCAAAAATTTAGAACAGATTGTTATTTAATGCTACGGTTTCATTTTTATGAGCCCTCAAAGTTTCCTAGCAGAATCACGCCTCCTCCCTCCTCCTCCCTCCTCCCATCCAGATACATGGGAAAACCAAAATGTCACCTCAAAAACAGCCGTGACAGAACAGTCCGAACTACTATCAAATGTGGCCAAACCGTGCCTCGCAGACACAAACCGAGCACATCACAATCACCAGAAGAACCTTACGAACACGATGATGTAAGAATTGTGGGGAAAATTCCATAAGAAAGGGCCTTTTTGACGAGTATGAACCGTGCTGTCTGATTTTTTTTCACCCACGATTTAACATTGAGCCTGATGGAGCGAAATCCCGCGTTTGCGTCAAACTCCGACTCCTACAGTCTAAAGTTTACGCGTGACTGATTCCAAACCCACACAGACTGAAAGAGGACAAAAATTCCTCTCAAGAAATGATATTTTTATCCACATAGCTGCCCGACAAGTATTGATTCGGAGGAGTTGTTTCCAAAAGATTTTCGGAAAATCGTCTGCCTCTCACTCTGATCACATGCACTCATTTTGCTGCGGGCCACGCCCTGCTGTCTGAACACAGACAGGGATGATGTCACACCTTCCGGAATGTTCCGTCAGTCTAACCAAGGATTGCGCAATACCATTATAGTGGTTGACTATGAGCTGACCTGCTATCAATGGCTATATAATGGAGCGACCATTAGTGTACTAATGTGTGCTTTGTGGAGGAGCTAACAAGGTAGTGTGCACTGTGACATAATGCTAATGCTTTCTAATGCTTTCTAATGCTAATGCTAGGCCTGTTAGCTTAGCTGGTTAGCATTTGAGATTAGACCAGATTTCGGGTCAACAACACCTTGCGGGTTTACCTGTGTGATTTTCAGGTACATCACAGGTCTAAGCATGCTACTTAGCATGCTAACAAAGTTTTGTTCGATTGAGCTGAAATTTGGTGTGTGGCCTAATGGGGGCGCTACGAGTACGTATCACTAGCTAATTAGCTGGATTCCGCCAACTTTTGACCACACTTTAGGGTTAGCATCCAAACAAAGTTTGTTCGACTGACCTGAAATTTTGTGGGTGGCCTAATGGGGGCGTTACGATTACGGTACACTAGCTAATTAGCTGGATCCCGCCAACTTTTGACCACGCCGTAGGGTTAGCGTCCTAACAAAGTTTGTTCGATTCAGCTGATTTTTGGGGGGTGGCTTTATGTGGTCGCTACGATCACCGATCACTAGCTTACGGGTCAGAGATGTCCGACGGGCCGTCGTCCGGCAAGGGTCGAGGTCCCGACCAACGCTGCTTGCAGCTTTAATTATTATTATTATTTTATATTTTTCCTCGTTGGGCACATATTTGACCCCCTAAACACGCTCAAAAACTCACCAAATTTGGCAGGCTCATAGAGAATTCTTGTCTTCAGATTTCAATGTAAAAAAAACCCCCAAAAGTACAAAAATGGCTCTCTAGCGCCACCTAGAAATATCATATCGGCCACCACGGCCGGTAGGAATGTCGTAGGGAGATGGAACGAAAACTCATTTGTTCGTCTCATCGAGACCTACGACTCACGCGCTCTAACTTTGGACCTAAATCCAACAGGAAGTCCGCAATTTGCCTTTCAAAATAAGATTTTTGCCCAAAAAGGCCTTTACGCAAACGCTATCTCCTCCTAGGGCGAAAGTCGCATCGGCTTGAAAACAGTATCAAAAAAAAGAGGAGATTGTCCTCTTCAAAAATTTAGAACAAATTTTTCATTAGTCCTCCGGTTTTGTTTTTATGAGCCCTCAAAGATTTTTACGCAGAATCACGCCTCCTCCCTCCTCCCATCCAGATACATGGGAAAACCGAAATTTCACCTCAAAAACTGCCGTGACAGAACAGCCCGAACAACTATCAAAGGTTTCGAAACCGTGCCTCGCAGACACAAACCGAGCACATCACAATCACCAGAAGAGCCTTACGAACACGATGATGTAGAAATTGTGGGGAAAATTCCATAAGAAAGGGCCTTTTTGACGAGTAAGAAACATGCTGTCTGATTTTTTTTCACCCACGATTTAACATTGTGTCTGTTGGAGGAAAATCCCGCGTTTGCGTCAAACTCCGACTCCTACAGTCTAAAGTTTACGCGTGACTGATTCCAAACCCACACAGACTGAAAGAGGACAAAAATTCCTCTCAAGAAATGATCTTTTTATCCACATAGCTGCCCGACAAGTATTGATTCCGAGGAGTTGTTTCCAAAAGATTTTCGGAAAATCGTCTGCCTCTCCCTCTGATCACATGCACTGATTGCTGCACCTGGCCAGGCCTGGCTGTGTAATCTAACACCAAGGATGATGTCACAGCTTCCGGAATGTTCCGTCAGTCTAACCAAGGATTGCGCAATACCATGACAGTGCTTCACTATGAGCTGACCTGCTATCAATGGCTATATAATGAAGCTACCATTAGTGTACTAATGTGTGCTTTGTGGCGGAGCTAACATGCTAGTGGGCACTGTGACATAATGCTAATGCTTTCTAATGCTTTCTAATGCTAATGCTAGGCCTGTTAGCTTAGCTGGTTAGCATTTGAGATTAGACCACATTTCGGGTCAACAACACCTGGGGGGTTAACCTGTGTGATTTTCAGATACATCACAGGTCTAAGCATGCTACCTAGCATGCTAACAAAGTTTTGTTCGATTGAGCTGAAATTTGGTTTGTGGCCTTATGGGGGCATTAGGAGTACATATCACTAGCTAATTAGCTGGTTCCCGCCTATTTTTGACCACACCTTAGGGTTAGCATCCTAACAAAGTTTGTTCGACTGAGCTGAAATTTGGTGTGTGGCCTTATGGGGGCACTAGGAGTACGTATCACTAGCTAATTAGCTGGTTCCCACTACTTTTGACCACGCTTTAGGGTTAGCATCCAAACAAAGTTTGTTCGACTGACCTGAAATTTTATGGGTGGCCTAATGGGGGCGCTACGATTACGGTACACTAGCTAATTAGCTGGATCCCGCCAACTTTTCACCACGCCTTATGGTTAGCATCCTAACAAAGTTTATTCGATTGAGCTGAAATTTGCTGTGGGCCTTATGGCGGGGCAAGGGTTCCAAAGAGGCCACAATAGGGGCAAGTCCGACGGGCCGGCGTCCGGCAAGGGTCGAGGTCCCGACCAACGCTGCTTGCAGCTTTAATTAGGGACCGAGCCTACCGGCAAGGTCCCTATTGTGTTTCGAACGCAACCGAAAAACAATGGCTGGGCCCCCGCAGGGGGCCCAGCCAAGCCCAGGGCCAAGAGTAAGTGCCACAGCATGAAAGGTGGTGCCGGGCCCCCGCAGGGGGCCCGGCACCACAGACCTGGCATTTCATATTGTTCTTCTAATGTTTCTTCTTCTTATATATTCTTTTTCTTTTCGCTCTGGCACATATTTGACCCCCTAAACACGCTCAAAAACTCACCAAATTTGGCAGGCTCATGAAGAATTCTTGCCTCCAGAAGACCATGTAAAAAAAACCCACAAAAGTCCAAAAATGGCTCTCTAGCGCCACCTAGAACATTAAACGGCCACCAAGGCCTGTAGGAATGTCGTAGAGACATCAAACGAAAACTCATTTGTTCGTCTCATCGAGACCTACGATTCACGCGTTCTAACTTATGACCTAAAACCAACAGGAAGTCCGCAATTTGCCTTTCAAAATAAGATTTTCGCCCAAATACCCTTTACGCAAACGCTATCTCCTCCTAGGGCGAAAGTCGCATCGGCTTGAAAACAGTTTCGAAAAAAAGAGGAGATTGTCCTCTTCAAAAATTTAGAACAGATTGTTATTTAATGCTACGGTTTCATTTTTATTAGCCCTCAAAGTTTCCATGCAGAATCACGCCTCCTCCCTCCTCCTCCCTCCTCCCATCCAGATACATGGGAAAACGGAAATTTCACCTCCAAAACTGCCGTGCCAGAACAGTCCGAACTACTATCAAATGTTTCTAAACCGTGCCTCGCAGAAACAAACCGAGCACATCACATTCACCAGAAGAGCCTTACGAACACGATGATGTAGAAATTGTGGGGAAAATTCCATAAGAAAGGGCCTTTTTGACGAGTACGAACCGTGCTGTCTGATTTTTTTTCACCCACAATTTAACATTGAGTCTGATGGAGAGAAATCCCGAGTTTGCGTCAAACTCCGACTCCTACAGTCTAAAGTTTACGCGTTACTGATTCCAAACCCACACAGACTGAAAGAGGACAAAAATTCCTCTCAAGAAATGATCTTTTTATCCACGTAGCTGCCCGACAAGTATGGATTCGGAGGAGTTGTTTCCAAAATATTTTCGGAAAATCATGTGCCTCTCACTCTGATCACATGCACTGATTGCCTGCCGCACCTGGCCAGGCCTGGCTGTGTAATCTAACACCAAGGATGATGTCACAGCTTCCGGCATGTTCCCTCAGTCTAACCAAGGATTGCGCAATACCATGACAGTGCTTGACTATGAGCTGACCTTCTATCAATGGCTATATAATGGAGCTACCATTAGTGTACTAATGTGTGCTTTGTGGAGGAGCTAACATGCTAGTGTGCACCGTGACATAATGCTAATGCTTTCTAATGCTTTCTAATGCTAATGCTAGGCCTGTTAGCTTAGCTGGTTAGCATTTGAGATTAGACCAGATTTCGGGTCAACAACACCTGGGGGGTTAACCTGTGTGATTTTCAGGTACTACACAGGTCTAAGCATGCTACTTAGCATGCTAACAACGTTTTGTTCAATTGAGCTGAAATTTGGTGTGTGGCCTAATGGGGGCGCTACGATTACGGATCACTAGCTAATTAGCTGCTTTCCGCCAACTTTTGAACACGCCTTAGGGTTAGCATCCTAACAAAGTTTGTTCGATTGAACTGAAATTTGGTGTGTAGCCTTATGGGGCCACCGGGGTTACAGAGGCCACAATAGGGGCAAGTCCGACGGGCCGGCGTCCGGCAAGGGTCGAGGTCCCGACCAACGCTGCTTGCAGCTTTAATTAGGGACCGAGCCTACCGGCAAGGTCCCTATTGTGTTTCGAACGCAACCGAAAAACAATGGCTGGGCCCCCGCAGGGGGCCCAGCCAAGCCCAGGGCCAAGAGTAAGTGCCCCAGCATGAAAGGCCTCGCCCCCGCAGGGGGCGAGGCCTTCAGACCTGGCAATTTCATATTGTTTTTGTAATGTTTCTTCTTCTTATTATTATTATTCTTTTTTCCTCGTCGGGCACATATTTGACCCCCTAAACACGCTCAAAAACTCACCAAATTTGGCAGGCTCATAGAGAATTCTTGTCTTCAGATGTCAATGTAAAAAAAACCCACAAAAGTCCAAAAATGGCTCTCTAGCGCCACCTAGAACATTAAATGGCCACCAAGGCCTGTAGGAATGTCGTAGAGACATCAAACGAAAACTCATTTGTTCGTCTCATCGAGACCTACGATTCACCCACTCTAACTTATGACCTAAAACCAACAGGAAGTCCGCAATTTGCCTTTCAAAATAAGATTTTCGCCCAAATACCCTTTACGCAAACGCTATCTCCTCCTAGGGCGAAAGTCGCATCGGCTTGAAAATAGTATCAAAAAAAAGAGGAGATTGTCCTCTTCAAAAATTTAGAACAGATTGTTATTTAATGCTACGGTTTCATTTTTATTAGCCCTCAAAGTTTCCATGCAGAATCACGCCTCCTCCCTCCTCCTCCCTCCTCCCATCCAGATACATGGGAAAACCGAAATCTCACCTCAAAAACTGCCGTGATAGAACAGTCCGAACTACTATCAAATGTGGCCAAACCGTGACTCGCAGACACAAACCGAGCACATCACAATCACCAGAAGAACCTTACGAACACGATGATGTAAGAATTGTGGGGAAAATTCCATAAGAAAGGGCCTTTTTCACGAGTAAGAAATGTGCTGTCTGATTTTTTTTCACCCACGATTTAACATTGAGCCTGATGGAGCGAAATCCCGCGTTTGCGTCAAACTCCGACTCCTACAGTCTAAAGTTTACGCGTGACTGATTCCAAACCCACACAGACTGAAAGACGACAAAAATTCCTCTCAAGAAATGATCTTTTTTTCCACATAGCTGCCCGACAAGTATGGATTCGGAGGAGTTGTTTCCAAAATATTTTCGGAAAATCATTCGCCTCTCACTCTGATCACATGCACTGATTAACTGCCGCACCTGGCCAGGCCTGGCTGTGTAATTTAACACCAAGGATGATGTCACAGCTTCCGGCATGTTCCCTCAGTCTAACCAAGGATTGCGCAATACCATGACAGTGCTTCACTATGAGCTGACCTGCTATCAATGGCTATATAATGGAGCTACCATTACTGTACTAATGTGTGCTTTGTGGAGGAGCTAACATGCTAGTGGGCACTTTGACATAATGCTAATGCTTTCTAATGCTTTCTAATGCTAATGCTAGGCCTGTTAGCTTAGCTGGTTAGCATTTGAGATTAGACCAGATTTCGGGTCAACAACACCTGGGGGGTTTACCTGTGTGATTTTCAGGTACATCACAGGTCTAAGCATGCTACTTAGCATGCTAACAACGTTTTGTTCAATTGAGCTGAAATTTGGTGTGTGGCCTAATGGGGGCGCTACAAGTACGTATCACTAGCTAATTAGCTGGTTCCCGCCAACTTTTGACCACGCTTTAGGGTTAGCATCCAAACAAAGTTTGTTCGACTGACCTGAAATTTTGTGGGTGGCCTAATGGGGGCGCTACAATTACGGACCACTAGCTAATTAGCTTCTTTCCGCCAACTTTTGACCACGCTGTAGGGTTAGAATGCTAACAAAGTTTGTCCGATTGAGCTGAAATTTGCTGTGGGCCTTATGGCGGGACAAGGGTTCCAAAGACGCCACAATAGGGGCAAGTCCGACGGGCCGGCGTCCGGCAAGGGTCGAGGTCCCGACCAACGCTGCTTGCAGCTTTAATATATTTTTCTTTTTCCTCGTTGGGCACATATTTGACCCCCTAAACACGCTCAAAAACTCACCAAATTTGGCAGGCTCATAGAGAATTCTTGTCTTCAGAAGACCATGAAAAAAAAACAACCAAATTGCCTAAAGGGCTCTCTAGCGCCACCTAGAAGCACTAAAACGGCCACCGAGGCCCGTAGGAATGTCGTAGAGAGATCAAACGAAAACCCATTTGTTCGTCTCATCGAGACCTACGATTCACGCGCTCTAACTTTTGACCTAAATCCAACAGGAAGTCCGCAATTTGCCTTTCAAAATACGATTTTCGCCCAAAAACCCTAAACGCAAACGCTATCTCCTCCTAGGGCGAAAGTCGCATCGGCTTGAGAATAGTATCAAAAAAAAGAGGAGATTGTCCTCTTCAAAAATTTAGAACAGATTGTTATTTAATGCTACGGTTTCATTTTTATTAGCCCTCAAAGTTTCCATGCAGAATCACGCCTCCTCCCTCCTCCTCCCTCCTCCCATCCAGATACATGGGAAAACCGAAATGTCACCTCAAAAACTGCCGTGACAGAACAGTCCGAACTACTATCAAATGTGGCCAAACCGTACCTCGCAGACACAAACCGAGCACATCACAATCACCAGAAGAACCTTACGAACACGATGATGTAAGAATTGTGGGGAAAATTCCATAAGAAAGGGCCTTTTTGACGAGTAAGAAACGTGCTGTAACATTTTTTTTCACACACGATTTAACATTGAGTCTGATGGAGAGAAATCCCGCGTTTGCGTCAAACTAGGACTCCTACAGTCTAAAGTTTACGCGTCACTGATTCCAAACCCACACAGACTGAAAGAGAACAAAAATTCCTCTCAAGAAATGATCTTTTTTTCCACATAGCTGCCCGACAAGTATGGATTCGGAGGAGTTGTTTCCAAAATATTTTCGGAAAATCATTCGCCTCTCACTCTGATCACATGCACTGATTAACTGCCGCACCTGGCCAGGCCTGGCTGTGTAATCTAACACCAAGGATGATGTCACAGCTTCCGGAATGTTCCCTCAGTCTAACCAAGGATTGCGCAATACCATGACAGTGCTTCACTATGAGCTGACCTGCTATCAATGGCTATATAATGGAGCTACCATGTGTACTAATGTGTGCTTGGTGGAGAAGCTAACATGCTAGTGGGCACTTTTACATAATGCTAATGCTTTCTAATGCTTTCTAATGCTAATGCTAGGCCTGTTAGCTTAACTGGTTAGCATTTCAGATTACACCAGATTTCGGGTCAACAACACCTGGGGGGTTAACCTGTGTGATTTTCATTTACATCACAGGTCTAAGCATGCTACCTAGCATGCTAACAAAGTTTTGTTCGATTGAGCTGAAATTTGGTTTGTGGCCTAATGGGGGCGCTACGAGTGCGTATCACTAGCTAATTAGCTGGTTCCCGCCTATTTTTGACCACGCCTTACGGTTAGCATCCTAACAAGGTTTGTTCGATTGAGCTGAAATTTGGTGTGTGGCCTTATGGGGGCACTAGGAGGACGTATCACTAGCTAATTAGCTGGTTCCCGCCTATTTTTGACCACGCCTTACGGTTAGCATCCTAACAAAGTTTGTTCGACTGAGCTGAAATTTGGTGTGTGGCCCTATGTGGGCGCTACCGTTACGGATCACTAGCTAATTAGCTGGATCCCGCCAACATTTGACCACGCCTTACGGTTAGGATGCCAACAAAGTTTGTCCCATTGAGCTAATTTTTGGGGGGTGGCTTTATGTGGTCACTACGATCACGGATCAACAGCTTACGAGTCAGAGATGTCCGACGGGCCGTCGTCCGGCAAGGGTCGAGGTCCCGACCAACGCTGCTTGCAGCTTTAATTTCTTTTTCTTCTCCGTCGGGCTCATATTTGACCCCCTAAACACGCTCAAAAACTCACCAAATTTTGCACGCTCAATTAGACGGGGATAGAAGTTCACATATGTGAAAATGATCCCCCAGAGTCCAAAAATGGCTCTCTAGCGCCACCTAGAACATTAAACGGCCACCAAGGCCTGTAGGAATGTCGTAGAGACATCAAACGAAAACTAATTTGTTCGTCTCATTGAGACCTACGATTTACGCGCTCTAACTTTTGACCTAAAACCAACAGGAAGTCCGCAATTTGCCTTTCAAAATAAGATTTTCGCCCAAATACCCTTTACGCAAACGCTATCTCCTCCTAGGGCGAAAGTCGCATCGGCTTGAAAACAGTATCAAAAAAAAGAGGAGATTGTCCTCTTCAAAAATTTAGAACAGATTGTTATTTAATGCTACGGTTTCATTTTTATGAGCCCTCAAAGTTTCCATGCAGAATCACGCCTCCTCCCTCCTCCTCCCTCCTCCCATCCAGATACATGGGAAAACCGAAATGTCACCTCAAAAACTGCCGTGACAGAACAGTCCGAACTACTATCAAATGTGGCCAAACCGTGCCTCGCAGACACAAACCGAGCACATCACAATCACCACAAGAACCTTACGAACACGATGATGTAGGAATTGTGGGGAAAATTCCATAAGAAAGGGCCTTTTTGACGAGTAAGAACCGTGCTGTCTGATTTTTTTTCACCCACGATTTAACATTGAGCCTGATGGAGGAAAATCCCGCGTTTGCGTCAAACACCGACTCCCACAGTCTAAAGTTTACGCGTGACTGATTCCAAACCCACACAGACTGAAAGAGGACAAAAATTCCTCTCAAGAAATGATCTTTTTATCCACATAGCTGCCCGACAAGTATGGATTCGGAGGAGTTGTTTCCAAAATATTTTCGGAAAATCATTTGGCTCTCACTCTGATCACATGCAGTAATTAACTGCCGCACCTGGCAAGGCCTGGCTGTGTAATCTAACACCAAGGATGATGTCACAGCTTCCGGAATGTTCCGTCAGTCTCCCCCAGCATTGTCTATGAGCTGACCTGCTGTCAATGGCTATATAATGGAGCTACCATTAGTGTACTAATCTGTGCTTTGTGGAGGAGCTAACATGCTAGTGGGCACTTTGACATAATGCTAATGCTTTCTAATGCTTTCTAATGCTAATGCTAGGCATGTTAGCTTAGCTGGTTAGCATTTCTGTTTACACCAGATTTTGGATCAATAACACCTGTTGGGGTTAACCTGTGCCATTTTCAGGTACATCACAGGTCTAACCATGCTAGTTAGCATGCTAACAAAGTTTTGTTCGATTGAGCTGAAATTTGGGGGGTGTAACAATGGGGGCGCTACGATTACGGTACACTAGCTAATTAGCTGGTTCCCGCCAACTTTTGACCACGCCTTAGGGTTAGCATCCTAACAAACTTTGTCCGACTGACCTGAAATTTTGTGTGTGGCCTTATGGGGGCGCTACGGTTACGGATCACTAGCTAATTGGCTGGTTCCCGCCATCTTTTGACCACGCCATACGGTTAGAATGCCAACAAAGTTTATTCGATTGACCTGAAATTTGGTGTGTAGCCTTATGGGGGCACCGGGGTTACAGAGGCCACAATAGGGGCAAGTCCGACGGGCCGTCGTCCGGCAAGGGTCGAGGTCCCGACCAACGCTGCTTGCAGCTTTAATTAGGGACCGAGCCTACCGGCAAGGTCCCTATTGTGTTTCGAACGCAACCGAAAAACAATGGCTGGGCCCCCGCAGGGGGCCCAGCCAAGCCCAGGGCCAAGAGTAAGTGCCCCAGCATGAAAGGCCTCGCCCCCGCAGGGGGCGAGGCCTTCAGACCTGGCAATTTCATATTGTTTTTGTAATGTTTCTTATTATTATTATTATTATATATTCTTTTTCCCGCTTTTGCCCATATTTGACCCCCTAAACACGCTCAAAAACTCACCAAATTTGGCAGGCTCATAGAGAATTCTTGTCTTCAGATGTCAATGTAAAAAAAACCCACAAAAGTCCAAAAATGGCTCTCTAGCGCCACCTAGAACATTAAACGGCCACCAAGGCCTGTAGGAATGTCGTAGAGACATCAAACGAAAACTCATTTGTTCGTCTCATCGAGACCTACGATTCACGCACTCTAACTTATGACCTAAAACCAACAGGAAGTCCGCAATTTGCCTTTCAAAATAAGATTTTCGCCCAAATACCCTTTACGCAAATGCTATCTCCTCCTAGGGCGAAAGTGGCATCGGCTTGAAAATAGTATCAAAAAAAAGAGGAGATTGTCCTCTTCAAAAATTTAGAACAGATTGTTATTTAATGCTACGGTTTCATTTTTATGAGCCCTCAAAGTTTCCATGCAGAATCACGCCTCCTCCCTCCTCCTCCCTCCTCCCATCCAGATACATGGGAAAATGGAAATTTCACCTCCAAAACTGCCGTGACAGAACAGTCCGAACTACTATCAAATGTTTCTAAACCGTGCCTCGCAGAAACAAACCGAGCACATCACATTCACCAGAAGAGCCTTACGAACACGATGATGTAGAAATTGTGGGGAAAATTCCATAAGAAAGGGCCTTTTTGACGAGTACGAAACGTGCTGTCTGATTTTTTTTCACCCACGATTTAACATTGAGCCTGATGGAGCAAAATCCCGTGTTTGCGTCAAACTGCGACTCCTACAGTCTAAAGTTTACGCGTGACTGATTCCAAACCAACACAGACTGAAAGAGGACAAAAATTCCTCTCAAGAAATGATCTTTTTATCCACATAGCTGCCCGACAAGTATGGATTCTGAGTAGTTGTTTCCAAAAGATTTTCGGAAAATCGCCTGCCTCTCACTCTGTCGACATGCAGTAATTAACAGCCGCACCTGGCCAGGCCTGGCTGTGTAATCTAACACCAACGATGATGTCACAGCTTCCGGAATGTTCCGCCATGACAGTGCTTGACTGAGCTGACCTGCTATCAATGGCTATATAATGGAGCTACCATTAGTGTACTAATGTGTGATTTGTGGAGGAGCTAACATGCTAGTGGGCACTTTGACATAATGCTAATGCTTTCTAATGCTTTCTAATGCTAATGCTAGGCCTGTTAGCTTAGCTGGTTAGCATTTCTGTTTACACCAGATTTTGGATCAATAACACCTGTTGGGGTTAACCTGTGTCATTTTCAGGTACATCACAGGTCTAACTATGCTAGTTAGCATGTTAACAAAGTTTTCTTCGATTGACCTGATATTTGGTGTGTGGCCTAATGGGGGCGCTACGAGTACGTATCACTAGCTAATTAGCTGGATCCCGCCAACTTTTGACCACGCCTTAGGGTTAGCATCCTAACAAAGTTTGTCCGACTGACCTGAAATTTTGTGGGTGGCCTAATGGGGGCGTTACGATTACGGTACACTAGCTAATTAGCTGGATCCCGCCAACTTTTGACCATGCCGTAGGGTTAGCGTCCTAACAAAGTTTGTTCGATTCAGCCGATTTTTGGGGGGTGGTTTTATGTGGTTGCTACGATCACCGATCACTAGCTTACGGGTCAGAGATGTCCGACGGGCCGTCGTCCGGCAAGGGTCGAGGTCCCGACCAACGCTGCTTGCAGCTTTAATTAGGGACCGAGCCTACCGGCAAGGTCCCTATTGTGTTTCGAACGCAACCGAAAAACAATGGCTGGGCCCCCGCAGGGGGCCCAGCCAAGCCCAGGGCCAAGAGTAAGTGCCCCAGCATGAAAGGCCTCGCCCCCGCAGGGGGCGAGGCCTTCAGACCTGGCAATTTCATATTGTTTTTGTAATGTTTCTTATTATTATTATTATTAGGGACCGAGCCTACCGGCAAGGTCCCTATTGTGTTTCGAACGCAACCGAGAAACAAAGGCTGGGCCCCCGCAGGGGGCCCAGCCAAGCCCAGGGCCAAGAGTAAGTGCCCCAGCATGAAAGGCCTCGCCCCCGCAGGGGGCGGGGCCTTCAGACCTGGCAATTTCATATTGTTCTTCTAATGTTTCTTCTTCTTCTTCTTATTATTATATTTTCTTCGTTTTTTGCGCTCGGGCACATATTTGACCCCCTAAACACGCTCAAAAACTCACCAAATTTGGCAGGCTCATAGAGAATTCTTGTGTTCAGAAGACCATGTAAAAAAAACCACAAAATTGCCTAAAGGGCTCTCTAGCGCCACCTAGAAGCACTAAAACGGCCACCGAGGGCCGTAGGAATGTCGTAGAGACATCAAACGAAAACGTATTTGTTCGTCTCATCGAGACCTACGATTCACGTGCTCTAACTTTTGACCTAAATCCAACAGGAAGTCCGCAATTTGCCTTTCAAAATACCATTTTCGCCCAAAAACCCTAAACGCAAACGCTATCTCCTCCTAGGGCGAAAGTCGCATCGGCTTGAAAATAGTATCAAAAAAAAGAGGAGATTGTCCTCTTCAAAAATTTAGAACAGATTGTTATTTAATGCTACGGTTTCATTTTTATTAGCCCTCAAAGTTTCCATGCAGAATCACGCCTCCTCCCTCCTCCTCCCTCCTCCCATCCAGATACATGGGAAAACCGAAATCTCACCTCAAAAACTGCCGTGATAGAACAGTCCGAACTACTATCAAATGTGGCCAAACCGTGCCTCGCAGACACAAACCGAGCACATCACAATCACCAGAAGAACCTTACGAACACGATGATGTAAGAATTGTGGGGTAAATTCCATAAGAAAGGTCCTTTTTGACGAGTAAGAACTGTGCTGTCTGATTTTTTTTCACCCAAGATTTAACATTGAGCCGGATGGAGCGAAATCCCGCGTTTCCGTCAAACTAGGACTCCCACAGTCTAAAGTTTACGTGTGACTGATTCCAAACCCACACAGACTGAAAGAGGACAAAAATTCCTCTCAAGAAATGATCTTTTTATCCACGTAGCTGCCCGACAAGTATGGATTCGGAGGAGTTGTTTCCAAAATATTTTCGGAAAATCGTCTGCCTCTCACTCTGATCACATGCACTCATTTTAGCTGCGGGCCACGCCCTGCTGTGTGAACACAGACAGGGATGATGTCACACCTTCCGGAATGTTCCGTCAGTCTAACCAAGGATTGCGCAATACCATGACAGTGCTTCACTATGAGCTGACCTGCTATCAATGGCTATATAATGGAGCTACCATTAGTGTACTAATGTGTGCTTTGTGGAGGAGCTAACATGCTAGTGTGCACTGTGACATAATGCTAATGCTTTCTAATGCTTTCTAATGCTAATGCTAGGCCTGTTAGCTTAGCTGGTTAGCATTTGAGATTAGACCAGATTTCGGGTCAACAACACCTGGGGGGTTTACCTGTGTGATTTTCAGATACATCACAGGTCTAAGCATGCTACTTAGCATGCTAACAAAGTTTTGTTGGAATGAGCTGAAATTTGGGGGGTGGCCTAATGGGGGCGCTACGAGTACGTATCACTAGCTAATTAGCTGGTTCCCGCCAACTTTTGACCACGCCTTAGGGTTAGCATCCTAACAAAGTTTGTCGGACTGACCTGAAATTTGGTGTGTGGCCTTATGGGGGCGCTACGGTTACGGTACACTAGCTAATTAGCTGGATCCCGCCAACTTTTGACCACGCCGTAGGGTTAGCGTCCTAACAAATTTTGTTCGATTCAGCTGATTTTTGGGGGGTGGCTTGATGTGGTCGATATGATCACCGATCACTACCTTACGGGTCAGAGATGTCCGACGGGCCGTCGTCCGGCAAGGGTCGAGGTCCCGACCAACGCTGCTTGCAGCTTTAATATATTTTTCTTTTTCCTCATCGGGCACATATTTGACCCCCTAAACACGCTCAAAAACTCACCAAATTTTGCAGGCTCATAGAGAATTCTTGTCTTCAGAGGACCATGTAAAAAAAACAACAAAATTGCCTAAAGGGCTCTCTAGCGCCACCTAGAAGCACTAAAACGGCCACCGAGGCCCGTAGGAATGTCGTAGACAGATCAAACGAAAACCCATTTGTTCGTCTCATCGAGACCTACGATTCACGCGCTCTAACTTTGGACCTAAATCCAACAGGAAGTCCGCAATTTGCCTTTCAAAATACGATTTTCGCCCAAAAACCCTAAACGCAAACGCTATCTCCTCCTAGGGCGAAAGTCGCATCGGCTTGAAAACAGTATGATTTGAAAGAGGAGATTGTCCTCTTCAAAAATTTAGAACAGATTGTTATTTAATGCTACGGTTTCATTTTTATGAGCCCTCAAAGTTTCCTAGTAGAATCATGCCTCTTCCCTCCTCCTCCCTCCTCCCATCCAGATACATGGGAAAACCGAAATTTCACCTCCAAAACTGCTGTGACAGAACAGTCCGAACTACTATCAAATGTGGCCAAACCGTGCCTCGCAGAAACAAACCGAGCACATCAAAATCACCACAAGAACCTTACGAACACGATGATGTAAGAATTGTGGGGAAAATTCCATAAGAAAGGGCCTTTTTGACGAGAAAGAAACATGCTGTCTGATTTTTTTTCACCCACGATTTAACATTGAGTCTGATGGAGCAAAATCCCGCGTTTGCGTCAAACTAGGACTCCCACAGTCTAAAGTTTACGCGTGACTGATTCCAAACCCACACAGACTGAAAGAGGACAAAAATTCCTCTCAAGAAATGATCTTTTTTTCCACATAGCTGCCCGACAAGTGTGGATTCGGAGGAGTTGTTTCCAAAATATTTTCGGAAAATCATTCGCCTCTCACTCTGATCACATGCACTGATTGCTGCACCTGGCCAGGCCTGGCTGTGTAATCTAACACCAAGGATGATGTCACAGCTTCCGGAATGTTCCCTCAGTCTCCCCCAGCATTGTCTATGAGCTGACCTGCTATCAATGGCTATATAATGGAGCGACCATTAGTGTACTAATGTGTGCTTTGTGGAGGAGCTAACATGCTAGTGGGCATAGTGACATCATGCTAATGCTTTCTAATGCTTTCTAATGCTAATGCTAGGCCTGTTAGCTTAACTGGTTAGCATTTGAGATTACACCAGATTTCGGGTCAAGAACACCTGGGGGGTTAACCTGTGTGATTTTCAGATACATCACAGGTCTAAGCATGCTACCTAGCATGCTAACAAAGTTTTGTTCGATTGAGCTGAAATTTGGTGTGTGGCCTTATGGGGGCGCTACGAGTACGTATCACTAGCTAATTAGCTGGTTCCCGCCAACTTTTCACCACGCTTTAGGGTTAGCATCCAAACTAAGTTTGTTCGACTGACCTGAAATTTTGTGGGTGGCCTAATGGGGGCGCTACGGTTACGGATCACTAGCTAATTAGCTTGATCCCGCCAACTTTTGACCACGCCGTAGGGTTAGCGTCCTAACAAAGTTTGTTCGATTCAGCTGATTTTTGGGGGGTGGCTTTATGTGGTCGCTACGATCACCGATCACTAGCTTATGGGTCAGAGATGTCCGACGGGCCGTCGTCCGGCAAGGGTCGAGGTCCCGACCAACGCTGCTTGCAGCTTTAATTATTATTATTATTATATATTCTTTTTCTTCTCCGTCTGGCTCATATTTGACCCCCTAAACACGCTCAAAAACTCACCAAATTTTGCGTGCTCGTTCAGACGGGGATAGAAGTTCACATATGTGAAAATGATCCCCCAGAGTCCAAAAATGGCTCTCTAGCGCCACCTAGAACATTAAACGGCCACCAAGGCCCGTAGGAATGTCGTAGAGACATCAAACGAAAACCCATGTGTTCGTCTCATCGAGACCTACGATTCACGCGCTCTAACTTATGACCTAAAACCAACAGGAAGTCCGCAATTTGCCTTTCAAAATAAAATTTTCGCCCAAATACCCTTTACGCAAACGCTATCTCCTCCTAGGGCGAAAGTCGCATCGGCTTGAGAATAGTATCAAAAAAAAGAGGAGATTGTCCTCTTCAAAAATTTAGAACAGATTGTTATTTAATGCTACGGTTTCATTTTTATGAGCCCTCAAAGTTTCCTAGCAAAATCACACCTCCTCCCTCCTCCTCCCTCCTCCCATCCAGATACATGGGAAAACCGAAATTTCACGTCAAAAACTGCCGTGACAGAACAGTCCGAACTACTATCAAATGTGGCTAAACCGTGCCTCGCAGACACAAACCGAGCACATCACAATCACCACAAGAACCTTACGAACACGATGATGTAGGAATTGTGGGGAAAATTCCATAAGAAAGGGCCTTTTTGACGAGTAAGAACCGTGCTGTCTGATTTTTTTTCACCCACGATTTAACATTGAGCCTGATGGAGGAAAATCCCGCGTTTGAGTCAAACTCCGACTCCTACAGTCCAAAGTTTACGCGTGACTGATTCCAAACCCACACAGACTGAAAGAGGACAAAAATTCCTCTCAAGAAATGATATTTTTATCCACATAGCTGCCCGACAACTATGGATTCAGAGGACTTGTTTCCAAAATATTTTCCGAAAATCATTCGGCTCTCACTCTGATCACATGCACTGATTGCTGCACCTGGCCAGGCCAGTCTGTGTAATCTAACACCAAGGATGATGTCACAGCTTCCGGCATGTTCCCTCAGTCTAACCAAGGATTGCGCAATACCATGACAGTGCTTGACTATGAGCTGACCTGCTATCAATGGCTATATAATGGAGCTACCATTATTGTACTAATGTGTGCTTTGTGGAGGAGCTAACATGCTAGTGGGCACTGTGACATAATGCTAATGCTTTCTAATGCTTTCTAATGCTAATGCTAGGGCTGTTAGCTTAACTGGTTAGCATCTCAGATTAGACCAGATTTCGGGTCAAGAACACCTGGGGGGGTATCGTGTGTTCTTTTGTGGTACATCACAGGTCTAAGCATGCTACTTAGCATGCTAACAAAGTTTTGTTCGATTGAGCTGAAATTTGGTGTGTGGCCTAATGGGGGCGCTACGAGTACGTATCACTAGCTAATTAGCTGGATCCCGCCAACTTTTGACCACGCCTTAGGGTTAGCATCCTAACAAAGTTTGTCCGACTGACCTGAAATTTTATGGGTGGCCTAATGGGGGCGCTACGGTTACGGATCACTAGCTAATTACCTGGTTCCCGCCAACTTTTGACCACGCCTTAGGGTTAGCATCCTAACAAAGTTTGTCCGATTCAGCTGATTTTTGGGGGGTGGCTTGATGTGGTCGCTAGGATCACCGATCACTAGCTTACGAGTCAGAGATGTCCGACGGGCCGGCGTCCGGCAAGGGTCGAGGTCCCGACCAACGCTGCTTGCAGCTTTTATTAGGGACCGAGCCTACCGGCAAGGTCCCTATTGTGTTTTGAACGCAACCGAAAAACAATGGCTGGGCCCCCGCAGGGGGCCCAGCCAAGCCCAGGGCCAAGAGTAAGTGCCCCAGCATGAAAGGCCTCGCCCCCGCAGGGGGCGAGGCCTTCAGACCTGGCAATTTCATATTGTTTTTGTAATGTTTCTTCTTCTTATTATTATTATTAGGGACCGAGCCTACCGGCAAGGTCCCTATTGTGTTTCGAACGCAGCCGAGAAAAAAGGCTGGGCCCCCGCAGGGGGCCCAGCCAAGCCCAGGGCCAAGAGTAAGTGCCACAGCATGAAAGGTGGTGCCGGGCCCCCGCAGGGGGCCCGGCACCACAGACCTGGCATTTCATATTGTTTTTGTAATGTTTCTTATTATTATTATTATTCTTTTTTCCTCGTCGGGCACATATTTGACCCCCTAAACACGCTCAAAAACTCACCAAATTTTACATGCTCGTTCAGACGGGGATAGAAGTTCACATATGTGAAAATGATCCCCCAGAGTCCAAAAATGGCTCTCTAGCGCCACCTAGAAGCACTAAATCGGCCACCACGGCCGGTAGGAATGTCGTAGAGAGATCAAACAAAAACTCATTTGTTCGTCTCATCGAGACCTACGACTCACGCGCTCTAACTTTTGAGCTAAATCCAACAGGAAGTCCGCAATTTGCCTTTCAAAATAAGATTTTTGCCCAAAAAGGCCTTTACGCAAACGCTATCTCCTCCTAGGGCGAAATTCGCATCGGCTTGAAAACAGTATCAAAACAAAGAGGAGATTGTCCTCTTCAAAAATTTAGAACAAATTTTTCATTAGTCCTCCGGTTTTGTTTTTATGAGCCCTCAAAGTTTTTTACGCAGAATCACGCCTCCTCCCTCCTCCCATCCAGATACATGGGAAAACGCAAATTTCACCTCCAAAACTGCCGTGACAGAACAGTCCGAACTACTATCAAATGTTTCTAAACCGTGCCTCGCAGACACAAACCGAGCACATCACAATCACCAGAAGAACCTTACGAACACGATGATGTAGAAATTGTGGGGATAATTCCATAAGAAAGGGCCTTTTTGACGAGAAAGAAACATGCTGTCTGATTTTTTTTCACCCACGATTTAACATTGAGTCTGATGGAGCAAAATCCCGCGTTTGCGTCAAACTAGGACTACCACAGTCTAAAGTTTACGTGTGACTGATTCCAAACCCACACAGACTGAAAGAGGACAAAAATTCCTCTCAAGAAATGATCTTTTTATCCACATAGCTGCCCGACAAGTATGGATTCTGAGCAGTTGTTTCCAAAATATTTTGGGAAAATCCTCTGCCTCTCCCTCTGTCGACATGCAGTAATTAACAGCCGCACCTGGCCAGGCCTGGCTGTGTAATCTAACACCAAGGATGATGTCACAGCTTCCGGAATGTTCCGTCAGTCTCCCCCAGCATTGTCTATGAGCTGACCTGCTATCAATGGCTATATAATGGAGCTACCATTAGTGTACTAATGTGTGCTTTGTGGAGGAGCTAACATGCTAGTGGGAACTGTGACATAATGCTAATGCTTTCTAATGCTTTCTAATGCTAATGCTAGGCCTGTTAGCTTAGCTGGTTAGCATTTGAGATTAGACCAGATTTCGGGTCAACAACACCTGGCGGGGTTATCAGTGTGATTTTCATTTACATCACAGGTCTAAGCATGCTACCTAGCATGCTAACAAAGTTTTGTTCGATTGAGCTGAAATTTGGTGTGTGGCCTAATGGGGTAGCTACGGTTACGTATCACTAGCTAATTAGCTGGTTCCCGCCAACTTTTGACCACGCCTTAGGGTTAGCATCCTAAAAAAGTTTGTCCGACTGACCTGAAATTTGGTGTGTGGCCTAATGGGGGCGCTACGGTTACGGATCACTAGCTAATTGGCTGGTTCCCGCCATCTTTTGACCACGCCTTAGGGTTAGCATCCTAACAAAGTTTGTTCGATTGACCTGAAATTTGGTTTGTAGCCTTATGGGGGCACCGGGGTTACGGAGGCCATAATAGGGGCAAGTCCGACGGGCCGGCGTCCGGCAAGGGTCGAGGTCCCGACCAACGCTGCTTGCAGCTTTAATTATATATTCTTTTTCTTCTCCGTCTGGCTCATATTTGACCCCCTAAACACGCTCAAAAACTCACCAAATTTTGCATGCTCGTTCAGACGGGGATAGAAGTTCACATATGTGAAAATGATCCCCCAGAGTCCAAAAATGGCTCTCTAGCGCCACCTAGAACATTAAACGGCCACCAAGGCCCGTAGGAATGTCGTAGAGACATCAAACGAAAACCCATGTGTTCGTCTCATCGAGACCTACGATTCACGCGCTCTAACTTATGACCTAAAACCAACAGGAAGTCCGCAATTTGCCTTTCAAAATAAAATTTTCGCCCAAATACCCTTTACGCAAACGCTATCTCCTCCTAGGGCGAAAGTCGCATCGGCTTGAGAATAGTATCAAAAAAAAGAGGAGATTGTCCTCTTCAAAAATTTAGAACAGATTGTTATTTAATGCTACGGTTTCATTTTTATGAGCCCTCAAAGTTTCCTAGCAGAATCACGCCTCCTCCCTCCTCCTCCCTCCTCCCATCCAGATACATGGGAAAACTGAAATGTCACCTCAAAAACTGCCGTCACAGAACAGTCCGAACTACTATCAAATGTGGCCAAACCGTGCCTCGCAGACACAAACCGAGCACATCACAATCACCAGAAGAACCTTACGAACACGATGATGTAAGAATTGTGGGGGAAATCCCATATTAAAGGGCCTTTTTGACGAATAAGAAACATGCTGTCTGATTTTTTTTCACCCACGATTTAACATTGAGCCTGATGGAGGAAAATCCCGGGTTTGCGTCAAACTCCGACTCCCACAGTCTAAAGTTTACGCGTTACTGATTCCAAACCCACACAGACTGAAAGAGGACAAAAATTCCTCTCAAGAAATGATATTTTTATCCACATAGCTGCCCGACAAGTATGGATTCTGAGCAGTTGTTTCCAAAAGATTTTCGGAAAATCGTCTGCCTCTCACTCTGATCACATGCACTCATTTCCAGCCGCACCTGGCCAGGCCTGGCTGTGTAATCTAACACCAAGGATGATGTCACAGCTTCCGGAATGTTCCGTCAGTCTCCCCCAGCATTGTCTATGAGCTGACCTGTATAATGAAGCTACCATGTGTGCTTTGTGGAGGAGCTAACATGCTAGTGGGCACTGTGACATAATGCTAATGCTTTCTAATGCTTTCTAATGCTAATGCTAGGCCTGTTAGCTTCACTGGTTAGCATTTGAGATTACACCAGATTTCGGGTCAACAACACCTGGGGGGTTAACCTTTGTTCTTTTCAGGTACATCACAGGTCTAAGCATGCTACTTAGCATGCTAACAACGTTTTGTTCGATTGAGCTGAAATTTGGTGTGTGACCTAATGGGGGCGCTACGAGTACGTATCACTAGCTAATTAGCTGGATTCCGCCAACTTTTGACCACGCCTTAGGGTTAGCATCCTAACAAACTTTGTCCGACTGACCTTAAATTTGGTGTGTGGCCTTATGGGGGCACTACGGTTATGGATCACTAGCTAATTAGCTGGTTCCCGCCAACTTTTGACCACGCCATATGGTTAGCATCCAAACAAAGTTTGTCCGATTTAGCTGATTTTTGGGGGGGGGCTTTATGTGGTCGCTACGATTAACCATCACTAGCTTACGGGTCAGGTCTAAGCATGCTACTTAGCATGCTAACAAAGTTTTATTCGAATGAGCTGAAATTTGGGGGGTGTAACAATGGGGGCGCTAGGAGTACGTATCACTAGCTAATTAGCTGGATCCCGCCAACTTTTGACCACGCCTTAGGGTTAGCATCCGAACAAAGTTTGTCCGACTGACCTGAAATTTGGTGTGTGGCCTAATGGGGGCGCTACGGTTACGGATCACTAGCTAATTAGCTGGATCCCGCCAACTTTTGACCACGCCTTAGGGTTAGCATCCTAACAAAGTTTGTTCGATTGACCTGAAATTTGGTGTGTGGCCTTATGGGGGGCACCGGGGTTCCAGAGGCCATAATAGGGGCAAGTCCGACGGGCCGTCGTCCGGCAAGGGTCGAGGTCCCGACCAACGCTGCTTGCAGCTTTAATTATTATTATTATTATTAACCAGCGATGCACCGATACCGCTTTTTTTCTAAAACGAGTAATGTATGAGTACTTGCGTTTGAGTACTCACCGATACCGATACCGAGTACTTAGGCCAATACGCACATTTATTTTTTTCCAAAGATGTTATTTGAACAGCATTCCTACATTGTGATGTACTGACATTCAAAATAGTTTTTTTTATGTCACTGCCACATATACTGTAAGAAAACATTTCAATAAAACTTTTGCTATCAGAGAGAGTGTGAGTGTGTGTGTGTGTGTGTGTGTGTGTGTTTGTGCGCGCTCGGTAGAACAGATCAAACAGGCTGCTGAAGCCAGTTTAAGTAGCAGCAGCTCCATTTCAGTCCACTGTTGAAAGCAGCAAGCCTCAAACCGTCATTTTCGACGGTCAATTTCCAAAGAGACGGTCGACAAAATAGTGCAGGGCACTCCTCATTGCCCGCCGCTCCTCACTGGCCGCTCCTCACTGCCCGCTCCTCATTACCCGCCTGTGCCTTGCAGTGAAGTGCTGTAAACTGCAGGCTGCCGTAAAGCGGTATCGGGTGTCGTGGTATCAGTGGCAGTTTTATGAGTACAAGTACAAGTACTCATCCCTGGTATCGAACTGATACCCAATACTGGTATCGGTATTGGTGCATCCCTATTAGTAACTCTTAAAACTTTTTCTTTATGGGGAAACATGTTTTTGAGGGCCTAAAAGTATATAACTTTTTGCAACACTTTGCTCAGTCATCAGGCCCGGCAAGAAATTTGAGAATTTGGAATCACACATGTGACTGGCAAAATGGCTCAAAGGCGCCACCTGGAAAATTGGAAAAACCACAGAATCCCCAGAAGCCGATTCACCTAGAGCTACGAAAGTCAGCACACATATATAACACCCCAAGATGCACAAAAAAGTCTCCTACACACATACCAAAAACTCAACAGGAAGTGCGCAGTTTTTAAATATATATTTGATTTTGGTAGATTTTGGACCAAATTTAATTTTCCACAGAGAACTAGTCTAGAGAGAACTAATTACTAGGGGGTAATTCCAAATGAACTAAAAATTGGTGGTCATGGTGATAGAATAGAAATTGGTGAGTAAAGTGTATCAAAATGGCACCATAATATCTGAGGGTGTGGCCAAAAACGGACGTTTCACCACGAAACAGTGAATGTAGTGTAAAAACAGGAAGTGGCATGTAAAAGGCCTTAACATTGCTTGATCGGTGTCAAACTTGACAAATTGCATCAGAGACCGGCCCTCATCACAACCATATGATTACTATTACGTGTATGACATTTGGGGATGTGGCAATGGCAGCTACATCACAATGACGACCATCAGTCATAGCGCCAACTGCTGGAAACAGGAAGTGGGGTGTACATGCTCGGATCTGGCTCAAACTTCACACGTTGTATGAGAGTCCATGTCTGATCACAATCAAAAGTCAGTTCTAGCCATTGGGCATAGTGCCATGGTTGTTGCTATGTGCTGGCTTTAGCTATGTTCATCTGCATATCCAGCAAGTTCTTTATGGCACTTTGTGTATTATTGTGATGTTTACTTGTGTACCAGAGTTTTGTATCTGTGTAACATCTCTTGTTTTTAGTTTCACTCTGTTTAACTGTTTGACTTATGGCGCTTTTCCATTAATTCCTTCTCAGCTTTACTCGCTATTGACACTTTTCCACTACGTGGTAGTCCTCACTACCAGGTACTGTGGTAACTGCGCTGCCAAGGTTCAGAGTGAGCTAAGGCGAGTAGAAAATGTGATGTCAGCAGAGAGCAGGCCGCTGACTAGCCGGCGCATCACGACACAGATGAGTCAGAAGGCGGCTCATTCAACCCGCCATTTTCTAAACCGATCACAAGAAAATCGCTCACAAACAGAGATAGATGCACAAAAATAAACCCCGTGGAGCAGCGACGATGTGCAGGTGTTTTTTGTCTGGTGGCCGACCAGAGGATTCAGAGGGAGCTCCACGGAGCGACCTGCTACGAGTATCGGGAGGTTTCTGAGCCGCAGAGTTTTGGATTAACTGGTTTCTCTGTTAACTTGAGCGTCCACTTTTTACAGCAGATGTTAAAAACCCAACCAGAATCGGTAGCTGTCCTGGCGAATGTTGTTTAACTGCATTTCCTTTAAAGTTTAAAGTATCGCACCATTTGTCTTATTTTAACATCAGCTACTGCTAACGGCTGGTGTCAGAAGTCACCAGTTAACAGGGGCACCAGTGACACAGTTAAGAGACGGTTAAGCACGATTGTAACAATCCACATTTTGTAATAGTATTACGAAATATATAAAAATATATTCAATTTAATTTATTATTTTTTGATGATATCCAATGCTCGTTCACGCCACATTATACAGGTACACAACGGGGAAAAGCTCTGATGACTCCGCTCATGCCGTGGCGTTACTATATTTTTAATGGAAAAACGACCAAGGCTGAGTCGAGTAGTGGCGAAGTGAGTAGAGTCGAGTCGAGTAAGGCTTAGTAGGAGCTAGTGGAAAAGTACCATTAGCTACAAGAAGTCATTAAAAGAGCAATGCTGCTCGCTTTCCTGGTTCTGAAAAAGGTTTGGCTGACTGTTTAATATATGTTAACACTGCTGTAGTACAACACATAAGCCTCAGTCCCACCGCCTGTTTGTGCTGCGACGGAATGTGGCAAAATGTTTTCATGCGGCTCGACTGACAAAAGTTGAGGATGGTACGGAAAAAACCATAATCACTGGTTACATTTTGCGTCACCCCTCCGTTGAGGTACCTATCACTGAGGAAAGGGTCTCATAAGGAGGACCGACAACTTAGCCGTCTGCTGATTGGTAATGACGATCGTCACTCTCAACTTGCCCACAATATCGAAATATTTCATCCGTAAACCCTCCCGTTCACATACACTGCTTTCCGCTCACTGGTTGTTTTGTTAACTCAGTTTATTGAAACCTTGGCCCACTTTACAGCACCGCGGTCTTTAAACAATGTGCGGACGCTCCTCTCAGTAACAGGAGAGGAGGACATTCAGCGGGAGCTGGACGCTGCTGTTCACAATGACAAAGTGTTAGCTGGATCATAGAGAAAGGAGGCTCAAGGCTTTACTCGGACGGTAGTCCACTGCCGACCGCTTCTGCGTTCTTCGCCCAACACATACCCGCGTTGTTCACAATCCCACCAACATTTTAACCGTACTGTTTGCAGTGGGACCGTGCAACAGAGTTGGGTCTGGGTGTGCTTTGCCGTACCTTACCCTCCCGCCCTGCCCCGCTCCGGTACGTACTCAGTCGGAGTACTGCAATTAGCGAACAGAACACCCGTTCAAAGCTGCTTGCACCTTTAATCTATAATTTGCTTCATTGGCATGAATAGTGACAAAAACTGAATAAGTGGAGCTAAAACTATTATTTCATAAAAACACAGGTGTAGCAAGGAAAGCTGATGATGGAGAAAATGTGATGATGGAGGAGAAGTGATCATGTAGGATATGTGATGCATCCACAGGCCAACACGGGTCAGATGGATGAGTCCCAGCAGCAGTGGAGGATGGTGCTCTGCAATCTGGCTCTGATTCAGGTGACGACGCTGCCGCCTGCTCAGCCTATTAATAACACACTCCATCACTTGGCTCTGACTCCGCTGGCACAACGACAGATTTAATTGGAAACACTCCGCAGCAGCGATACGATCAGATTCCCTCTCAAAACACATCACAGGAGGTAACATGCTTTCAAAGCTTGAGCATGATAAAATATTGGGGCATAAATTCAAGAGATCGTGTTCATTCTTT
The DNA here is from genome assembly GCF_963383615.2 of Lipophrys pholis. Lineage (NCBI taxonomy): Eukaryota > Metazoa > Chordata > Actinopteri > Blenniiformes > Blenniidae > Lipophrys > Lipophrys pholis. The sequence goes on from NC_137637.1 coordinate 9,175,158, forward strand.
AATTGCATGCTGATGCACACTAGTTGTATTTGAGTGTAACATCTTCCCACAGCCCTCAAACTGTGAGTGTAAAATTGATAAAAGATGATGGATAGTGCTCCAACAATATCATAATAATGTTAAAATTCTTAAAAAATAGTGTCAAGTATTAGTAAGTGTCAAAAATGTATTGTCATTATTTTGTAGCCTCACTGCCTTCCTAAAAGGCTATAATGTTGCACCAACTTGCTTTGGAGACCATATTTAGACAATATTTCAAGTGAAAAGACATCGGTTTGTCATTTTTGTTTAAGAAAAGTCTTGTGTTTACAGTGTTTTGACAACGATGTCCGTTTCCACGGAAATGTTAGAAACGCTGAAAATGATGCAGTTAGCATGCCGGGCCACGAGTTGGTGCTGTTGTTTGTTGTTGTAATGAAACCACACACATGCACACAAAGAACCACACGCTATAAACATTAACAATGACGAGTACACAGACATTCGTATGGACAGATGACGTTAGATTGTTATTACAGGTGACTGCGCTACCTTTGATATTTTTTGAGGTTCCAGTGGGGAAGGCTCCAGAGCAGTAGTGCCCTGCCGCCCTCTCCTGGGACTCCGACTTGCTCATCCACATCCCCAATTTTAATGCACCACACAGCACCTTAGATAACACCAAGTCACAGGATTGGGGAATGTTGCTCGTCAGGGATCGGGAAACATTTAAAAAGGGAGGGATGGTGACCATCACTTTTCTCGTGTGGCCCAGCTCTCTCCCTGGCCGGGACACAGTAATAGGACTTACGGTGGGGCTGGCTGCTGCTCGGTGGGTTCCGCCAGGCACCCTTCTGGGCTTCTGCTTTGGGGCGGGTCGCGGCCCCCTTGCCTTGCTCCTTCACTCCAACTCCTGACAAGACCCACGAACATGCAGAATCCCCCCAGAACTCACTGGGTATAGTTGGAAAACACTGGTTATCTGTATCTGTAATTTTGGTGGAGTTCTGGTGCCATTGTAGACCTAACACTTACAGGTACATCTCAAACAATTAGAATATCATGAAAATGTTCAATATTTTTTGTCACTCATTTCAGAAAGTCAAACCCATATATGATATAGGCTCATGACACATAGCTTACAGATAGTAAAAACCCAAAATTCAGTGTCTCAGAAATTTTTTATATTACATAAGATCAAGAAAATTTTGGGATTTTAAACAAAAATGAAAGACTTCTGAAAAGTATGTTCATTTCTAGGCACTCAATACTTAGTTGGGCTCCTTTTGCATGAATTACTGCGTCAATGCGGCGTGTCATGGAGGCCATCAACCTGTGTCACTGCTCAGGCGTAATGGAAGCCCAGGTTGCTTTGATAGCCGCCTTCAGGTCATCTGCATTGTTAGTCTGGTGTCTCTCACCTTCCTCTTGACAATAGCCCAGAGCTTCTCTATGGGGTTCAGGTCAGGCCAGTTTGCTGGCCAATCAAGCACAGTAACACCATGGTCATTGAACCAGCTTTTGTACCTTTGGCAGTGTGGGCAGGTGCCAAGTCCTGCTGGAAAATGAAATCAGCATCTCCATAAAGCTTGTCAGCAGAAGGAAGCATGAAGTGCTCTAAAGTTTCCTGGTCGATGGCTGCGTTGAGTGTGGACTTCAGAAAACCCAGTGGAGCGACACCAGCAGATGATATGGCAGCTCAAATCATTCACCCACTCTTCCTCCAGACTCTGGGACCTTGATTTCCAAATGATATGCAAAATGTACTTTCATCTGAAAAAAGGACTTTGGACCACTGAGCAACAGTCCAGTTCCTTTTCTCCACAGCCCAGGTAAGACGCTCCTGACGTAGTCTCTTGTTCAGGATTGGATTGACACCAGGAATGCGACATTTGTGTCCTGTCTAGGATTGGTCTGTGCGTAGTGGCTCTTGATGTTCTGACTCCAGCCTCAGTCCACTCCGTGTGAAGCTCCTCCAAATTCTTAAATGCATTTTGCTTGACGATCCTCTTAAGGCTGCGGAACCTTTTCCTACCACACTTTTTCCTTCCACTCAACTTTCTATGAACATGCTTGGATACAACACTCTGAACAAGCAGCTTCTATAGCAATGACCTTTAGTGGCTTACTCTCCCAAGGGGGGCTTTTCCACCGGAAAGAACCAGGTGCTAGTTCAGAGCCAGGGCCAGCCTTAGCACCAGTTCTTTGTCTTTCCACTGCCAAAGCCCCAGCCAAACAGGGGCGAAACTGGTGCTACGCTGGCCCCACATCGTTGCTGGGCCAGAGAGGAGCCAGACTGGGACCCGACACGTCATCAGCTGGGGGCGGAGTTATCTCTGGACTCATCACCACCTAAAAGGCGGAAGCGGGCTGTACCGGCTTTCTGAAAACTACAGCGAACACGGAGCCCTAGAGTGGTTATAGAGAAAGAAAAAAGAAAATACGCAAGGGAACGATATAATAAGTCGCTTCCTGAAGTTAATAATACGAGGGAACGGGATTATTTAATCCGCGTTCGCGGAACCGCGGCTCTCGAGAGCGCTGCCGCACTCCTCCGGTGTCAGTCAGCTATGTCGGATATAATTTAGAAGCAGTTTTTCATTGTCGTTTATTTTTCACGCTTTTCATGGTAACATTATTATAACTAACGTCACGTCCAGGTCTTGTTTCGCGTTCTGACCGCAGGCTGAGGAGCTGTGCGGCTGCATTGCGTTCCACTCCGAGACGCTCCGATATTATTTTCTAACCCACAGAACTTCTTTATAATAAATACTTTTGGTTCATCAGCAACTAAAAAACAAACTACATACTGATGTAAATGAAAGCTTGGATTTTATAGGCATAAAATGAGCCTTTTAACGGCTTCATGTGAAAGAGAACTTTAATCAGTGTGTTTACGGAGGTTACCATTGGAAACAGCTTTTATAGCTTCGTTCTATCATTCTACATCTCCATTCCTCTCTAATGTTGAAGCATTTGATTCAGACACACCCAGAAATAAAGTGAAAGGAGCAGAAATTCACAATGTAATGCCCAAATGTTGAAAAATAAGCCCCAAACTCATACACGCGTTATTTCTTTCCCTCTATGTCCACTCCGGGGCTCTGGACTAAAACAAGACGGACGTGAAAAAACACCAATAGAGACAAGAAGAGACGCAATGTTTTCTTGCTCTTTGGTCTGCATCTGAGGTTCAGGCCAAACTAGATGGAGTGATCCGGACTAAGCCGATGAATACAGTGTGTCTTCTTGTACCTGGATAAGTGCTGTCAGCGCGCAATTGTTGAAATCAGTGACGTATCACGTTTTGGAGTGATGCAATGACGTGGCTCCCACTGGGCTCCGTTCACGGTGGAACTAGAACCTGGTTCTTTTTGGTGGAAAAGCCCTGCAAGGATGTCAATGACTGTCTTCTGGACATTTGTCAAGTCAGCAGTCTTCCCCATGATTGTGTAGCCTACTGACCCACACTGAGAGACCATTAAAAGCACGGGTCTCAAGCTCGCGGACTGCAGGCCAATTGCGGCCCTCAGGACAATAATTTGTGGCCCCTACCTTGATATGAAAGTATAATATTAGTGTGGCCCGCCATCGATGTTGCCACTCAGCCAGCTCCCCCCGCCAACTACGGCAAGTATAATAAGAAAGGTGACTGCCACTGTATGCAAAAAATGCCTTAAGTTTGACAAAGTTATGTCTGTTATTGTGAAATGCATCAACTAAATTAGTTCCAGGGACTTAAAGCACAGGAGGTTCCATGCTTCTTTTGAGGAATATGAACGGATCAAACTCACAACCTCATTGGCTTTGTAGAAAGACATGTAATAGGAAGAACTCAAGAAGGTGAACTTATCATTTGTGGCTGCTGTAAGCCACAAAGGCTTTTCTTTTAATACTAAAACTAACATGAACACTATGGCAGGAGCAGACTACACACACACAACCCTCTTCACTCCTGGTTGCCAACTTACAACTAATAAACTAAACTAAACTAGATAAACTAACTAACTACATGGACTAAGCAACAAAAATACAACACAACACAATCATTACCAACACGACAAACCTAATATAACTCCCAATAATTACATCTAAAACACGGTGAACAGAAACTCCCATAATGCATTGCAGCGATCAGCTCTGTGAGGCTACATATTATTAAAACGGGGGAAATATACGGGAGATCGGGGTTTTTCGAACCATGAGTGTGAGTAATGTGGCTTTCAATGTCGTTTAGTTGTGTAAGTCACTGTTATTCAGGATTAATAGGATATTTACCACTCTCTGTGGCTGTGAGCATCAGCATGAAGCATCGTTCCTCCACACTTTGTACACGCTGGTGGTTTTGCTGAATGGATTTATTGAAATATTACACTCCACAGCTTCGGACGGCAGCGGATCCGGCTGCAATGAGTTGCGGCCGCAATTCCATGTTCTTCACGCCACTATTGTTGTGTAATGACGTTACATCCTTGTGTTGTTCACGACCCCGCCTACATTTTACCGCACTCTGTCATGGGACCACGCAACACAGCTGGTCTCAGTGAGCTTTGCCTTACCGTACCGTACCGTCCGGCTCACCGTGCTCAGGGATGTAGTGCAGTGGGACCGAGGCTCAAGGAGAGGGACCAAAGAGTCGCATGAGGCTCTGGAGCTGCGGGTTGCAGACCCCTGTTCAAGACATTCTGAGGGTCTCAACTGCTTTCTCTCTCAAGCCAAATGTGGCTCAGATATGTGAGAGGAAGCGCTGCCAAGTCTCTGGCAACAAAGAGTAGGCAAGAGAAACCATGTTCAGAAGAACCGTTCATGATCTTCATTCAATGTTCCATACATATTCAGGACACTTCATGTTCAGAAGAAATCATTAAAACCGTTAATAATGATGTTTGAGGATTTTTTGTACAACTTTTTTTGTGGAATCCCTGCCTAGGGTTAGGGTTTAGCCCAGCCTCACCCAGACTGCCTCCAGCGGCCCCCAGGTCAATTGAGTTTGGGACCCCTGATTTAAAGGCTCAGGAAATCTTTGCAGGTGTTTTGAGTTCATTAGCTGATTAGGGTGTGACACCATGACTTCCCAAAACTGAACTTTTACACAATATTCAAATTTTCCATAATTATCAACATTTCAAGAAATAAAGGCTTGAAATATTTCATTCTATGTGTCATGAGCCTATATCATATATGGGTTTGACTTTCTGAAATGAGTGACAAATAATATTGAGCATTTTCGTGATATTCAAATTTTTTGAGTTGTACCTGACATGTACCCCCCCACCCAAACCCCTTCACCAATGGCGCTCACTGATTCTCCAAAAGCTTGGAGAGATGGAAATGTGAAACTGAGGTGTCAGAAAAAAGAAAAGGTTTGATCGATGATTGATCGATCTTTTTTTTGAAGCGTTCACTATATCCAAAATATATTCAAAAACTTTATATAACCATTATTTTGTCTGGTTTTTTTGTGTTTATTAAAATTTTGCATATTTTCATAATAAACGTCCATCTTTAAATTACATTAAACTGCATTGGGCCATCCATGAGGGGGGAAAAGCTTTTTTCTTTTTTTCCCATTATGTACTTTCTAAATTTATCCCACAAATACCATGCAACCAGTAATGAAGGATCACTGCACTCACTTGAAGCTTTTATTGATTTGTTTCTTAACTTAAAATAAAGATGAAATAAAAGATAAATGAGAGTATTTCCCTCAAGCTTTATTCATTACTTCCCAGTTTGATTGTTCACCTCTCTCTAGGGGTACATGACAAAAAAACAATATTTTTTCTTCACGAAATTCATCGTCTTAGTTGGTCTAAGCTGTTTTTTTTCTGTTCTGTTCTGTGCCTCAGGTCCAGGCCACCGTGGTTGGCTTTTTGGCGGCGGTGGTGGCGGTTGTCCTGGGGGGTTTGACCTCAGGGAGGGTGGACGTGCTCCAAGCAGCCGTCCTGTTTGCCAGCAGTCTGACCACAGCCTTCATTGCCGCTCTAACTCTGGGTGAGAGACGCACACGACTACATGAGGTCACATGACTGAGCCGCCTGTGCATCTTACACGTCTGTCCTCCTGTGCTGGTTCAGGTGTGGTGACGGTGGCAGTCATCATTGGCTCCAGGAAGGTGGGCATCAACCCGGACAATGTGGCCACACCCATTGCTGCCAGTCTGGGAGACCTGATCACCCTGTCGCTGCTGGCTGGGGTCAGCAGCTTCTTCTTCTGTTATCGAGGTAGAGGTCACAGAGGTCCATGGTTTTAGGCAGAAATTGGTGTTTTGGGTGACCAAAATTCATTTTGTTGGCGTTGGGTGGGTGGGGGGGGGGGGGAGTAAATATATTACTCTGCTTCTTCAGAGTAATATATTTGCTTTTCTCATGTCATTATTAAGGGACCGATAGATCATAGGTCAATTTCACCCGTGTGGATTCTGCAGACATAATTCCTCAGCATCTTGGAAAGGAAAATCCTCCTCTCTGCTTTAATATTTGAACGCATCAGGATGAGTCAGAGAATTATGAACCAATCAGAGGCCACCTTTCAAAAGGTGTAGACCACATGGTATCAATTGACCAATCTCGTTGCTCGTCACTGGGCGTAACACAAACCAGAAGTCAGTTACGAGTTGTGTACACGAGCCGACAATTCGCTATATTTCGGCGAAAAAAGAGGAATTCAGGCAAAATTAAATGGTGACAAGTAGTGCGGTCATTATACACATATTTTAGACGGCTTTGAGCGACATGGCCGCTAATTTTTTGGCGGTCTTTTCCCAAATTTACCATCCAAATGACGGCTAGACGGCTCGCTGCCTAAAACCATGCAGCAGTCAAGTGTTTTGGAACCAAGTGTAAAACATAGATCAGGTTTATTTCAGTGAGATTGGAAACTTGATGGGATTCAAACCCATATTTTCTTCCCACAAGCTTCTGTAATAAACTTCTAGTTCAGAGGTCTGCAACTGTTGTCCTCTTTGCATCAAAATAACACGTTCAATGTTTAGAATGAAGAAAAACGGCTATCAAAGGTATAATTAGGACCCTATTGAATTTCCTCAGATTATTAGGGTCCGAGGACTGAAAGTAGAGGAGGACCCTATTGGATTTCCTCTCATTATTTTTATTCATAGGGTCCGAGCAGTGAAAGTGCCGAAGGAATCTATTACCTATAACCAAATTGTAAAGATTATTATTAAAGTCTGAGCACTGACAGTGCATAGGACCCTATTGAAAGGTATTATTATTAACATTATTATTATTATTAGTCAGCCCGAACAGATGCGTTTGAGGACCTTAGCATACATAACATTTTGTGAAACTTTGTACACTCGTCAGAGTATCCGGCAAAAATGTTGATGATTTGGGGAGTTACATATGTAATGGTAAATGGACTTCACTTATATAGCGCCTCTTCACAGCCCCAAAGCGCTTTACATGATTCATCACATTCACACTGCATGCAGGGCGCTGTCACTCTAATGAGCGCAGATTCAGTGTCTTGGCCAAGGACACTTTGGCATGTCGGCAGGCAGAGACGGGAATCAAACCTGCAACCTTCCGATTGACGACCTCTCTAGCAACCAAGCTATGCCGCCCCTATATGTGTCTTGTGAATTGACTCAACAGCACCACCTGCAAAATTGGAATGAGAATATCCCCAGAAACCCTTTTCACTGAGAGCTACGAAAATCAGCACACATATACTGAACAAAAATATAAACTCAACATTTCCATGAGCTGAACTCAAAGATCGAAGACTTTTTCTATGTATGCAAAAGGGCTATTTCTCTCAAATGTTCTTGACAGATTTGTCTAAATCTGTGTTAGTGAGCACTTCTCCTTTGCCGAGATGTTCCATTGTCAATGGAGCCAAGTGGGAGCCACGTCATTGCATCACTCCAAAATGTGATACGTCACTGATTTCACCAATGTCGCGCTGACAGCGCTCATACAGGAACGAGGAGATGGACTGTATTCATTGTTTTGTCCAGGTTGCTCCACCAGTCTGATGTCTAGTCTCGGATGCAGACTAAAGAGCGAGAAAACATTGCGTCTCCTCTTCACTCTATGGTTTTTTTTCACGTTCGTCTTGCTTTGACATTTGAGCATTTCATAGTGAATTTCTGCTTCTTTCACTCTATTTCTCGATGTGTCTGAATCAAATTATTTTAATTTTTTTTTCTCTATAACCACTCTAGGGCTCAGGGTTCACTGTAGTTTTCAGAAAGCCGGTTGAACCTCTCTTCTGCCTTGTAGGTAGCGATAACTCCAGAGATAACTCAGCCCCCACCTGATGACGTGTCTAGCTCCGCTCTGGCCAAGCAACGAAGTGGGGCCAGCGTAGCACCAGTTTAGCCCCTGATAGGCCGGGGCTTTGGAAGTGGAAAAACAAAGAACTGGTGCCAAGTCTGGCCCTGGCTCCGAACTAGCACCTGGTTCTTTCTGGTAGAAAAGCTCCTGGATGTTCTGTGTTGCCCCCACAGACACGTGGCTCCTCCCTGCAGTGGTCTGCAGCCTCTTCCTCCTCCTCATCCCAGTCTGGGTGGCGGTCGCCAGCCTGTCTCCACCGATCGGAGAGATCCTGAAGTCCGGCTGGCAGCCGGTCATTCTGGCCATGTCCATCAGCAGGTGAGTCCACCTGAGAGACGCTTCAGCAGAGTTCCCCCCCGACACTTCACAGTGTTCTCTCTATGCAGCATCAGCGGTCTCATCCTGGATAAAACCGTGCGCAATCCACACTTTGAAGGCATGGCCGTGTTCACTCCAGTCATCAATGGTTAGTCCACTGATCACTCAACACATAAAAATGCTAAGCTATAATTAAGAAAGTGAGCTGAATGAATATGATGACTTTGTCATTCATCATTGATAAACAGGTACAAAATTACTAGGAATTGCTGAATGACAAAATAAGGAAAAGCTCAAACGTGCTACAGATAAGCATGTGAAACAGCTAAAATGATGTGAAATTGCTAAAAATGGCTAAATAGGATGAAAAGGTTTGAGATTCCTCAAAACAACGAAAACAGCAAAAAATGAAAAGAGAAAAAAGTGGTTAAACTACTAAACCAACAAAAAAAGACATACATTTCTTAATACAGTTAGAATGGCTTAAACTGATAAAACCACATCGAGATGATTTAGGGGCCGTCCACACCAGCAAGACGGTGACCTTTGTCCGCGGAGCCAGGACCGGACCTACCTGGCTGTTCTCCCCCCGAGGAGGCCTGTCGGCCACCGCCATTCCGGCCTTCGGCGTCGCTGTCCCGTGTCCCGGAAGCGGAGCCGGGATCAGCCGCACCTCCCTTGGCACCCGCCCCTCCTCCCCTTCCGGGACACGGGACAGCGACGCCGGCTCGGCCAGTGCGGGGCCCGATCTGTCCTTTTATTAAAGTAACTTAAACCAAAAACCCACAGATCCTCAGCCTCTTTCATGCTCGTTTGCAGTCCCTGTGCTCCCGCCTGTCACCACGAGTGTCTGGGCAGCTCCTCCTTTATGGGCAGAGAGGTGAGGCAGCACACCTGATTCCCATCAGGGGCTTAATCACCTCTCTGCCACAGACATATAATGCTAAATTGGATAAAAAAGCTAAACAAATTGATTAAAACAACAGAAAGAAAAATGCTAATAAAATCACCCCCCAAAAATTGAAAAAGAAGCTGAAACTGATGAGGTGGTTTGAACGTTTAAACAACTGATTTGGTATGAATTGCTCAATATGTACAATTTTATATATATATATATATAAATAAACGCTAAAGACTAGCTTTATTCTCCCAACACATGGTCGAGATTGAGGACAGGCTTCCTGCTTTCTGATAACCACCCCAGGTCACTCACACACTCCCTCCACCTCTCTCTCTCTATCTATCTACACACGCACGCACACACGCACGCACACACACCAGGCTGTATATAGGCAGTTAGAATCTGTGTTTTATTTGTTTTCATTGTAAATAAATATAAAGTAATTCACAAAGCATCTGAAGCCCTAAGAGAGCTCCTCAGGTGGAAAACCGTTAAAAGTAGTGAGGAGGAGTTTTAAGAAGCCTAAAAGTTTCTTAAACAGACAAGATGACAGAAAGACAAAGAGAAAGGAAAGATGTTCTCTGTTTGTTTAACGACACGCTACCGGAATAATCATACAGGAATAATGTTTGTGGTCGACCTCATCAGGGATGAGCTAACAGCAATGCTCTTCTGTCCAATTTGGCTTTCTAGTTCTTTTTGTTTTTGGTATCCATTCCATTTGTTGTTTTCATCATTCTACCAAATCAAAACTCTTTTTATAAGAGCTCCACCAATCACAGGAAATGGTGACGCTGCGTCCACATCCACCATTAATATCATTATAATACATTAAGTGGTAAAAATAACCAGCGTGGACAGAAATGAAAACAATGATTAAATCAATACAATAATAGGTATGTGAACGAGGTAAATTCAATCATTTTTCAGCTGTGTACAAATTAAATTAGTTTCTCTGAGTTTCATCATCATGACATAAAATAATTTTCATGGTTCTACATTTTTAATATTTGATGGTTAATTTTACTCTCCATTCATTACAGGGATCACAGAGGCTTTTTTCTGTCTTCCTTCCTCTAACAACAGCTTTCAGCAGACTGCATCATGTGGAGCAACGGGGTCAACCACACCTCCTCACTAAGATAAAAGTTGCTGTCAACTCCTTGCAAAGAGTTTCTGTTAGACACTTCCTGAGTCACTTTTAAGCTAAGAATTCCTTGCTAGGAACTTTTAGGTTAAGATAGGAGCTCCCTGAGACGCTTGGTGAACCCGGGCACAGGTAGGAGGGTAGAAGGCCACAGTAAGCTGCTTTAGACCGTCACTTTCAGCCACAAGCTATCAAGGTGAGTGATTGAAGTGATTTCAGCTGGTCTGTCCTGTGCCTTCCTTCTTAACCACTGAGTTAGCTGAAGGGAACTAACCTCAACACTAACAGGATTGACGTGGAGAGGGAGGGATTAAAAGCTCTTCTCTTGTCTGTAACCATGATCCAGCTGCTGAGGTAGGAAATGTTAACCTGTGGAAAAACCTGCAGGTCTCCAACTTCCAAAAGATAGGAGACAGGAAAGATGTGAATACTTTAAACCCTGAAGTATCCTAGACATCCCAAGATGTCCAGTTAAAAAATAAAAAAGTATGTCAGTAAATGAAGACAATTTTAGCTAACTCAAGCTGTAAAGTCTGTTTTTTTTTTTTATTTTTGTTTGTTTACTACTTTCATCTTTGAGCCCGGTATCGATCTATGGATCTGACTTACTGTTTTTAGTTCAACAGATTTTCTTTACTTTGAATGCCTCAATTTAGTGTTTTACAATCTTTCTTTTGCCATATTAGTATATTCATTTATTTTGTTGGGATTTTTGAGCCACACTTTATTTATTAATAATTGTTAGAGGCTATTGTGGAAATTTACATTCATCTTGAGTGGGCCGGACTGATAAAATAGTCCAATAATAACATTTATTTTTAAGGTTTTACATTGTGGTGCAGAGAAGACGTGATCAAAATGTTTATATCATCACAGTACCAAACGATTTCTACAGAAAAGGACCACATTCCCAACTTGAATTCAGTTTCACAAATTATTTGACACTGAACTGAAAAAAAGTTTAGAAAGTCATTGTAACTCTCAAAAATACGAGACAGAATCTCTGCGGAGAAAAGGCACCAACTGACTCACAAATCTCCCCTTACTTTGAGAATCACTATTTTAATCTTAAAAATTATTTTAATGTTTTCAAGTGAAAAGTTGTCTAAAACAAAAACATAAAAATTATGCATTTTCACTTGGAATGTCATGTAAATGGGTCCTGACACTTTTAGATTGTGAAAGAAAACAAATCCATGCACAGGAAGAACAGTCGGGGATCAAACCATGGTGGGCTTGCTATGCGGCTCATGTGCGAACCACTTCACCACAGTGGAGCCTGGATATCGTCCAGTTTTGAGGAAATGTGGTTTGAGAGATTTGGACTTCGTTTGTTTCAACAGTGGAAATCTCTCATGAATGACATTTAATCTTTATAATTATCATAAATGCTATGAGTGAAGTAAAGTTCCCTCCTACCAGCAGTCATGGAGAATTTGTTTTCAGCAGATGAATCCATTGTTCATAATTCAGGCTGGAACACGACTGTTTAAAGGCGTTGACGCGCTGCAGACCCTCATGGTGGACTCGAGGTAGCATACCAAGTGGAGCGCCACAACAATAGTCTTTACATAAACCGCAAGCCTGATCAGAATGCAAACTATGCATCCACTGGCTCCTGTTTCCACCGTGCCGCTGTTGGCAGCGGCACTACCGAGAGGCTTTCTGCATGCGCTGGTTGTCTCATTACAGGAAGTGCATTAGCATTCCAATTCAGCTCCGCTCGCCTGGTTGACCAGACACTTTTGTTTAGTTCCGACGAGCCGCGCACTCTCGCAGCCTCTGATTAAACCATCCAGAGGGCCAAGCGCAGGAAACCACCACCACCCAAACACTGAATGGGGAAAAAAAAGAGTAAAAGAAACAAGTCACCCATGTATCAGAGATGACTACAGAGTGGATTTCAAGCAAATTACCCTTTGGGTGCTCAAGTGTTTTTCCAAGTTTGTTTACTCTGCCCAGATTGTTGTGTAACTCTCAGAGGAGGAAAGACCAACGGCGAAACTATTCCAAAGCCAAAGGAAGTCAAACACAATTAAACCATAATGAAATTCTATGAACAAAAAAGAACATTTTCACTATTATGGGAGTATTATTTTTTAATAAAATCATGTTGTCTGTCTTGAAAACGATCACACAACCCTTGTGCTGCTGTTGTTGGTTAAGTCTTTTTATCCACCTAATCCTGCTTTTATTAAATCATTTTCAGGGAACTGAACTGTGCTCTTCTATGTCCCCTCAGGTGTCGGTGGGAATCTTGTGGCCATCCAGGCCAGCAGGATGTCAACCTACCTTCACTTCTGGAGTGTTCCTGGAGCTCTGCCTCTCAACATGAAGGAAAGCTGCCCGGGACCCTGCACTGCCATCTGCTCCTCGGGTGAGGCGCTCAGGTGGAGATGTTTTTTAGCGCAATGAAAGCAGCTGAGGCTCCGTTTCAACAACAATGTTTCAAGTGAAAACGCGTTCACTTCACTTCAGAAAATATACACTTTTACACAACATTTGGAAAGCAACATTAGTTTACATGAAAAGGTCAGAAACACTGAAAACGAGCTTTCATGTTGGGCCACTAGTGGGTGCTTTTTGTCTTTGTAATGAAACCACAACCACACACACACACACACACACACACAAAGGATCTTAGATGTAAGTAATTAATATTCTAACATGTTTTATTCTTTTAATATTGGGATTAATTTTCCAAAACCCATGCTAGGATAATCTCCAGATTTCCTCACTGGAGATCTCTGGCACCCCCGAGGGGAGGCCCACACCACTGTTGTAAGTGAAGGTTAATCAGAGCTGAAAACAGTTAAAAAGTGGACATACTTTCATCAGAAACAACGGTCTAAATGTGTGTTTACAAGATGTGCTCATACTCATGTGGCAGCTTCAATGTAAACACCAACACATCATATGAAGTCACATCTTTCTAATGTGATTTGAATATCCGTTCACAAAACAGCTTTACTCAACAAAACATGTGTCCTCTGTTAATTCATACAACACTTCAGCAATAATGATGCTCTTCCTCTCACTCAAAAACACATTTACAATAAAAAGAAATTAGAAATCCCTTGTGAAGGTAACAGTTACACACTTAAAGGTTGAGATTTTGTCGATGGAAAGCTGTGATTTTTCTTTTCCCTCCAAGTATACTCAGATGTGAACTCCAAATCAGCTCGAGTGCTGGTCACCCTGGTGGTCCCGGGTCACCTCCTCTTCCTGTATGCCATCCACCTCCTGCAGAGGGGCCACACCTGCCTGACCCCCCCCTTCGTCCTCTGCTACCTATGTGCTGCTCTGCTTCAGGTGGGATGACTGGGATCAGCATCGTGCATTGTGGGCTAACCACTTTAGCTCAGATTAAATTACTACCTCTGTCACTTCTGATAAATGTGGCCCTGACCACCTCGGGAAGTGGTCTCAGTGAAAGCGCTTTGGTGCCTACACTCACCACTTGTGATCGGATAGCCTGAAGTGCATGTTAGGCCTCATTTACATGACAACCGTTCATGGTACTACACCTAATCTGTTAAAAAACAAGTTTGCATTTAGACTGCAGCAGCAGACATGCTGGGCCATGGGAGGGCACTCTTACATGGTTTTGTAATGAAACCACATAGATGTTTGTGCAGAGAACATCCATCCATCTTCTCCTGCTTATCCATTTCCGGGTCACAGGGGTGGCAGTCTGAGCACTGTCACCCAGATCACATTGCACCTATAAAGAACCTTTCCTGCAGGTGGTGAGCCCACGGGAAAGTGGCGCCTGGCGTGGGACATGAACCCACTACCTAGAGATTGTGAGTCTCATGCTCTACCAACTGAGCTAGCCGGGGGCGTGCAGAGAACAATACGCTATAAATGTGAACAAAATCGAAAGAACTCGACATTCATATTAGGCCTTGAGCCAGACCCCTAAAATCCACTGGTCAGTATCACTTATATGGAGTGAGACTAATTGTGATGTTTAGCAAGATAGAAGTCCATAGACATGGAAAAAAAATGTGATAGCCCTGCATATCTCGGCCTTCTAGGTGTTGTCACCATAAATGTCTTTTTTCTCTGTGTGGTTTCAATGAAAAATGTGAAAATCACTAAAAGTGGTTTAATGTTATGATCTATGCTCAATATAGTTGAAATATTTTACATGTGGCATGGTAATATATAAAGTAAATTAAATATATAACATTTTGGTGATTGTTTCTTGATATTGGTGAAATCCACTGCATCACCAATATCTGTGATATTTACTGTAGTCCCTAGTACATGTATATTTTAGTGGTGGTCCACGTAGCCCCATTATTCTGTCTGCCAGGTCAGCAGTGTACTGGTAGATACTGTGCATATTATACTCTATCAAAAGCAAAACACCAAGTGATCATAGATTGTATGAAGATGCAACAGCCAGTTTCCTCCTTATGCAGCAAACTAGGCAAGACATTCTCAACCAGGTTGGGAGCAGTTTCATGTCGTTTGGGTGAGAGAAAGATGTCACAAACTGCTTCCATACGTTTTTGTTCTTCTCCACCCACGGGATGAACGATGGCCACGCCAGTCTCATGAATATTTCATACAAAGATTTGTGCACAAACACTGCTCAGTTGTACATTTTGCCATCCAAAACCTATGACATTGAGCCTTCTGCTGTCAGGTTGGCTGAGACCCTATATGAACAAGTCCCGGAGACCAGCCTCTTGAAATCAAGCTCTAAGCATCGCAAGGATGTTACCTATGGTGGAGAAAGTGCCCATCTGGAGAATGACAGCAGAATATTTCTCACAATGCTTCCAAATGATTTCTGTTGCTTTCGCATACAAGTCCTGGTCCAGTACGACAGCAATTGCCTCAACATGAAGTGACTTCTGGACAGCAAACACATTTCTGATCTTCATATTGAAGCCTGTCCAGCTTGCTATGTCTTGTGTTCCATTGTTGAACATTTTAGCAAGTACCCAGGTGAGGTTCTGGATCTGGGCAACTTCTCTTCTTTTAGCGTATTCTGCTGTGAGGAGCTGTTCACTCAGTGACTGTGGTCCTGTACACCCACCAGCAATGTATGGTGGCAACTCTTGGTCAGACACGATGTTTTTTTCTTTGCAATGTCTGGAAGTGCCCTTTGGGGTAGTTGTGGCCCATACACCCTCACTTGTTCCACAATGTCATTGACTCGATGTGTAGTTCCTTTTCGAGTCACCGTTTCTTCAAGTCTATCAATGTTCCATGCCAAGGTGATGAAGCCATTTGGTTGAATGCTCACAGGCAGGACAGTCTGGTTCATATAAGCTGTGAGCTTCTGTAAGCATACTGCTGTGTCATTTTCTTCTAGTTGGGAGTATGATATGCCATGTCCCAGTCTGTTCAAAGTATGAATGAGCTCAGTGCATCCGGTGAGTGTCTTCTCAGCATATGGGAGGAGAACATGCTTGGGAGGATTCTGCTTTCCACAGGTGACTGCCTACACAACATCCTGACTGAAGGAGTCCACTGGCATGGCTACTCTCCTCGATGGACGTCAGCAGGCCAAGCATGAACCACTGAAGATGTTTTAGAGCAGCAAATTCTTTTTTTTGCACATCAGATGGGTGGATGGGCCATGTTGTCGGTTCCTTGTTGTACTTGATTACTTGTCTTAGACGAGAAGACTGGCCGATGATCTTGAACATATCTTTGGAATTGTGTTTCCATATTTGGAGTTCCCTCTCTATGTCACAGTATACACCAACAATGTCTTTCATTATTTTCCTCACTTGTCAGGAAAGATGTGAATGGAGTCCTCGAACTCCAGCTCCAGTTTCCGTTGGAAATTCTTCTTTATGGATCCAGGTAGAGTATGTACATCCCGTGCTGACTTCATCACCTGAAATTTCTTGGTGAGAGTTGTGAGTCTAGCAACTTGCTTGTTGTGGATGACATCGGTTTGTATGTGATGGAACAAGTTCTGCATAAGACTCTTCTGCCGTCTGAATACTCTCAATGTCATGAGAAATCATTGGTTCTATGTCAAGCTCAGGTGTGGGTCTCATGTAGTCTCTGTAGCAGGGCACACGATAATGTGCTTTGGTTGAAGTATATCACGACTGGTGATTGCTAAGTTCTTGGTATCGCACGTGGTGATTGCACAGGCTCGAAGCTTAACGTCTGCTCTCATTTCTACAGATTTCACTCGTCTCTCCTGAGTTGATGTGCAGTTATATCTCTTGTCTTCTCACAGAATATGCAATTGTTCTCATAAATGCATGATTTAGATGAGAAGCTTCTGATCAGATGCTAAACACTTGAACAACGAGCAGCGGCATCTTCGGCCAGAGTTGTTTCTGCTTTGCGTTTCAGAGATTCAAGTTCTTTCCTCATAGTGAACAGGGTTCTTCCTCCCCTGTGGTAGAAGACCTTGGGAACCTCCTGGCCGGTGATTGATTCGACAGTGTCAAGTAGGGGGGAATACTTCCTTATCCAAGCAGCCTCCAGTGAGGTAAGCCATGAATCCAAATCTTGTGGGCTCTTCAGATATCCATCTACTGCAATATCGGACCTTTCTGGATAATGCATACTGGCAGGTAGTTCTTTTCTAGATTGTAAAAGTAGTCAGAGTGTTTTCTAGATGAACAGACTACTTCTACTGCTTCCTCAGCCTATATCTTCATGATCACCACCACCTGGAATAGCAAAGTTATTCCAAGCATTAGTTGATACACGTGTGCATTTTCATCACAGTATGAGTATTTCTGATAACTTATTTATCAATAATGTAATACTAGAACTCTGTAGTGACCTAGAAATGATCAGTATAAGAAACATGAAACAAACATTGAAAATGTCAATTTTCAATGAAAAAACATAATGGGGACATGGCTCAATAAATTACAATAAACATATCCTCGTGGACAAACACTGTTCCCAACAATGGTGCATTCATTTTCAGTATATCACAAGGAAGTTTTTGAGAGGTGATTTGTTGCTGTAGGTGTTTTAGTTAACAAGATATCAGTAATATGTGCAATAACATTTCTGAACTTAGAGATTTTTGTTTGTTTTTCTGTATATTGAGTATATTTATGTGAAATATTTTGCCAATATCAAGAAACAATCACCAAAAATGTTATATACAGGGTATATGCAGGAATCCTGAGATTAATTTCAATACCTTTTTAAGACTTTTTAAAAAACCTTTCAAAAGAAATGAACACCTCATCGTCACTTTAAGTTGTTGTTAGCGACATCTTTAACAGTTGTTTACAATTTAACAGAAATTAGGTAAACTGAGAAGGAATAAAACTAATAAAAAAGAATGAATTAAACTAAATGCAGGTTTATTGACGTTCCCCTCAGTCACAACAAGTAATAACAGTTATTCAACGCCAACTGAAATGGAAAATTAAATTCTTGTGCATACTAGAGAATTATTGACTAGTTTTAGATCAATAATAAATTGTAGTATCATACATTAAATATTATCCAGTGACGAGAGTACGCCAATAAAAAGACACAAAACTGATACATGACAGAGTCCAGTAACGTCGAGCACAAATTGACAAAATGTGTATCCAGTTTGTTGTCACTAAAATATTTCAAAAACAAGTATTGAAGCACAATTCATGAACATTCAAATGTTATTTCAGGTGTCTGATCGAGGGACAGCTTCAGGAACTTGCTCATCTACATAGCAGTAGAGAAGCACCGATCCATGTTATTTCACATCCGATCCCGATCCCCAAATTTGTTTATCTGCTGATACGATTCTGGTGCCAGAGCTCTGTTTGCTTTAATATTATTATTATTATCATTATTGATGATTTTATATGAGGCTGTAATAAACTCCTCTCTGCTGGCAAGTATGAAATGTACAATTGTATGCATGTATTCTCTCAAATGGTAACTTGAGGCTAGTATAAGGTCAGAAAAGGAAGCAGTACAAACTATTTTTGTTCCATTTGGACAATGTGGGGGTCTGTGTGACGTCATCATCTCATGATAAACTAGCTCTATCTTTAAAACCTCAGAATCACTTTATTAATCCCTGGGAAAATTCTTTAGTAACGCAGCACAAACCGAATGTTTCCAGCTCTAACGCAGCTCCAACCATTGGGACTATTTTCAGGGAGTTTAGCGCGGACTAGTACGCAGCTTCACGGAGGTGTGAATCACCTGCTACAGCGGAGGAGCTGGTGTTCATTGTTTTGATGTCACGGTCAGTACTGTTCTCTTCAGGGAGCTAGCGGTGACGTCTGGCGGCAGAGTGACCGCCTCGCTGTACAACGGCTTTGCAAACATCCACGTCGATGCTTTGAGTGTAAAATACATCCAAACAGCAACATATTGTCATGAAAAGTTGGATAGCACAGTGCTACTGCCCTAGCCTGCTCGCTGGCTGCAAACTGTGGAATGGATTTCCTGACTCATTACTCCTCGTCTCATTGAGACCCGCCTCCCTTCAGGAAATCCAGTTTGCAGCCAGCGAGCAGAGCAGCAGCAGCAGGGAAACACTGTGGAGTCATTTTAGCAACAGTGAAGCAGACGAGGCTTCATGGATCAGAAATCTCCGCAGGTTGGATCGGAAATTTCTTCTCATCTATTTTTGCGCCGGAATCTTCGCTATGACGTTGCACCCATACACGCACGGCCCCGAGGTGATCGAGCGCTGAGAACGCAACCGAGTCAAAGCGTATAAAATTTAATACCTGATAGAATCGCGATTAAGACTTTTTAAGGGCCTTAATTTATCAACTTTTAGTACTTTTTAAGACCCTGCAGACACCCTGATATATTTAATTTGCCTTATTCATGCCACATGTAAAATATTTACACTATATTGGGCATAGATCATAACATTCGACCACTTTTACTGATTTACGCATTTTTCATTGAAACCACACAGAGAAAAAAGACATTTAGGGTGATAACACCAAGAAGGCTGGGATATGCAAGGCTATCACATTTTCTTCATATCTTGGGACATAGATCTTACTAGAAATCACAATGAACCTAACTCCATATGAGTGAGACCGACCGACCCCTTTGGCCAATATGGACTGATGACTATCGGGGTGAGTCTCAACTGTTAAACTCCCGATATGCACTATAAAACGAGAATACGGACTGTGAGTCATACCACTACGGGTCCGCCATGTTTGTTTTCTGGCTTACAGTGATGCCGGTAACGCGTTAATTAGGATGGTGTTACTCTCATATGACCACTTTTTTTAGTAATGAGTAAGCGAACACGTTACTATTTCCAAACCAGTAATCAGTTTAAAGTAATTTATGCAAGTCACTGTGCGTTATTGTTGTAACGTCCAACAAGATTTGTTACTTGTCTGCAAAGCCGCTTTATTATTAAACAGAACCGGGCCGCTCCTCCGTTCTCCAAAGGGACACATGCAGGCCCCCGCCCCCTTCTCCACTCTCAGCCAATCACAGGCCAACCCGCTCTAACGGTGCGTTCAGGTAACACAAGAGAATGGGAACAAACTAACGTGAGCAATAAATTTTAACATTGCAATCACCCCCCTGCCCCCAAAAGCAGGTAGTACAAATACATAAATACTGCAACTACAGCTACATCACGGGGTAAATAAATACCAGTAAAAGTAAAACATGTAAACATGGTGCAGGAGGCAAGGCTGTGACCAGCACATAGTTTTTGGTAAAATTGGTTGTCATTTTTATGTTGAGATCGGGGGGGCATGTTGTCGGCAGCTGCTGAAGGTGAATAAAAAATTATTTGTAAAGTAACTTAGTTACTTTTAAATAAAGGGGGGATTCGCAGTAGCAGCCTGTCTTAAAAAAATCACGGATCCCGAACACCGGTGTCGCAAAAATAAAGGACGTTTTGTGGATATACTTGTGTTCATTGTCGTGTTACCGGGCCCTTTGAAACCTCTGAGATCACGGAGTGGCATCAGACTGTGTCCTCTTCTCCACCAGGTGGTGATTCTTCTGTATGCGTCGGGCCTGGTGGTGCGCTGGCTGTGGAGACGAGGCCTGGATCCAGATAACTTCTCCATCCCTTACCTCACGGCTCTGGGTGACCTGCTGGGAACCGGCTTCCTGGCTCTGAGCTTCAGACTCATTCTGACCTTCTCTAACTCTGCCTGAACACCCAGAATGTATCGTTCTCTATATGTGTGATTTGATAATGAGCAGGTGAGGATTTCTGTATGAAAGCACAGTAAGAACTTCTCCTTCTGGTTTCCTTTGCAGCTGGAAAACGCTGAGAGGAGATTTAGGCCCCATTTACACGTGACATTTTCAAGTAAATCCGTATCGGTCTTGCATTTTCAGCTCAGAAAAGTTTTGGGTTTCCACGTCAACATTCTGAAAATTATGTAGTTAGCATGCCAGGTCACAAGATGGCGCTGTTGCTTGTTTTTGTGATGACACTGCACACACGTGCCGAGAACAATACACTATAAACATTAACAATCAAGACTACTCGACAGTCGTATGGTCAGAGGAGGGGGCAGAGCCTGGGCGTTTTAAAAAGTTGCATTTTCAGCACCAACAACCACGGTTGTCGTGTAAACGGACACCCAATACACAACGAAAGCTTTGCGTTTTCACTTGTTTTCATTGTCGTGTAAACGGGGCCTTAATCTTGAAACTGATAGCATGAGTCTGATTTAAAGAGTTGGTTCAAACACACAAGTCCAGCAATCAGATTTAAATGACTCGTTGATTTTTCTAAAAACATGTAATTAAAACTTCTGATGCAAAGAATTGAAATAAATAAATGGAGGTATTAGGGTTATACGATTTTGACAGTTTCCACAGGTAACAATCAAATTTTGATTTGAGTGATTGGAAACATAAATGACAGACAATTATTTGATTTCAAAATTTTTATCAATAGAGCTGTTTTTTGATATTGATCTTGTGTCATGCTACAAACAAAACTAAAAACCAATTCTTATTCAAATATATATAGCATATCAATACCGTGTCTTTGAATGAAAGCTTTAAAAAACAGCTAGTTGTTGAACACTGCCTTAAAATTAAAATCCGAGATGAGGTTATTTGGAATTTTTAACCAAACTGTAGCAAAACATAAACTCCCCTGCTGGTATTTACTGGAGGGACTTAATTGTGTTTACCGGTTTAGACCAAAACAAACAAATTATACCAGGAAATCCAAAGAGAGAAAATTGCTATGGAGTGAATGAATGTTTTATTGATGACAGCCCTGGAGACCGGAAGTCAGACACAAAAAAAAGAATGGAAAAATGACAAAAAACAACAGTCAGCGAACTCGTCAATTCTGAAATGCTGCTGATGGAAATTGGAGACACTTGATGAAAATAATGACGTACAATAAAAACAGGGTCCAGTCAAGAGATGGGACACGGACATCTGGAAGAACAAATCTCTATGCACAAAGACTATATAGTAATTCATGTAAACCCTGTCTTTGTCCAAACAAAACCAGAAAACCATGAAGATTTTGCCTCATTTAAAGAAAATGGCAGAAAGCCAAACCCACTGCTTTCTCTCACCACAAAAAAAGCATTTAAACCTTCTCACCATGTAAGGAATATTTGTAATATTTCCTTAAATCACCTCAAAATCACATTCTTTAAAAAATGTGTGTACAAACCCTGATCAGGTAAATAAAACCGACCAACGAAAATGAGCGATGCATCAAAACAAAGTTTTTTCCTTTTAATTTCTTCACAAAATGTGGTTCTCCGTTCTGAGTATTGAAGCACAAATAAAACCCTGTCAATGAAGTATTTGCAAAAAGCAAAACAACTGTTCTGGTGTGAGGACGACTTTTTGTGAACATTCTGTCTTTTCCCCAAACGTGTCCACTGAGTCGTGGAGCGCCGCCGGCCTCACTGACAGCACTGTAGAAGCACCGTCTGTACGCCTGTAGTCAGCTCTTTAATATCACATAGCAAATGATTGTATAACAGCAATAACGACTCATAAAATGTACTTCACCTTTCAATTATTGTACGTAGATTTGTGCCTTTCAAACCATGATGAGCCTTCAGTTGTTTTTGTGCCTTTAATGTAGATTGTTGACATTGTTTGCTTTTTTTCTTTTCTTTTTGAGTACGGAGCCTTTTCAAATGGATATGCAGGATCTTTTTCTTTTTCCACAAAGCTTGATTGGACTTT
Organism: Lipophrys pholis; assembly: GCF_963383615.2. Taxonomy (NCBI): domain Eukaryota; kingdom Metazoa; phylum Chordata; class Actinopteri; order Blenniiformes; family Blenniidae; genus Lipophrys; species Lipophrys pholis. The sequence goes on from NC_137637.1 coordinate 9,197,923, forward strand.
GTAGTGTTGTAAAACCTTCTTGATCACATCCTTGCTGCTGTGATTGATCATTTCAATAAAAGACTGGAAGCTGAGTGAAGTGTCATGACTCCCAGTCCAATATTGTCCTTGAACTTGGTAGTTTTATAGTCGACAGTCCAACTTGGTCGTCTGTGCATATGAATGTTCGTGTACTCGCCGTAATTACTGCATGTGTGTGTGGTTTTGTTACAAAAACAAACAGCACCGTCTCGTGGTGCAACATGAAAACTACATTGTTTTAAAACGTTGCAAAAATGTAAACTTTTCAAAAATGAAACAGCAAAAACGATGCGGTTTAACTTAAAACATTGTCGTGTAAACATGGTCTAAATGAGTGTCATGAAATCAGAACACTGACCTCCACAGTGCTACGTACTTCAGCATTTAAAATCTGATGTGATTGTTGAAAATTGTGAACGAAGGCTTCAAACGGCTCAGAATATACACAATATATTTTTGTTAAGAACATTGAAATGATTTGACAATAGGCTGCGCTAAATTCAGACTTTTTTTGAAACATTTTAGGATAGCCTTCATCAATTTTCTCAAACGCTTTTCAGAAACAAAACCTCTAAATGCTGCGTTTTCACTTGAAATGTGTAAACTGAGGCTCCATTGTAATCAGTCAGATTGAACTTTTTCTTTAACATCCTGGTAATTTGCACAGACGTTCTCTCACACAAAGCAAAATTTGGTTCAGTCTTCATTTATCGATTATCGATGAACTCGTCCAGCCTGAAAATCATACACGGTCGAAATATCAACAACAAACATTGAAAACAATCAACAGCCTCTTGTTGAAATGCATTTATTTTGCTAACTGTGAGAGAAATTTGAAACCTGTTTTGGTTGGTCTGACTTGGCAGAGTCAGTATTAACATAATAAATAAAATAAAAGCAATAATAGAAAAAAAGTTTTCCTACAGTACAACAAAACAAATAAAAAAGAGTCACAGTAACAAAAGTCGTCTGGGGCGAAGGCAGGTCCGCAATCCAAGGCACGTACGATTGAAGACAATCCCAGTCTGAAGGACTTGTTCTGCTGGCTTTGCTACCGCGTCTTGGTGGAATGATGTTAGTCGTGTAAAATACAGTTTTGAAACGACAACAACTGAAGAAAACGAAAAGTCGAAAGGCAATTTGAACATTCAAAAGGTGGCGACCGAATTCTACATGGTCACGTTTTACAGGAAAAAAAATCCTCTCACTTGATGTAACTTAAATCTCCCGACAGAACAGCTGAGCACTTCCTGGAGAGCCGCAGTCTGACATGTTTCCGGCGTTTTCCTGCTTCTGAACATTAAATGTAGTGTCGTCATGGGAACGCTTCATACTGACCCCAGCGGGAACACGTTGGAGCCCTGCAGGACTGTGACTTTCCGGGACCAAGTACGTCAAATTCTGCTATAAAAGGTCCCCTTGACCTTGTTGAAACTTTCTTTGGACAGTTCTGTCTTACTAAAACAAAAGTAAATTTCATCGACAGACATCTCAAACAAACAGCACGTTTCACGAGACTCGTAATGTTCAAGTGGAGGTCTGTAGGTGGTTGACGTACCGGTCTCATCTGAACTTCAGGTAGGCCGGCAGCGAGTAGTTGAAGAGCAAGAAGTCCATGCGATACAGATTGTACAGCTTCTTCTGGTAAAAAGGGCTGATGTTTTGGAAGAACTGGGCCGCCATGTCACCTGTAGTCCTGGTGCTCTTGGACGAGGCAGGGAAGACGACCTGCTGGTCCATGCCGGCTAGCTGCAGCACGTAGCGGGAGTCCTGCTCCAGCGTCTCATACTTCCCCACCACGTCGTAGTGGATGAGGCAGGGGTGGCACAGCGAGTGCACCCGCTCCCAGTGCTCGTTGAAGGGCTCCTCCCGCTGTGTGGCCGGGTCCACCAGGTAGTACACAAACTCCTCGAAGGACACGTCGTCCCCTCGCTCCAGCGCTTGGGGCTGAGGGTCCGGCCTGTGCCGCCGCACAATCTTCGTGCCGTAACGTTTGTGGAAAGCAGTGTTGTAACTGCGTGTGAACTTGTTGCGATACGCGGACACCAGCCGCTCAAAGGGCTCGCGCACGAAGACAAACTTCAAGTAGGAGCGCAGCCGCTGGTTGATTTGGGAGGTGGAGTACTCGGACAGGGCGCGGAGGTTACCAGGGACGTGGGCCTCGTTGGCGGGAATATCCAGAGGGTCCCTGTGGGAGCCCGCCACGCCCGTCAGGACCATGAGCACTCTTTTCCAGTTGGTGCATGCCACCTTAGGCACGTAGCAGTACAGCAGGCCGTGCTGATCGTCCACGATGACGTGCTTCAGGTCTTCGGGGATCAGGACCCGGCGTTTGCGGGTGTAGGAGCGGCAGGCCTCTTCCAACAGCTCCCGCCGACCTTGATGGATGGCCTGTACTGCCGACTCCACCTACGGGGAAAAAAATGAGGAATCAGCATCAAGACTCTTTGGCAAAACAGGTCATCTTTGCAGAAAAGGTTTAATACATTGACAGTTGAACAGAAAACCTGCACGCTCTGGTTCAAACACTACACCTTCATCATGTATTATATAGACTATATTCACAATGACGTTGCGGAATTCCGCCGCGGTGCATTGTGGGATACCCTGTGGTACTCGCCGCCACAAATACCGTCTCACAAGAGCTGCCTTCGACTCTCCTTTGCCAGCTCTAATAACACAACGATGTATACATCGCTGGAGATCCTCATAACTTGTCCTTTATCACAGGCATGGGCAAAATCGCCCGTTTCACCAGAAATGGCTGTAACATTAGCAGCATGTCTTCAGCACCCATACCACAGTCAATCCCAAGGTGCTTTGCGGGCAGGGGGATATGACATCATTGTGAATGAGGTCTATTAGTGCTCCCCAACCTGAGGTCATGGATCAGAGAACAAAAGAGTCGCCCAAGGCTCCGTCTGTCTCTTGTCTGCCCTGATTCAGACAAACTAGGTACTGAAAACAACTCCTGATGGTCATTTCTTTCAGAGGAGCAGTGAGTGAAACATGAATAATGTTGCTGATATAAGATGGCTTGTTACATTAATGCTGTTTTCTAACGCTATTTTTATTGTTGGTCAGTGGCACCATGGGAATGTACTCCATTGCAGCTTGCATTGTTTCAATGCTGCTATAGTTTCCCTAGATTACTGTTTAGCTTGTACAAGTAGCCACTAAGCTAATTCAACAGAAGACAAGGAGACGTCATTCCGGGTGCTCCTTGCTGCGTCTCATCCTCACTGCCTCAGGACGACAGGTCATAGAGTTGGGCCGAGCTTCTCCGTGGCACACACTCTATATTGATTCCCTTCCTCTGCTGGACGGCCCACAGTTTGACTCCATGTGTGGCTCTCTCTGTCCGTGCAGCAACATCACAGGAATTCAACGGCGGCCCGACAAGCGCTGAGCCAACGCTGATCGCTCCTCCGAGCAAAGGTACTACACACAGTACTCGCTCTCCGTGCTGCAGCGTCCTCACTTCTCTGATGATATTAATAAGCACTGTGATACACCACAAGACAAACCGCTCCTCCAGAGAGGAAACTGACGCCTTCTTCTGCTGCAAAGGCATGGATTTCTGTTTTAAGATCACAAATGAGCTTTTCATGTAATACTATTCCAGTGAAAACACATATATTACAAGGTTTTTATTAGAATCGAACATGTTCTTTGTCATTGTGGGATTGTATTTGAAGTACATTTAGTGATGCAAGGGAAAATTGCAACGGAAATACAGGTTTATATAGAAGTTTGACTCTTGACGAGATTTGTCTTTCTCACCATTACCATTGTAAGATAAGTTACAGTTACAAAAGTACTTTGTTTCTTCTGACCAAACATAAGATATTTGACAGACAGGAAATCACACAGAAATTATGCAAAAGTTCAAATATCAAAAATGATTGGATTTGCTGGATAACAAAGGCCTGTACATGTTATATAACTTATTTACAACTATGTTTGAATTACATCTTTTAAGTTGCCAGATTCAATAGAAATTTGGGTTGGTTTGTGCGATATGTGGCGAAGCAAAAATAATCCCATCAGGGTTCATGTCTTAAACAATTATACTTGTTATTAAAGAGACAGTTTTTGTCTGTCTCTAATCTGTCTTTAACTGCTTCGATAAAGCAAATCTACAAGTTCAAGAAGAGATGAAGGACTTTTTTTTGTCTGTTTAGCAGGGTTAGCTTTAGTGTCAGCAGCCCTTCACAGTACCTCCACCTCTTTATAAATAAAATAACTACAACCAAGCAATAATTTGTACATGTACAACTCGCTCCCTCCGATCGAGCTCTGAAGCTCCTCATGAATCCTCCCTGAATGGTTAATCCCTCACCCTCTACTGCAGTCAAACATCAAAGCCACCTGGCGAACTGCAGGGGTCGTCTGCCTTGGCTGCGCTGTGAGACGGAGGTCAGGAGGAGAGACAGACGAGTTCCATTTCACCAGATTTAAGAGGCAGATGGCTGAAACTCAACATTTATCGACGTGCTCGGGGTCAAACGCAGAGGCAGCCAACAGGCGTCTCAGCACAGACGTGGACAATCTCCTCCAGGTTTTACTCATTTGTCTTTTGATGGTCTTTTCCAGTGTCTCTGGTACAGATTTTCTTCATTTCTACCAGTTTTTTTTGATAAAATAGCAAACTTTACCACTTTTTGGGGGTTTTAACCACAAACTATATTATTAAACATATAAGTGGGTATAAAAAGAGCATTTTAAAGACGGACATAACTTTCCCCATCTGAGTATTGTTCACGTTGTGCCACTTAGGTTTAGTATGTTTATGAAGTTCTGTTTTCTATCCCTGTGTTAACAATGCTGGAAGCAATCATGAGTTTGGGTCATTTTCTATAGCTGTTAAATACACTGAGCTGAAATACATAGTGACGCTGGAAAAAGACAAAGCTCACTATAAACACCATTTTATTGGCCTGAGCTATTATTTTGTTATTAAGTCTTCCAAGTCTTGTTAAACACCATGAGGGGATGAGGGAGGGCTGCCAGCGTAGTAAGAATTACACTCACTGTGGATCTATTTAGTGGAAAAGAGATTTGTCAGCTTTTGGAAGGATAAAATTAACAATATGAATCAAAATGAATTTACTTATAGTAGTATAAGTATGATTTGAAATAAATCTAAACACGTACACAGCTTTTTCATGACCCTAATTCACAGAACTTTGTTGTTTTTGGCCATTTTCCCCAGATTTCTTCAGGCTTCTAATTTCTGTCTTGTGTCCATAAAGTATTAAATAATTCACTGAAAATCCAGTTGTTTTGACTTTGCAGAACATGAATACACAGTTTATGGAAACAGATATGATCTCAGTTAATGAAAGATGAATAAATATGAAACTGTGCAGACTCCACTGCCATAGAAATACAAAATATTGCACTATATGTGTGATGTAAGCCGAGGTATCAGTAGAAGCCCCGTTTACAGGCGTTCAAGTGAAAACACAAAACTTTCATAGTGTTGGGTGACACAACAATGGTGCTAGGAGCCACTGAAAACAGATGTTTTCGAAAAAGCTCTGACTCCGCCTCTATGGAAAGCCTCTTACTGGCTGGATTTTCCCCCGGGCTTCAGGTTTGACACCCCTGATGGGAAAATGGTATTATGGTAATGGATCAAACATTACAGTATTAACAAGTTATCATATTATTGGTTGAATCACATAAAAGAAAAGGCTACAATTATTTACATTATTGGCTGATGTCATGTTATTGGATATAATTACTGTTGTTGGGCCCAAACCTCCATTGCTCAGTCTCTCCTGCTAAAGGGGGGGCACATTTTCCTTAGAAGAAAGAAAAACCACCACCAGGGGGCCCCCCCGAGACCCCTCCCGTGAGCTGCACTACTGCAACTCACTGACAGGGGGCTCCACCCACTCCGCCACACTCAGAGGAGGAGACTGCCCTCCGAACCTGATAGCACCTCAAGGAGATTGGTCAAGGCGCAGCCAAGTGCCACGGGGCGCCTTAATACGAAATGCAGGTACAAAACCCTCACCATGCGAGCCCCCCCGTCACTCCAAAGCCGGGGTTACGGTACGGTAAAGTGCACCCAGGACCAACTCTGTCGCGCGGTCCCACCACAGAAAGTACGGTAAAAATGTAGGCGGGGCTGTGAACGACTCGGAGAGCGTCCAGCGAAGAATACAGAATCGGCCGGCGGCCGTCTGAGTCGTTCTCTGTGACTCAGGTTAAACTTTCTCATTGTAAACAGCAGCGTCCAGCTTGTGTTGAATTTACTCCTTCTGTTCCTGACGGAGGAGCGTCTGTATCTCGTTAAAAGACGCAATGTTGTGTTGCGCGTCAACGTTTCAATAAACCCAGTTAACAAATCAACCAGTGAGCACAAAGCGCTGTATGTAAACAACAACATGAGGGTTTACGTATGGCCGATGAAATAATTAAATATTGTGGGCAAGTAGAGAGTGACGATCGTCACTACCAATCGGCAGATGGCTGCATTGCAGCTCCTCCTCACAGACCCGTTCCTCGGTGCCCGGAACCTCAGCGGCGGGGTAGCGGAAAACCGTAGCTGGCGGTCTCGGGTTCTTTCCGTAGTATCCACAACTTTTCAGTTGGACCGCGCGAAAACCCGCCCCGCCACATGATGCTCCGCGACAGAATGTGTGGTGGAACCGCACCTCAAGTGAGCCAACGTTGACCGTAAGGGTCAGCTTCGCAAGAAGAAACAAATGGACTCACAGAACCAAACAAAGGTTCGGCCCACCAGACAAGCAAAAGACAGTTTGGATTACTTTTTCTCTCCTTTTTTGGATTCTCACTGCTTCAACAATTCACAGCTTTCTACGGGAAGCCATTCAGCTGGACCACAAGGCCCCACAGTTTTGGTTTGGGACGCCAAATCCAGACCCGATAACACACGAGTTACCGCGGCCTCACAAATACTGGCATCGCAACAGTAGGAGAGCTTTTTGTCTGGGCAGTGAAGCGAAGTTAGAATGAAAGCTAACATGCAATGTGTCTTCTATTGTTTTTCAACAATGCTGCAACCTGTAACATGAAGTTTCCGTTTGTGTTCATGTGCACCGTCGGGTGCACCAATCACCGCTCCTTTACCTCAGACACCAGCGATCTGGGTGAGCTCCAAAAGCCACTCCGATCTCTGTGAAGGAAATGGGGAATCGGAATCGCACATTTCTTGTCTCCTTTCTTCTCTCATTCTACAACAACGACTTCGCGCGCATACAAGCGTCCAGCGCGTGCCCATCACCCTCATACGCACAGTCACATGTAGCAACCAAACTGCTACACTTTGCCGTCGGATACCTCCCTATGCTAATCGGAGTTTTAACTGCATGTTTCGACATCCAGGTAAAACTTGTGTGTTCAATACCAGGACCGACACAGCCGCCTGGCATTGTCATGTGACCTCGGAAAGCATCTTTCCGTTGCCACAGCAACTTAGCTCTGCGCCAAGATGGTGATCTTGGCTCTGTGAGCGACCCCCTGCAATTGACTCGGGTGTCTTGTTTATTTGGTTGCTGAACAACCGCCATGTTCCACCAGAGCCGCCATCTTGGATGGATATACCAACTCATCCATCACTCGTTGGACACGTTTACGGCATTGCAACACAAACACACACACACCCAGCTCCACCTCCATTCTCTCTCTCACACACACACACACACACACACACACACACACACACACACACACACACACACACACACACACACACACACACACACACACACACACACACACACACACACACACACACACACACACAGTACAGTACAGTACAGTACAGTACAGTACAGTACTTAGCATTTGCTGTTTAGTAGATTAGATCTCCATGTGAGATGACTTTTGCTACCAAGATGTTTTGGTTTATGAAACAGTTTCTGAATCATTTGTGAATGAATACATTTTTGTTAATAAACGCCTGTTAGCTGAGTATAACAATTTTGCATGATTATTGTGTATTTATTATTGACATGAGCTGGTTTGTAACAGTCTGTGCTCAGATCGCACACCTTCCCTTTTATTTAAGATTGTTAGATTTTTACAAAGAAATATTAACTAACTTAAATAAATCCCCTTTCAAACAAGACTGCCAGTTTGGTAATTTGCTATTTCCGAATTCTCCAGTGGTGCGACTTTTATTAATTGATAAATAACGACTGTATTCAAATTAATCATTTTTGATTAATAAATGATTTTTTATTATTTAACTATCTATTATTTATTATCAACTACAGCAGAAATTGTTGATGAGTAAATGACAGTTTACTTCAATTAATAATTTAAATTCTTCAGAAATTACTTCCAGTGATTTATTACTTTCAGTAATCTATTACTTCCGGTATGTTAATGCTAATGACCAAACATAAATCCCAGCATGACTATATTTTTTGTTGCGCAGCCATTTTCAAGAACAAACTCCTTTAAACATTTTTAAATCGTTTCCGTTTTTGGGGTCGTAAACGTCCAATTTCAAAAAGTACATTAAGAGAATGAGATATATTCAATTTAATAATCACTTTCTAAAGCAGCAGTTTTCATATTCTGACCCCTCCAAACTCTCACGACAAGTAGTAAACTATGACTAAAGAGCAAATTTACAAATGATTATGTCTGTAACACAAACACGAGGCCACAGGACAGAACTGGGCAGTCAAAGTGGGTTAACTTAACACCTTGAAAAAAGTTCAATTTAAGGAATTTTTGGCAGTTTTGGTACCAAACACATTACAAGAGACTTTATATTTTACTTTTTCACCATATTTTGTACCATTTAGATAAATTTCTTTATAAATGTAATCTTTTTCAGTTTTTCTAAAAAGCTAAGTGTATAAATTAGACGTACTTGTAGTTCTTTGAACAGAGACAAAGGCAAAAACAATTACTTTCCTGCATATTGTTTATATATTATCATGCTGTATTACTGATGTGGCTCACTTCAGATTGAATTTGGTGGGCTGTTGCTGCTGAATTGAAAATAGTTTAAAAGTCCACATTTGCTTGTTATCGAACGTGTGATGTAATCCAGAATAAACACTAATATTTAGAGAGTGCAGGTGTGGCGGCGAAGCTGATGGGCTCTCTGACCAGGTCTCCATCATACAGCGTCTGAAGAGGACTCCTCCTCGTCTTCTGCCCGCTGCTCTTCTCTCCCACTGGCTCAGAGACTGAGGAAAGAAGAAACACACAATAGGAAATCTGTTATTCAGTCCGACCGGGAAAGCTCCAAAATTCAATAAAACTTCAGATAAAACAACTCCAGCAATCACTGGAAATTCCATTTGGGGTGGGACTAAAGGTCCGGCTCAAATTAGTACTTCAAAGTTGTCTGCATCAGTGACTGATGACGATACATTAATGATACATTATAATAGCTTCAACTTTGAAATACAGGCAAACTAAGGAGCCGTAAAAAAAAGTCCGAAAAAGTTTTACATTTACATGCGATCGTACGACTACAGTCGTAGTGTGCATGCGCAGTAGCACCGTTTCAGAAAAGTTGCGTTTTCCCCACGTTTCCACGGAGATAAAGACGTAACATTTCCAAACAGTTACTTCTGCAGTGACTCTGAGCATCGTCACTGTGTAAAGGGACACACACAATGCTAGGAAAGGTTTGTGCAAACGGAGCCTTACAGAGATCATCAGAAACAGCAAAAAATACATTAGCATTAATAGTCTGAATGCTTCCATGTCTCAAAAACTACATGTCACAGCTTAAGGAGTTGCAGCACATTTCTTGTGTGCAATGTTTTTATCATTTAATGAAAATATGAATCAAATCCAATAAGGGCAATCAGAAAGGTTTTAAATTTGATTTGACACAGAGAACAAAAACTAGCAAAATATGCTAAATACAAATCTATCTACTAACAAAAACTACAGGGTGCACAACATCAGACAAACGTAAGCCTTCGGGCAGCAAGGCTCCATCTGATTGGTCAAATATGTGGAATAAAATCGACTTTATTCAGCCCGGCTTTTGCATTAGGTATTGTATTGCAAAGCCATAATACTATAACATACTTATATATGCAAGTACTCGTATCGGTAAGTAGTTAAAGATTAGTACTCATACTCTATACGCGAGTCAAAACACCAAGTGAAATCTCTCGAAATATCTGCTGTAATTAATAAAACATGCACTGAGAGAGTAAAACAGAGATAATAAAGAACTAGAAGCACAGTTGCTCCAGCTCTCCTGGAACAGCAGATATAAATGTCTCTTTTTCAAAACAGGAAGAGCTCCTCATCCTGGTGTGTTTGGAGTGTGTGTAAGACTCGGAGCTCGATAGGGTCGAACAAGATGTTTCCACGCTGGCATCAGAGTTACAGCACAGCTTCACTGCAGGACCCTCACTGATATTTTACTGCATATAAAGCACTTCTGTGGCAGCAGCACAGTCACGGTTTATTACTGCCAAACTCAGACTTCTCGTTCTTTATTGTTCCTGACAATTTCATCAGGAACTCAACATCTTTATAATAAAACACAAAAAAAAACCTTAACGGAAATCTGTTTTTTTATTTTTTTTTAGCAATTTATTCCATATTTGGACACACTGAGGGTGATACTCTGAACCAAGAAAGCCAAAATAAGAATGGAGAATTTCAACACTTTACTGCTGGTAAAAATTACAGGGCTCTAAATTGAGAGTAGATGTGGCATCGTGGCAGTGTATTTAAGTGTAGTCAGTGAGAGGGCAATAAAGCCGGAGTGGAGTGGAGTAGCGCTTAGAATGTTCCTGAATAAAGAACAATTGTGATTAAGACCAGTTGACTCGTCTAAAAACAAAAAAAAAACAAAGAAGGAAACGTCAGCTAACATCCAGGATATAGAGCATCTTCCTCCAACAAACATCCAGATTATAGAGCATCTTCCTCCCCCTAACTGATGTAACTCCAGGTAGCATCCAGATTATAGACTAATAACTACTTTGTGATATATCCTGCATCCCGACTTGCATTATTTAAAAAAGAATATGGTTTCAAACCTTAAGCAAACTGCCACAGTGAGGGCAGACATGTCCAGCCCAGACAAATGTTGCTCAAGACTGTACAGGAGAACTAATCTGGCCATGTGTCTGCATGAAGTGACAAAACACTAACAACTATCAGTGAAAACACAACAAAAACACAACACCACGTTGAGCAGACCATAATTGTGTAATCCTGTTTCTTCCTGTCCACACTGCAGCTGGGATCATGGATCAATATGCAGCTTTTCAAGAATCAAGCAGAACTCCAGGCTACGTTAGCAAGACATTAAAACGGGCCACTTCCTGTGCGACACGTGCTCCAACGCAGCAAAAACAATAATGCGGCACCTGATTCCTTCAGCTTCACATGGTTGGTAACATCCAGCCAGCGGCCTTCAAGCTTCAAGCAGTGAAACATGATGCTCACAATGTTCTGTGGATGCCAGGACAATGAGGCCAGAGGACAAACTAATACCTCCTTTATTCATCCGTGCCATTAGTGAAGTCTTAACAGAAGACTATAATTGATCTATATCATCTCTGCGTGACAAACATGAGTAAGCATATTTGTGAGTGCGAAGGAGTAGATGAAGGCTGCCAAGCTGCTTCCAGAGAAAATAAAACAATCTACTGACACAGTCAGTGTGAAACACACAGCACGACGAGCTGCAGCCCTTGAAAACTGAAAATCCACAGTGACCTTCAAGAGTGAAAAAATGACAGAAAGTATGCTGTTATTTCAAATAACTAATCACATCGTCTGCATAAATCTTTGTAATTATCGCAAATGATCATCACTGCCATGACAAACTTCATTGAACTTTCACTTTATATCATCCAGTCATCTATAAAACAAGCTGAGATGCTTCACTTATCCAGGTTTTAGCTGCGTGTTTGATGTCTTGTTTACATCTTAACCATTTTTGCTTTGGACTCCGTTTCATATTTAAACACATGGTGCTTTCCTGAGGGCTTAAAAATTAGGAGTCAGACCACAACTTGGCTGTATGGTTGATAAATGTCCCAAAGGGAAATCCCGCCCCGAAGAAGGGTGAGAGAAGAGTATTTTTTTTGGTATTTTCAAATAAAACCAATCAATTCATAAATGAAACCTATGGGAAAATACTGTATGTATGGTGAAAATGAACTTTTAATCCAACCATTAAAGCTCAAGCTGTAGTGTAGGTGCTGAGCCTGGTAATGAAATATATTCATGAGTAGGGCTGGGCGATATAGCAAATATACTCGATGTATAGCAGCTTGCTCTCTGTGCGATATAGAAAATTATATATCGTGAATATTGGAGTATCACCCTGTATCTTTTAGTCGCAGGTATTAAATTGCAGCCGGCGGGCTCTCAGAGACTAAACGAGCACATCTACAGAAATCCCGCGAGAGCTACATCGTACACCTTAGCTTAGCAGAGTACTAGCGGGTAGTGGAAGCCGAGGCGACCGGCTCCCGACGCGCTGAGGCAACACCTCCGTCCAGCTCCGGCCATGGTCCAGGACCCCCGGCCCGGGTCGTCTGCCCATCGTTCTCCCTCGCCATGGGTCGTCCCGGTGGCTGCCTGGGAAACTGCCTGGGGCGGCGGTCCGGGGGAGGATGACGTGGCATAGGTTCTCGCACTCGGCCTCGCCAAGGCTATCCTCTTCACGTGCCCTCTGGGTACCCAGCCAATCGCTATGGTCCAATGTCTCTGGCGTCGCGGCAGGGGTCCCCTCCACCCTCCGCAGTATCCCACCACATAGCAGAAGATATGGTCCCAGTCAGTGTGGTTGAAAAGTCCAGATTCAGAAAACACAACTAACCCAAGATGTAATCTGCCTGGTTGCAAGTATTTTGCAGAAAAACTCAACCTGCGTTGTTCATTCAAGTGAGAAAAAAATTAAAATTTCATGATTGAGCTGTTTGGCAAGACTCACTTTGTTGTGAAACCCTCTTATTGCATCCAAGTTTAATATTAGCATATATTAATGTAGTATGAACAGGAATGTTTTAATGTAGACATAGAATCGTCACACCAGTGTGACTACATGCATCAAAAGTGTTGATTTCAGGCTAAGGCAAGATTTTGCGATATATATTGTGTACCGTGATATGGCCTAAGAATATCGAGATATTGATAAAAGGCCAGATCACCCAGCCCTATTCATGAGGCTGAAGAAATTATCGCAAATTTACTATTATCAGTCTTTCTTGAGATTACATTTTTTTTGACGTTTTCATAATTAGAATACAACACATGGAAAAAAAGAAATATCAATAGGAGATTGAGCCTAATTAGAGCAAACAAAACTAACAAAATATGCACACCAAATTTTTTTTATTAATTGTCCTATTTAAAGTTTTATGTGTCAACTTTATTCATGAGCCTGAACCTTAGCTTTTCCAATGCTGTCATCACAATATCAAATCACAAAAGAGCAACATCTTTGCTCTGCATGCCAGCATATTTGTGTCAAATGGAGCATTACTGATCCTGAATGTGTTTACAGCAACTCATATTTAACTTCATTCATTCAGAAAATGAAAAACACACAAAACAAACATCCATTTTCTATTTTTCAGAATCAATATCAGACTGGTTGAATAACAATCGATGCAAGTCCATTTAAATCAATTTTGTCAACCCATTCATTGTCATCAATATGACAAACAAAGTCAAACTAATAATCCATGCAATATGCTTGGGAATCGATAACCTATTAGGAAATTTAAATATTTGAAGGTATTCATTCATCTCACACCCCTAAAGCACCTCCAGATGCTTTTGGGGTATTCACACTGGCTTAATCTCTCCAGAGAAGCTACTTCATAATTGGAATGAAGAGTCTGAGATGCTGCCGCCAAAAGAAGTTTTGTCCTCTATCATGAGCCACCGAGGTGAGGATTTATCTGCCTCGCTGTACAAATAGCGGCTGCGAATCTTTGGTGGAAACACGTTTCCAGCATGACCATTCCCAGAGTCCTCAATGAGACACCAGTCGGCCGAGGGAGCGTCTGAAATTTTTCAGGAATCCAAAAATACCTGCAGGATGGAAGCGTTTTTAGCGACGGGACAAGACGGCAAGGTGAAAGATTGGCATTGTCTGTCCTCGCCGCCCGGTTAATGCGAGTGAGGAGATTTAAAATCCACAGTGGAAATATGAGGGAAGTTAATGGTTTCAACAGAGTAACACGAACAGCTTGGAATGAATGATAGTGGTGGACTGTCCCAACTTTAGCATCAGAGTCCCCCCCCCCCGTCTTTCTTCATTAAAACTCAAGAGATCCACCGACCCCACCTCAGATCTGCTCAGCGCTGTTGGTTTAACCCTGTGGAGACCCGAAACCCGGCAGCATTCCTCGTAGAATCGAGGGGCTTTAGGAAATGCAGGACGTAGAAAAGCCAATGTGCGCTCCTCCTGTCAGGGCAATAAATGGACCTCTGTGTTTAGGTCCCGCACGGAAAACTGGAGCCCCCTCCTCCTCGACCTCTCCTGCCAGAGAGGGGCTTTACTGAGAGACGCTCTGTCAGGGGGACGGCCACAAAAGTGTGTGTAAAGGGTGTCAGTGAAAAGGCAGCAGCGGGTGGGTGGTGTAGTGTCCGTTTATTGAGCCAGAGAAGAATGCAGGCAGATGTGAGGAGGATTTCTGATCCTGTTTGGAGGCATGAAGCTGCACGGGTTTGATTTATGGTGTGTATTGGTGTGATGGGGGGTGTATTTCCAGTACACCTGCAAATTACAAAAGTCTCTCAGCAAACTGATGATGAAGGAATATTTGAGTAAATCAAATGTTGCAGCTGCAGGATAAACACACGTCTGGATCCTCTTCGGTGTTTAAATCATTAACTAGCGCCCGCAGCACAAATCTTCAAATATCAAAGTTCAGTGGTATTTGGTTTGGGCAGCGAGGGGAATATTCACTTTTATCCTCATTTAGCTACATTTCCATTAAGCCACAGTTTGCACAACGTTTTCGAATGATAATGCAAAACCTTTGTGTTGGGATGCGGAATGGCAATTACTGCAGTCAGATGTTACCAAATAACTTTCTTATTTGTGATAGATTTATATGCTTACATGCTTACATGTGTTAATGTCTTTCTGCTTTAGAATTTGTTCTGACAAATAACATTGTCTAATGTCTGCCTTGTGTCCATAAATTTTTAAACAATTCACTGAAATCAAGTCATTATGAATTGGTAGAACATGGATACACGGTTCATGAACGCAGAAATGATCTCAGTTAATGAAAGGTAAATAAAAATGAATAAATTGTGCAGATTCCACTGCTGCAAAAATACAAAATCTGATCCATGGAAAACAACTTTGTGAAGACGTCTCCCAAGGCAGAATTTTTAGAAAACACTCCGACGCAGTCTGCATGTAGACAGTGGGAAATGCAACTTTCTGAAAACGCCCGAGCTCCATCTCCATGTGGACGGCGTAAAGAGTGAATATGCGCACCACAGCCATAGTAAATAGTTCTTCTGAACACATGGAAAAGTAGATGGACGATAACAACAATGTTTCCTACGGAGTGTCATGACGACCAGTCCATATTCTCCTGGGACTTTATTTTGTTATATTTGTCAGTTACCGTAATAACAATCTAACTTGGTCGTCTGTTGAAGAGAGTGTCTGTGTACCCACTGTTAATGTTTACAGTGCATTGTTCTCTGTATGTGGTTTTCATTACAAAGAACGAACAGCAGCCCCCACTAGGTTCAATACGAAAACGACATAATTTTCAGTGTTTGTCGTTTCCGTGTAAATGGACATTGTTTTCAAAATGTTGCCATGCAAACACAAAAGATTTGTGAAACGCAAAAAAGGTATCAGAAGGCAGCATTATTGCCTCCGTCTGCGAAGGTGTGGCAGGCAGTTCTGTTCCCAAAATCATGGAAATCCAATGGTTTTGCCAAGATATTTTAGATTAAATCATAGTGACAAAAACTACATTTAAATCATTAGAAATGACCAGGCCATCAACACTTGCAGAGCTGGTTGACGTGATTATTCAAGTCATTGAAGTTTATCCTCTGGGAGTCTGAACCATCTGCGCCAATAATGACGATGTAATGAACGAATCCATTGGTAGCAGAAGACAATATGACCGCATTTACACTGCAAGTCCTGATGTCTAAATCCGATTTGGACCATGCAGTTACATGTATTTTATCAAGTGACCCATATCTGATTCTTGCGATTACACTTGCCTACAACTTGTACTTGTAGTTTTTACTAAACTGCAGGCTACTTCTAAAACAAGCGCGAACTGCAAATACCCCAAAAATTAATGATGACATACTGAGAGAAGTTTCACCAAACATTGCCAGGATTTTTAGGCAGCAAAGAAAGAAAAAGGCCATAATTGCATCTTATACATATGCTGCAATTATTTCCTCCTCTCTCTAAAGACTGAGAAGTCATGTGAGCTCCTCAGCTGACCACTGTGCCAGATTTTGCTCCAGTTGGATTGCCTCCGTGCTTCTCATTTCATTACCACATGTTCACCATTCATTTGACAAAATAAGCTAGATGGTAACAGATTTGATGACGTTAGAGACGCATTGTTATGAAAATCTTATCAGCCTGGTTACACAGTGGTCATATGGGAACATATATCAAATTTTTGTCCACATATGCATGAGGCCTGTATCAGACCTCAAAATGTCTGAATGTCCAAAAGCAGATCCAATCTGAGCCACATACTCTAAGAACAACAAATTGGAATTGGGTCACATCACACCAGTAAATATGACCTAAGAAAGATTTTCATGAAGAAATAAAGGTCTTTGCCAAATATTGTGACCATGCATAAAGTGCAAATGGTAATAGGACAGTGCAACCACCAGATGTGCAGAGTTGATTCCTGGCTGTACCCTCGGAAATCTCGTCACTTTGTGGGACTATTTCTCTCTGGATCCACTAAACCATGTTTCTGCTGGTGGGATTCTGTAGAGCAGAGGGCTTTATGAGCAGCTCTAGCAGCAGGGTGAAAGAACATGGGCACTATTCAAATCAAGTGAGGACACAAACTCTGAAATGTGACGACATCTTCAAAATTCTGGAGTGGCTCCTGAACAATCAAGTCCCGTCAATAGAACCGCGGCGACTCAATCCCCAATTGACTTCTTTTTTTTTTTTTGGGGGATTTTGCAGTTTCTAATTGGATTCACAAGCCATCTGGAGGCTGAGGGATCGGGACTGACATTGTGTGAGTAGTCCAGCTGACGGAACTCACCCAAACTAATTTATTTAGTGCGCCGCAGGTGTTTGAGTGATGTAAAATCTTCCAACTTTTATGGTCCACCAGTCAAGCCCAGACAGGGAAGGTATGAGTTTCAGGTACCTCTGGAGAACAAGGATAATGGCAACCGCCCGGAGGCCACACTTCTAATCCATCAGCCCTGAGTGTGGCTTCATGATAGCTGTCAGCTCGTATCTGTATCTGCAGAGTTACTGGTGTACATACAACTCAGTGCTGTGCCTCCAGAGAACATCTCGACAGCACCATAAAACCTAAGGCCACATTCCAGACGAGACAGTCGTCCTCCTTCTCAGCTGTGTAAACCTTACAGTGAAAACTACAAGTGCCCCTGTCGTGAAGATACCACGTATGGCAAGAAATACCCACCTCATATCTTCAGAACACAATGAACCAAAGGGACTTCACATCTCATACCCTGGAGAGCCATCATTTCCATATAGGACATGCAAAGTTCAGCCATCCTGCAGCTACAGTATATAATCATCCTAAATTTAGATGAGCTCTGTGCAAAATGACACTGTTCAGAATCGAGACAGCCTCTGACTTGGCAGAGTTTTCCTTTGTTATGTGGCGGCTCTCTCGCAGCTTTATGTAGGCTCTGTACCAACAATATGACCTTTCGCCCAGATGGAGCAGGAGACGGGAGGCGAGGCAAGGAGCAGATAGGGACCGACTGGCAGCTGATCTGAAACAAATTTGGATCGGTTTAGAGAGGTTATAATTCCTGAAACACGAGCTGCATTCCAGGTACGTTAAAGCTACATGAAGCCTGAACACCAGAGGTGGACCTCTGTACGTCTGTACGACCAGAGCCTCTTCAGAGCTTCACATGAGGTTCAAACAGGCACATGGACATACAGAGAGTAGATACAGCACAGGACTCCACAGCCCGCAGCTTAAAGTTAGCAGTGTTGCTGAAAGCAATCTCTGAAAGTTGCCCTGTTTCATCTCGATAGCTATTATGATCAAAAAAATCAATTAACTTTTTTTTTTTTTAAATATGAGACATCCTCAACTACTTCTATTTCTGGCTTGTATATTTTGTATTTGTCTATGTGGCATGTTTCCCATGTATGTGTGTGTATAGGTATTCTTGAAGTACCAAAAATGTGGATATAGTTGCATATAAGATGAATGGATGTACTGTATGTATGCGAGTGTCATTCTGGGAAAATTATACCAGATTTTGTTCCCACTTCCAACTGGAATCAATGCAAAAATTACACAAATTCTTTTGAAGGTGATGTGCTCACACTACGATGTTTTTTATGTCAAAAACATTAGTAAGCATCTGTGGTGTTTTGGTTATCAAGAACTTTACACCAAAGTCATTTTGTTCTATCTTTGGTTTCCAACAAATCCTGATGGAAATAAATGTCCTGTCAGCCACAACATGCAACGTGGAGTTTTATCAGCAGATCCATGTTTTCTAATGTACATTACATTTCAAACATGTCACTTTATGGAACTATCACCATTCTTAGAGATTAGGTTTCCTTTAGTTTTTTTGGCACTTAACAGTGATGTATTACTCTGACCAGTCGGGAGCAGTAAACATAGAAGTGATGAACTGATCTCTGGAGAAGTGGGTATACTCTCGATTATTGCCTTCTTTCAAAGCAGCCCAGAAACAGTGGCTTGAAGATTACTCTATTTAGTGAAAATCTGTCCATCATGATTGTTCATTGGCACATAATTTCTGTATAATTTATCGATTAGCAAAGTTTACTTCGTCATGACCCATCCCACTCTGCCTCAGATTGGCTCGTGAGCTCTAATGTGGCACGGTAAATAGACATCAACCAAGCAAATCAGTGAATGCAGTGAGTACTAGCCAATCAAAGGTAGGGCAGGTCATGACTTCACCATCCTTGGGGGAAAAAAAAAGATAATCTGGCTCATATATACTGCTAAGTGGCACATCATGGGGGATTTGGAAGTGGGTTTACACATAGACCCTGAACTACACCACTGAAGAAAACCCTCAATAACAACGGAAAGAGAAAAAACTTGGGCTGATCAGGAAATGTCTGACTGCGCCTTTAACGACGCAACGACAACGTCAAAGGTTTGACTGACTAACGTGACAGTGTCGTTATGTTTTATGTTTATCTATAATTAGCTTTATGAGTTCCCCTTTTGTGAGTAAAGGTCAGCCATCAATCAAACTAACTCATGCAGCAACCTTTACAAGTCAATAAATACAATCATTGTCATAATCAATATGTAGTGAAAAATGCTACAATGTTACTTTTAATCGTTAAACATTTTGTATTCGAGGCTCATTCCAGTCAATCAAGATGTACAGTGTGTGAATATTTTCCCATGTAAAGCCTAATTACATAATATCATTTTGTCTATAAATGCAGCGGCCTCATTCCGTTTTCTGTTAACAGTAGAATGACATGCTTTTCCAAAGAGCTCTAACTTTGTCTCATCTGTCCACAAAACGTTGTCCCAGAAGGATTGAGGCTTACCCAGGTACATTTTTGCAAACTGAAATCTGGGATTTTTATGTCTCTTTGTCAGTAGTGGGGTTTTCCTCGGTCTCCTGCCATAGCGCTTCTTCTCATTCAGATGATGACGTATGGTCTGAGCTGACACTTTTGCACCCGAGTCTGCAAGACAGCCTGAATTTGTGTGGAAGTTGACTGAGGATGTTTATCCACCATTTGAACTATCCTGCGTTTCATTCTTTCCTCAATTTTTCTCTGCTTCGAGGGAGATTAGCTACAGTTCTAGGGGTTAGAAACTTCTTGATAATATTATGCACATGAGACAAAGGAACTTGAAGATCTTTGGAGACGATCTTGTTCATATTTTTCCACAATTTTGCTTCTTAAGTCCTCAGACAATTCTCGGCTGCTCTTTCTCTTCTCCATCATTGGTGTGACACGCATAGGCACACAACACAAAGGTTGAGTCAACTTTTATACATTCTAACTGGCTTCAGGTGTGATTTCTATATTGCCAGCAATTGTTACTTGCCACAGGTGAGTTTAAACGAGCATCACATGCTTGAAATAAAATGATTTACCCAGTTTTACAAGGGTGCCAACAATTTTGTCCGGCCCATTTTTTGAGTTTTAGGTAAAATTATGTCAATTTTGCTTTTTTTCTTACAGTATATGTGGCAGTGCCATAAAAAAAAAATATATATATATTTTTTTAAATTTAAGTACTCCGTATCGGTATTGGTGAGTACTCAAATGCAAGTAGTCGTACACTACTCATTTTTTTCCAATGCATATCAAGGAAATAAACACGTGTATACCAAAAACATTTGTAATTGCAACAATTTGTGGAAGAAATGGAGTATTTTCTGGAAAAATTCCAGGGGTACCAATAATTTTGTCCATGACTGTATATAAATAAAGTTGAATTGAATTGAACGAAAAGGAACGTGCAAAGAGGAATGAGAAAAACCAAGTAGATTAGGTGCACAGGAACTTCTGCAGGCTTACCATAAGAATACTGAGGCACTTGAGAGCAAAGTGCTCATTAAAGATTAATGATCAGTGCCCAGAGGAGGTACTTGGTCTGAATATTCAATAATACTTCATCTGGCAACACTCAGGCTTGCAATGTTCATTAGTTTTAAACCTTTGGTTTTCAATCTGGGGCAACATCTCTTTAGGGTTGTAACTCAGATCAGATGGGAGGCAACAACTTTGCGAGCTGCCGGGTGAGAGTAGATTCAATTTGCACATCACAAAGAAAACCATAAAAACACACTTTATAATAAATAGGGGAGAGCTCTGACAGTGTCTCATCGACTTGGTTTTACTGTAAGGTTTAGGCAAATCACAGGTCTGTGAGGGTGAGAAGCATTTCTCAGAAGTATTGTATGGAGGGTTTAAGAGAGAAAGGTTTGGGACCGTCTACTGTCAGCTGAGAATGAACCCAAAACATTAAACCCTCGTTTACGTGATGTTTTCAAGTGACAGAGGAAACGTTTTCTCGGTTTTGATGATCGGAGCCACTGAAAACACAACTTTTTGAAAAAAGCTCCCAAGGTGGAACATTTTGAAAAACTCTCCGACCTTAACAATAGTATTAGTAAAAGTTCTTCTGCACCTGCTCAGTAGATGGACAATAACAACAATGTTTGTCTCAATGGTGTCATGACTCCTAGTCCATATACTCCTGGGACTTGGTAGTTTTATAGTTGACAGTCACTGTAACAACAATCCAACTTCATAGTTGGTCGATACAAATGTCTGCGTACTCCCATTATTGGTGTTTACAGTGTATTGTTCTCTATTCGCATTTGTGTGGTTTCATTACAAAAACAAACAACTGCACCAACTCGTGGCCTGGCATGCCAACTACATTGTTTTATGTGTTTCTGCCATTTCCCTGTAAATGGACATCCTTTTCAAAATGTAAACAAAAACGCAACAATGCATTTCACTTGAAACCAACTGTGTCATGTATTTAGACTGAGCTGCATAGGGGAATTCCCCAGATGTGGAAGTTATTGAGTGACTGAATGAACGGGCACGGTTAAAACTGTCAAGTGTAGGGATTTCTTACCTCATAAGGATCACGGGGAACCATTTATGTAGTGTTTTGGCAGTTTGGCTATTGATGATGATTAATAATTATCAAAGATAGTTATTAATTATGTTATAGAAAATGTAATCTGATCTGTATCAGATACCTCAGGAGCACCACCTGTTTAACAGGAAATGATAGCCAATCCAGTTATATCAGTCTCATAAGATATAATAAACGATTCATTTGGGATTTGAATTAATAGTTTAATAATTACAATTACCAGAATTAACTGTAAAGCTTGAAGGATTTTGGAGTTCTTGATACAGAAGAGGTCGACATTTCATTCACCTTTGTGCTCATTAATAAGACAGCAAGGACGATTCCAGAAAAATATACTAATTTACAATGAAAACAAATAAAACACAGATTCTAACAGCCTATATACAGCTTGGTGTGTGTGGTTGTGTGTGTGTGTGTGTGTGTGTGTGTGTGTGTGTGTGTGTGTGTGTGTGTGTGTGTGTGTGTGTGTGTGTGTGTGTGTGTGTGTGTGTGTGTGTGTGTGTGTGTGTGTAGAGAGAGAGAGAGACAGAGACGGGTGGAAGAAGTGTGTGTGTGATATGGGTTGCTTTTTAAGAGTAATATATTTCCTTTTCTCATTTCATTTTGGAAGTGAAAAGTTAGACAGATCATACGTCCAAATAATTAACACCACCAGCGTGGATTCTGTAGATAGAATTCTTCAACATCTTGGAAAGGAAAATCTTCCGCTCTGCTTTAGCATTTGAACGCACCAGAAAGAGTCAGAGAATTACAAACCAATCAGAGTCCGCCTTTCAAAAGGTATAGGCCATATGGTATCAATTGACCAATCAAGTCTCTTGTCACTGGACGTAATACAAACCAGAAGTCAGTTGTACATTTTGTACACAAGCCGATAATTCGCTATAATTCGACAGAAAAAGATGAATTCAGGCAAAATTACATGGTGACAAATAGTGATGGACATTATACACATATTTTAGACAACTTTGAGCAACACGTCTGCTATTTTTTTGGCCGTCTTTTTCAATAATTGACCATCCAAATGACGGCTGGCAGCCTAAAACAATGAACTGAGCACACTAATATTCCTTTCTTTCCAGCTTAGACCCACACAATATAAACACAATATACAGCAAAATATTAATGGAACCAAAACTTTAGAGCGGCCCTTAATGGCTAATTTTCTAATGATTAATCTTTTAATTAACTTTTTCAATAATCAACAACTAATTAAAAAAAAAAATCAAACGGTTGTTATCTATTTGTGTTTATTTTATTTTGATGATAATCGATTAATCGGTTGATTATTTTTTTCAATTAACCGATGAATCGAATTAAAAAAAATAAAAAAACATCTCAAATTGTAGGACCAGTAGATATTGAAAGAACCAAACACAAAAACAAAGATGTATACCACACACACACACACACACACACACACACACACACACACACACACACACACACACACACACACACACACACACACACACACACACACACACACACACACACACACACACACACACACACACACACAGTGTATGTAATGAAATCGTCTATTTTGTAAGATCACACAGTTAGTACTGAAAATGATTACAATCTTAACATGAAGTCAATTTTAATGAAACATTCTACAAAA
Source organism: Lipophrys pholis (assembly GCF_963383615.2). Taxonomy (NCBI): domain Eukaryota; kingdom Metazoa; phylum Chordata; class Actinopteri; order Blenniiformes; family Blenniidae; genus Lipophrys; species Lipophrys pholis. The sequence continues at coordinate 9,221,383 of NC_137637.1, forward strand.
TACAATGAAATGTCAAAAGAAACCTTGTATAAATCCTTTACAACCACCTTGCTTGGTGGGACCAGATTGGAGCCTCTTGGTCGGTTGTGGCCCACGGGCCTTATGTTCTCTACTGTTAAGTGAAAGTGAAACTTAAGTAGGCGTGACGTCAAACTTTGGTTTAACAGTTTTGGTCATACAGTGTGTGGTGAGCTGCCACTGAGCAACATCAACACACCACACACTGTATGACCAAAACTGTTAAACCTGGGATTATTTGTTGCCGTGTGTGTGGTCTCTTAGGTTTGGGAAATCTGTCGACAATTTTAAAATCCTGCTCTGTGAACCAGGAATTACTGAAACAGTTCAGCGAAATGTATTACTGAAAACATCAGAACCGTGACATAAGTTGTGCAATTGAGAAGTTAAAACGCCACTTGACAGATGTGTACCTGCCAATGAGTTCGACAGCTTCTTCATGGAGTATGATTTCTCCTGCCGAAAAAGGTTTTTTTCTGCAGCTGGCTGACGTCACAGTCCAACGTTTCTTCTTGTTCTTATAGGTTCTTATGGGAGTATGCATGGTCCTTTACTTGATAGCCCCTACAGTACCTCTGACCGGCAAAATGTGACGTCTAAAGTGACCAATCAGAGGGGGGATTACGATGCCGTCTATGCAATTCCCACCCCCAAAGTGCCAAAACTCAACATCACCGCATCCGGGGAGATCACAGAAGTCACAGCGAGCACAGACAGCGAGCGTGCAGAAAGTGGTCTAACTGTGCGCAATTACAGTTTTTAGGCGCTTGTGTTTTTGGCACTAAATTGACACCATAGACCACTATCTTGACCACTACTTTGACCACTGTGCCTGAGAGAGCGAGCGTGCTATGCGGAGCGGGTCCAGCAAGAAGCTGTACATAAAACTACCTGGCAAATAAATACAAGTGTTCATCTCAGAAACTGAGTTCCATGTCTTGCTTTTCACCGGCTGTGAGGCGAGGGAGTTAACCGCTCCTCATTGCCCGCCCACGATGTGCGCTCCTCACCGTGCCTTGCAGTGAAGTAGCGTAAACCGGGCTGTTATGTCTTCAGTGTATCTTCCTACAGAACAAGGATATGGACTCCAGCAGCCGATTAACCTTTTATTTATGTACACACTGAACATACACGAAGGAGCTGCAGTCCGCTGCAGGATAACTCAACACACACACACACTACAATACCCACAATGCCTTGTGTCCGTCTCAACTACGGCAGCCCTAGTTTTATGAATACGAGTTCAAGTGCTCATGCCTGGTATTGAACCGATACCCGATACTGGTGCATCCCTAATAAGTATATTTGACACAAAAACATAAACATAAACATTGGCAGCTGCCCGGAGCGTAAACTCAACAGGGGCGCACTGTGCACCGGCTCAGATACGGTCTTTAGAAATACGGTTATCAGAAATGTATTTCTGAAAACAAATAAACCGTAAAGTTAAAACACCACTTCATAGATGACGGCTTTGAGTGATGCGTTCAGGTGCTCATTAACATGTCGGAAGACGGGCTTCCGACATGTTAACGAGCTGCGGGGCTCATACAGTAGCGACGGTACATGCTTTTTCAGTATTTGAAGGATTGAATTTCAAAGTATCTTTATAATGGTGTAAAGACATTGTAGTGCCCCGATGTCAGAAAGATTCATAGCCGACAGCTTTGAGTGATGCGTTCAGGTGCATCACGTAATTACGTCTTCCGACATGTGAACGAGCTGCGGGGCTCATACAGTAGCGACATTACATGTTAAAGATGATTAAAATATGACTGATAGTCATTAGCAAGCTGGAACGTGCATGCACAGTACCCGGCAGTGCCGACGTTTCGGGGTGGGGGGGGCGTTGTGCGCAAAGAAGACCATTCTTCACGAGAATAAAAAGCCATATGATACCATACTAAATATATATGGACATATACTGGATATATGAAACATACACTGCTCAAAGAAATAAAGGGAACGCCGAAACAACACAATGTAACTCCAAGTATATCACAATCGTGTGAAATCAACCTGTCCAGTTAGGAAGCAACACTAATTGTGAATCAATTTCACCTGTTGAGCAAATGAAACAGACAACATGTGGAAATGAGGCAATTAGAAAGACGACTCCTACAAAGGAGTGGTTCTGCAGGCGGTGACCACAAACCATCACGCTGTTCTCGTCGTTTCTGTCTGATGTTTTGGTCACTTTTGAATTTAAGTAGATTTGTTTTGTTCTTGTACTGTGTGAATGTGTTGCTGTGAGCAAACAGCCACCCATTTACACATCCAGCAGTTCTAAAGTCACATTATCTTACATTTGCTATCAAATGTGTTAGGTACATCATGGTGTTTCATTTTTGATTCTTTTTTCTTCCGCATATATTTTTGTTGCAGCAGTTTGAGGCACCCAATGATGGCCAATGATAGAATATTCTCTGAGAACAAATTATTTTTTTTTTTCCTTTTTAAATGTCAATACTGCAATAAAATAGTGAAGAAAAATATGCTGCCTCAATATCCCTGGGTCTTCTAAAAGTAGAATGGGAGGCAGAGCTGTCAACTTTCAGGCTCCTCATGTAGAACCAGCTCCCAGTTTCAGTTCAGAAGGCTGACTTAGTCTCGACTTTGAAGGGTATAGGCTTAAGACTTTTCTATTTAATAACACTTACAGTCAGGGGTGGTTCAGGCCACCTTGGATCATTTTCTAGTGAAGCTGCTATAGGTTTAGTCTATTGATAGGACTTTTCCACCAAAAAGAACCAGGTTCTAGTTCAGGGCCGGTGCCAGAGCCAGTTCTTAAATGAGCAGCGTCAAAGAACCGGTTCTTTTTCCACTGTTAACGGAGCCAAGTGAGAGCCACGTCATTGCGTCACTCCAAAACGTGATACGTCAGTGATTTCACCAACGTAGCGCTCATACAGGAACCAGGAGACGGACTGTATTCATCGGTTTGGTCCGGGTCGCTCCATCTAGTCTGGCCTGAACTTCAGATGCAGACCAAAGAGAAAGAAAACATTGAGTCTCTTCGTATCTCTATTGGTGTTTTTTTCACGTCCGTCTTGTTTTAGACCAGAGCCTCAGAGTGGCCATTGAGGAAAAAATAAATAAATAACGCGTGAATGAGCTTGGGGCTTATTTTTCAAACTGAATACCTTTTCAAGACATTTTTAAGGTATTAAATGCGGATGTGTAAATTCAATACTTTTAAGACTTTTTAAGACCCAGCGGGAACCCTGCTCTCCAAAGGCTTTTGATAAGTGGGGGCATTTCAAGCTGTCGAATCCTGGGGCCCCCAACCAATCCCTGACTGACCAAGATCATAGGGCCGTCAGTGTCCCTTGAGAAGGAAGGGGGGGGGGATTTGCATGCATGGGGGCTGCAGTGGCTGCAGGATCCCCTGCTGGGTGTCATGCTCAGGCAGATTCCTGAGGCCCCGTTTACACAAAAACGAATACGAGTGTATCCGGAAAACTTTATTTACTTTTGGGGGGTTCCGTTTACACGGCTCCACTATATCCACAAAGTTTTTATCCCGGCTCCCAAGGTAAAAGATTCTTTCACAGTTGCTATTCTCTCCTGCAGAGACTGCCGGAGGCTACGGAGCCTGTGACTGTGCATGCACAAATCCCTCCCCCTCCCTCTCCTCTCCCCTCCTTCTGCTCACGCACTTGTAAACAAACATGGCGGATCCATAGTGGTATGACTCACAGTCTATATTCTAGTTTTATCTTCGATATCAGTAGTTTTATAGTTGAGACTCTCCCCTGATACCATCCGATTCGTCATCAGTCCATACAGATGTCGAGTGCTCTCCATTTTCTTCACGTTTATAGCGTATTGTTCTCTGCACACGTCTGTGTGGTTTCATTACAAAATCAAGCCACAGCGCCCTCCTGTGGCTCAGCATAGTAACTACATTGTTGTCAGTGTGTCTGCTGCTGCAGTGTAAAAGCACTTATTTTCTACCTTCTATCGTGACAAATGAAGACTGTCATTCTTCAGAGATGAACCAACTTTTCTGTGGTCTACTGAGATCCTAACACAAGTATCGTGATAAAACAGACAACTAAAATCCGGCCGATATGCCCGAAATAGTGTGAAATCACTCCCAAAACCACAAAATGCTAGTAAACCTGCTTCCATCAGCTGACACTGTCCCATGACTCTATTTAGATTGTGAATGTTAGCAGGTCTGTTGTCAGCGTCGACTTTCCAAACATCAGAAATCTTAATTTGACCAAGTTTATTCCAGATTAAACCGATTCAGCAGCACATTTATAGCACGAGGTCTTCTTGCTCCTCACATGAGACCCGTCTTTCATAGACTCCTACAACCTCTCTGGGCAAGTCATACATCTCACACATCCCGGACTGAACTGAGCTCTCTCTTTAAAAGGCAAAAAAAAATAAAAAAAAAATGCTTCTCACAGTATGGGCTATATATCATTTTTTGGCCCGAGATGTAGCCCGAACTTGTGTGAAAGAGGCCATTGTATGTGGCAGAGCGGGGGACCTGAGAGAGGTGGGAGCAGACCTCAGCTGAAGGGGACAAGCCAGGGAAACGCCGGTGTCATATAGAATTGTGATCCCATGGAGAAGTGACCCGCGGGTCACTTTTCTCGTATGGAACAATGACCTGCCCGATAGAATTTAGAATTTTGACCCCTAATATGGAACTTTACCTTTTGCTAAAAAGAATGTTCTAATGTAGATTGTTAATATAAATATTACTTGCCGCATGTCATAAGCCACTGCTCTTGTGTATTATTTGATCTTTCCTTTCATATATACAATTTCAAAATAAGGCTAAATTCTATCACATGAACAGAAGTGAAGTTTAGAAATCTATGTATACAAAATCGAAATGTAGAAATGTGAGAGGTACATTTTTATTCTTTTTATAACTAAATAGGGGATATAGGTCACTTTTCCATGCTATAGAATATTGACCCATGTTTACTTTGTTATATCATCTATTTCCTGAGTGTGTATGTAAGGTGTTGAGACATAGGTCACTTTTCCCTGATTTAACTGGAGTGGTGACTTTTCCATGAGGGTCACTGGAACCGGTCAAACCAGTTATCGGGGAAAGACAAGGCAGGAGGAGTGTGTGTGGTTGTGTGTGTGTGTGTGTGGGGGGGGGGGGGGGGGGGGGGGGGGGGGGGAATCAATAACCTACAGACACAGAGCAGTCAATTTTCTTCTGAGAAATGTTCAGCCACCTCCTTTCATGCTTTGAAGTGCTACGATGCTACATGCTAACTATGCGTGAAATCAGAGGAACTAGCAGATATTTTATACCACATGAAAATGAATACTTTATAGTCACTATATAGCTTTGAAAATCAATGTTTCCTGCAGGGTTTTGTAAGACGACTCGGGATGATTCACCGGAAAAAGGAAGAAGAAAGAACGTCTGTACATTTTAAATGCAAACATATGTTGCACTTGTGCATTGTCTTGGAACAAAAGAAACGTTGCCAAAGCAGCAGGATGAAACACAACAGAGTATATGTCCTTGTGCTGTAAATTAAACAATAGCAGGCTGTCAAAGTCTTAAAGGAAAACATGTTAAAATAATGCAATATGTATAGAAGAATATATGCACAGATCTGGAAGAACAGATGCTTCTTATAACAGAGTATCATCGTAACGTGAAGAGAAAAACTATGGTTGGTGGGGGGGTTATCTGTACTTTACTGTTTACCTTAGTACTTGAAGCATTTGGGCAACAACCAGTGCTGGTCATATTACTACACAATCACAACAAGTGAATACAAAACAAAAATAAATAAATGGAGCAAAAAAATCGATTTAGCCCACCAACAAACACATGGAAATTTTAGAAAAGATAGGCCTTAAATGCTTCATTCTCATGCATTGCTTTGTTGTTTCTGGCCACAGTGTACGGGATGAAACTGTCTATATTTTTGCAAGAACACACAATTACTACTGAAAATGACAACAATCTCAACATAGTCCATTTTAATGAAAGATTCTGCTGCAAAATACAGTGAAATGTAAAAAACACACTCCTAGAAATTCTATATAACCACCTTGCTTGGTGTTTGTGTGGCCCGATTGAAGCCTTTGCGGATGGTTTTGGTCCACGGGCCTTGTGTTTTTTGACTCTCGTTGTAAAGTGAAAGTGAAACTTAGAGGAGTCACAGCGCAGCACTGGTCTGCAGGTAGGCTGTCCACTCATTAAGGCGCGTTAACAGTTAAAACCTCTTCGTGCACGACCATGTGTCCACTCTTTCCCTTGAACAGTTTCTACTGCACACATATTGTAGACGGCTTTCAGCAAGCCGTGCACTATTTTTTCAGCCGTGTTCTTTGAAAACTGACCGTCCAACTGGATGGCTTGCTGCCTAAAACAGTGCAGTTAAATGGACCTGCCGCTATCGAAACTGGCTTTTGCAGCCAAAATACTACCTTTGTTCGGTTTGTTCCAACGACGGCACCCCACCCGGCTATCGGAGGACATGCTCACGAGAACCCAATCCAGTGCAGGACTCTGCGGTGAAGGTGGAGATTTATGGCGGTGGTGTATTTGCGTCACTTAATGATAAAAACAGAGAGAGAAATATGAAGGAGCAGCGGCGAGGATTTAGGAATGGTGGCCCGCCACCGCTAAATAAATGTAAAGGAAACCCTTGTCTGTATATTTATTTTTCTGAGTATTTATGTCATTATGAGGGGATGAATCCCCCCTTAAGAAATTAATTAGACTCCATTTACACAACAACATTTTAAGTTAAAATTAGGGCTGAACGATTTATTGCATTTGCAATAATATCGCGATAAGATAAAACAGGATTTTCTAATCGCAAAGGCTGCGATTTGACTTCTCACATGATCTGGTCACGTGACGACTTGCGCGTCCTGCACAAGTCATCTGCCCACCTTGCCCGAACGGGCGAGTGGTTTTTAGGGATGGAGCCGATCCGATCCGGGATCGGGTTCTGATATCAACGTAATTCACGGAGCGAAAATTTCCAATCCAACCTGCAGAGATTTCTGATACATGAAGCCTCGTCTGCTTCACTGTTACTGAAATGACTCCACAGTGTTTCCCTGCTGCTGCTCTGCTCGCTGGCTGCAAACTGTGGACTGGATTTCCTGAAGGGAGGCGGGTCTCAATGAAACGAGGAGTAATGAGTCAGGAAATCCATTCCACAGAGAGCAGGCTAGGGAAGTAGCACTGCGGCTATCCAACTTTTTATGACAGAATGTCGCTCTTTGAACGTATTTTACACTCAAAACACCACAAAGCAACAAAGCAACACATCAACGTGGATGTTAGCAAAGCAGTTGTACAGTGAGGCGGTCGCTTTGTCAACACACGTCACCGTTTTAAATCTCCAGCTCGCCGAGGAGAACGGCACTGGCCGCGACATCAAAACAATGAACAGCAGCTCCTCCGCTGTAGCAGTCGATTCACACCTCCGTGAATCTGCGTCCTTCTCCACACTAAACTCCCTGAAAATAGTCCCAATCATTTGTGTTGTGTTAGAGCTGGAAACATTTGGTTTGTGCTGCGTTGCTAAATAATTTCCTCAGGGGTTAATGAAGTGGTTCTGATGTTTTAAAGATAGAACTACGGTAGTTTATTATGAGATGATGACGTCACGTAGACCCCCACATTGTCCAAATGGAACAAAAATACTTCCCTTTCTGACCTTATACTAGCCTCAAGTTGTATTTTGAATACATGTATACATTTGTACATTTCATACATTACTGTAGAGAGGAGTTTATTACAGCCTCATTTAAAGTCAACAATAATGATGATAATAATATTAAAGCAAACAGAGCTGTGGTGTCAGAATCGTATCATCAGATATACAAATTTAAGTATTAGGATCGGATGGGAAGTGAAAAACGTGGATCGGTGCTTCCCTACTGCTATGTAGATGAGCAAACGGCTCAAAATCCTTAATGTCAAGCCCTGCATTAGTATAGTGACCAAGCCTGGGTTTACGGCTTTGATAAGCACAATGGACAAGCGGTTGGCTTGTTGTGGTGAACGCTTACATGACTTCAAGTCACAGTATTTAGTAAGTTTACAACTGTAATTGAAGTAGAAGATAAATAAACTGTCTTTCATATTAATACATGCTTCATTTGACTTTATCCTAACATAAGCCTAACCTATAAGAAAGAACAGTTTATGTATAATAAATCTGATATTGTTTATTATAAGACAGATTGATTTATTGCTTGTTTGTTGAAAAATAAATGAGAAGAGGACCTTGAAAAAATAATTGCATATTAAATCGCAATGGCAATATTGAGGAAGAAAAATCGCAATTAGATTTTCCAAAAACGTTCAGCCCCAGTTAAAATGCATTTTTTTTGCATTCTTGTTTCAGTTTTGCATTAACACGAAAACGATGTCTGTTTACATGGAAATAGAAGAAACCCTGAAATCAATGTTGAGCCACTGACTATTATTATTAACTTCAGGGAGCGACTTATTATATCGTTCTCACGCATTATAATTTTTTTCTCGATAGCCACTCCGGGGCTCCATGATCGCTGTCGATTTCAGAATGATAGTACTCTTCCGCCTCATGGGTAGCAATAACTCCACCCCCACCTGATGACGTGTCTGGCCACGGTCTAGCTCCGCTCTGGTCCAGCAATGATGTGGGGCCAGCTTAGCACCCGTTTAGCCCCTGGCTCCAAACTAGCACCTGGTTCTTTCTGGTGGAAAAGGCCCCACTGACAACGATGTAGTTAGTATGCTGAGCCACTTGATTTTGTAATGAAACCACACAGACATGTGCAGAGAACAATACACTATAAACGTGAAGAAAATGGAGAGCACTCGACATCTGTATGGACTTGTGGTGCTCCGATCGATGTGCCACAGATAATTATCGGCCGATCTCCGTGGAAAAATATGTGATCGGCGTTTGTCGATCAATGCCTTTCTTTGCCGATCACAAAAACCGATCACCTGTAGCTTATACTTTGCAACCAGCAGAGGCCCCCCTCCCCCTTTCCTTCACACTGCGTAGGTGCGCGGATGCAAACCTCAACAACAAACATGTCTGCTGTGTAGAACTTTTATAAGATCTGTGAGAGTGATGTTAAGTTTGCATCCTGCAACACATGCAACAAAAAAATACCTCGCAGGGGAAGCACGTTAAAAGGCTTCAACACAACAGACTTCATCCGACAAACACTTGACAGAGTATGGTGAGTTTTCCAGGCTCACAGCAGACAATGAAAAGAAAACAGCAACAGTCAGATGGGAGTTAACGCAGCTCAGGCTTGGCAACACTGGTCCTTAGGAGCGTGACAGTCAGAAGGCTAGATGACCAGCCTTTCTCAGGTGTAGAAGACACCGGGTTCCGCCGACTGCTGTCTCACGTGGAGCCCCGCTACGTGCTGCCGGGACGTAAATATTTGACAGACGTAGCCCTGCCAGAGCTCCACCAGACAGTGTACTCTCACATTAAAGAAGGTCTCTCATCTTCCGTAAGTAGTCCTGTGTCAATGCTGAGTTTAACAGCTCATTGAATTGATGTAGATTTATACAGACACATTATATTTCTTTTGTAAATTATAAGAAAGGTAAGCACTAAGTACTTTTTTTTCTTTGACAATGCACTGCAGAGTTTGCTAAGCAATGTTCCAAAGTATTTTTGATTTAGTAACTTCTGATAGTTTTTTGAACGTAACCTGCATTTGACTTTTATTTATTTGATTTTCTGCACTATTTAGCCTGTTGAGAGCCTTAATATTTTCAATCTGTTAAAGATTGTATTACTGATAGCAGGTAATTAAGTGTTTTTCAGTTGTTCTTTGACTGAAGAGATGCTGCATTGTTCCTGCAAGGTTTTTGTATGTTTTCTCTTGAAGTAAAAACATCCTTTTGTCTAAATTAAGGTGATTTTATCGTTCCTTTTTTCCAAATCATCTCACCAGTAGCCCTCATTATAACTAAACTGAAAAATTTACAGCCAATCCATGTGATCGGTATCGGTGATCGACAGCGATCGGCACTTTGGCGAATCGGTATCGGTGATCGGCAGCAGAAAACCTCATCGGAGCATCCCTAGTATGGACTGATGACGCATTGGATGCTATCAAGGGTGAGTCTCAACTATAAAACTACTGATATGGACAATAAAACTAGAATACAGACTGTGAGTCATACCACTATGGATCTGCCATGTTTGTTTACAGGTGGATAAGCAGAAGGAAGGGTGGGGGGGGGGGGTATGCGCACTGAGAGGCTCCATAGCCTCCGGCAGTCTCTGCAGGAGGGAATAGCGGCCGTGAAAGAATCTTTCCACCTTGGGAGCCGGGATAAAAACTTTGTAGACACATTGGACACGGGTGTCGTGTAAACAGACCCCCCCCCCCCAAAAAGTGAAGAAAGTTTTGCGGATACACTCGTATTTGTTGTCATGTAAACAGGGCCTAAACAAGTCTTCTTACTGCAGGGGTGTCAAACTCATTTTCACAGAGAGCCACATGTAACTGTATAAGATAAAATATAACTAAATGTAACCAAATATAATGTGAAATAAATGGAACTAAGGGGATGTCGGGTTCTCTCCGTTATTTAATTTGAAAGTGCTTACAACTTTTTACTTGCCCGGACAAATTTTGTCTTGCCCGAAGTTTAATGGAAATTTATAAGCTTGGGTAATGTATGAATTCGACCAATAAAGACATTGTAATATGTTTCTGTAATTCTTTTTTGAATAAACAAGTACATGTAATTAAATTAATTTGACTCTGGCAGTGGACCCTTGTGAAGGGGTTGGGGGGTCCAACATGGCTGGGTGCATGGGCTCCAACTGGCTTGTTTTAATGTTTGGGGTAACTTTTTCTGTATTTTCTATATTTACCCAACCTTAAAATTTAACTACTGATGTATGTCAAGTTACTACTCTCAAATCTGTGTATAAATGTTTGTATTCTACGATGTATTTTGTGTTTGCTACCCAGTGCTTTATAAGTGGAAAAAAATAAGTGCCGGTGCTCCTCTTGGTGACCTGCTATCAGTCTCTCATACAAATATGGGACAAAAACATAATATTCAGTGGCGTGCGCAGACATTTTGTACGACAGGTGGTCAGTGTGAAATAAAGGCACCTTGTGCAGTGTGTGTGTCCTCCGGCTGCTTTATTATAATAGTGTGAGATTAAAAAAACACAAGTACATGTTGTAATTGCATATTTATTTAAAGATTGGCAGACTTTTAATAATTCCCCCCAAAAAATTAAAGGAAAGAGAGAGAAAGAGAGATGAGTGGATGTCACTACACTCCATCCTGAATAAGTTCAGATATACTTTTATTGTCCCTGTAGGAATTTTTATTTAATCAGTCTGTACAGAATTATATGTATTGGGTGTGATTTTAGTGTGTGAATGTGAATAAAAGCTGCAGTGAATCCATTTCAAAATTGAGAACAGGAATGTGGTACAGTTTGCTGAAAGCAATTAGATTTTTTAGGGAATTCCTAAAAACGACAATACTTGGAAAAAAAAGCTGCAGTGAATCCATTTGAGAAGTGACACAGAGGAACCTGGGGTCATGTAGGAATGGACAAGACAGGAACCTGGTGCATTTTGCTGATATACTATTTGAATTGAATTTTTAGGAAATGTTCTGCCTGTACAGTAATATAATGATTTAAGTGTGCAATTGTGAAAAATGTTGATGTTGATGATCACTCCAATATGGCCACAGACAGTACCGTTTAAACTATTTTTAGGAAATGAACATAAGCTGCACCCACTATATTTAAAAAGAAAAAATATATTTGTACATATACAATATAGGCCCCACTTGTCTATAAGCACGTGTGTCCATGTTGTAACAGGGCATGAATTTCACTGTGGGATTGCAGGGAGTGGGGGGGGGGGGGGGGGTTCAGTTGGGGTTTTTTTAAAAACGAGTTTTAAACACTGCTTCTGTGGTGGGGCCACGGCCTGGACTGGAGGGAAAGAGAGAGAGAGAGGAAGAATGGGCAAGTAAATTACTGCAAAAATACACTGAGGGTTTTATCTGTGGTCATAAACTATTTGCTGATTGTGATTGTGAGGAGAGGAGATTTTCCTCTGAGGATTATTGGTCAGCCCTGGAGCGCAGCCACAGAGGGCAGAGTTACATGATGCACCTGAACACATCACCCATGTATTGTAGGCATGAATCTCGTTTACCAGTAAAAATCCATAAATTAGCCTCATTGTTTAAGTCACTGGGTTCCAAGTGTGTGAAATAGTAGCGGCTGACAGTCCAGACATTACAATAAGTTCCAGTACACGCCGTACGCTAGAAAAAAGTCCTGGTACGCTGAGGGGTAAAATTTAAAAGTGCCGGTACTGCGTACTCGTGCTTACCGGCCCACTTAAAGCACTGTTGCTACCAATACAATACAACTATCTTACATGCAGCGCTCTCCGAATGTTTTCATTCACGTTTCACGCTGTTTTCCCACACTATCATCACCGATCATGCGGGAATCACGTGATCGCGCTCTCGGGGCGAGATCTTGTTGAAACGTCACGCAAAAATGGCCGCGCCCGCCGATGGTGTGATCTGTTGGTGATACCAAATGATGTTTGCTGAAAAAATGTCAAAATATCGCAAAAAAACCACGAGCCCGTTGTGGCAAGGTGGGTTGATGATTCACTTGCCCGAGCAAAGCTTTTATTAGCCCCAGGATATATTAAATGTGCATTTGCATAGATATAAAAAAAAATATGTTTGCTCTTTGCTTTGTTAAGTCGAACTTTGGCAGACTTAGCGCCGTGCTTTGTGTGAAAATACCGACTTATATTTTACTCTTTGACAATCGACATGCCTCATAACACAAAAAACATACCGTTTCTTTCTCCTTAAAGCACAAACATGTATTGGCCCTCCCATCGTTCATGAAACAGCCTTTCATCTGCATCAATTTTTCTCTTCCTGGACATTTTGGGATAATTTTGTATTTCTTACTTGTTGAAAAATGCATTGATGCTTATACAGTGCAATCTAGTGGTGGGGTGCCTTCATTTCGCGGGTAATATAATTGGCATGCATTGTGGGAAATGTAGTTAATGGTCAATGCACTTGCTCAAAGATGTGGTGAGCTCGAAGAAACAAACCTCACTACTTGATAAAATATGGTATTTTACAGTGGGTGCAACAGTCAATAAAACATTTTTAAGCTTTTTATTCTTAACACCGCTCTGCCCGGGGCTAGTGCTGCGGCTGGAGAGAACAGTCGCCCCGACGCTCCTCCTCCTTCATAAGCCTAGGCAAGATGTTTGGCTGCAGCCTGAGAGACACAGCGTCAGTCCAAGCTTCCATCAACAAGTGGGAAGCGTGGTTGTCCACTGTAGATAAATCTGGCTTACCCGGCAAGTTCAAGGTATGGCTATACCAGCATGGCATCCTGGTCCATGTACCTTGCGGCCATTCGATTTTCCTTTTGATGTCAGAAAACGGGAAACAGGAAACCATCCGATTTTTGTTTTCCAATTTGATATTGGTAGACAAAAAGGGTTTCTAGTTTGGAAATTGAAAATCGAAAAACGGAAATCGGATCGTTTCCCTTTTCCTGTTATGAGTTTGTTTAGTAAAATTCTGGAAATAAAATATGACCGTAATTCTTTATTTTAAGCATGATCTGCCGGAAAAGCCAGAAGTCGAACTGCTTCTTCTTCAGCTGCAGCTTGCTGCTGCTGCTTCAACGTCCAAACTCGTCAGGCTACCCCCCCACTGATATTCTTGTTTAAATTTAATGATTAAAAACTTGTAAAAATGTCTTTGGACAGTTGTGCCAACTTAATAGTCGCCAGAAACACCAACATCATGACAGCGGGTGAAATCTCTGCAGACCCATTCAGCAGTTTGGCCTACTAGAGAGAAATGTCTGACGATGGATCTCCAGCAGAGCGAGGCTTCTCCACCTACGTGACGGAGCATCAACTCCAAGCTGAACATGCTTCAGCTACTGCTGAGGTGAGTAGGGTGGTACCAGATTCATTTATGATATGATTAAAATCGCGGCTTTTCATTGATCTAACCGCAGTCTCACAGCGCCCCCTAATGGCAGAAGCAGCACACTTGCAGATTGTCCTCAGAGCTCAGTCATCACATTAAAAGAAAAAAATTTCAGGAGAAAAAATACACATTAAAAAAATTATTACAAATGTGACACTACAACTGTACTTAGAGGGATAATTTGTAGTTACACTACAAAATTCACACATTTAAAAATCAAATGACACTGTTTTGTATATTTGTTAATGGTTCATAATAAAATACAAAAATGTATGAGTGTTCTTCTTGAACCATTAAAAGTGTAGTTGGCTCTGACAGATTTATGAAATTTTTAATTAAATGAAAAACCACCTCAAAATATATGCAAAGGTGTACAAGTATGGTGTTACATGTTGCATGTAATTCCAAAATAGTCTGGACAGGATATTATATTGAGATTTTATATCAACATGTTGTGAAAAAAGTGAGCATGACTTTTTTTTTGTCCCTAAACACAAATATGTGAGCATATACACACCTCATGTTTTTGTTTTGTGTTATTGTTAAAGGGAAGCAGTGATGAAGTACAGGTTGTGGGATCAGCTTCGAGCAGACTGTGGGACAGGGTTTTACCTGAGCCTGTTCATGCAGGAGAAACTATCTCGCTCCAGATACAACACAGAACGGCCAGCATTTCTGCACACGCCGTCAACATCGCTAGGTTCATGAATTGACAAAGGAATCAAAAACAGCATGTTTAACAACACCTGGGATATGAATTAACAATGAATTTATTCCATACTATTTCAAATAACATTGCATTTATGTATTTTAGATCAATTTAACAGTAAACTGCAAAAGCAGGATGGACAACAATAAACTACAACAGGAGGAGTTTTTTTGTCTTTTTTGTTTCATTTCAAACATAAAAAGAAAAAAAAACATACGTTGCAGTAGAAAAGCCAACGTGTTTGAAAATAAGTCGGAGGAACGCTAATTAAATCCTGCCCCCTCTCCAGTCAATCTATTTCCACCATGCTCTGGAGCAAATCCTGAGCAGCTGCCCAGCAGCCCTTGGCCAAGGCCACTACTGCTGGTGCCATGACCAGGCATGGGGCTGATCCAATCCAGTATCGGTATCGGATTCCGATACCAACGTATTTCATGGATCAGAAATTTCCGATTCAACCTGCAGAGATTTCTGATCCATGAAGCCTCGTCTGCTTTACTGTTGCTGAAATGACTCCACAGTGTTTCCCTGCTGCTGCTCTGCTCGCTGGCTGCAAACTGTGGACTGGATTTCCTTAAGGGAGGCGGGACTCAATGAGACGCAGAGTAATGAGTCAGGAAATCCATTCCACAGTTTGCAGCCAGCGAGCAAGATTGGAATAGTATCGGTATCGGCAGATATCCAAATTCAGGTATCAGAATCAGATCGGAAGTGAAAAAACAAGGATAGGTGCATCCCTAGCCATGACCAGGTGCTGAAGACAGTGGCCGAGACCATCTCTACTACAGTGGCCAACGTCAAACAAATCCGCAGCTTCCGAATAATACCTTTCCTGAAAGCTGGAGAGAAGCCACAGCCACAACCAACACCAACAGCTGGCCTTCTCTCATCGGCATTAGACTGGGAACTGCGAGTTGATTTGTGTAAGCAGCTCAAGTTCCCAAAGCATAAAACATCAACTTCTTAGAGACCAGACGTGGTGCTGACATCTAACTCCTCTAAACAAGTCCTACAACTAGAATTAACAGTCCCCTGGGAGGACCGCATGGAAGAGGCCAATGAGCGCAAAAGGCTCAAATACCACAAGCTCACTGAGGAATGCTGGAGGAGAGGCTTGAAAGCCCGCTGTGAGCCAATAGAGGTGGGATGTCGAGGCTTTGCAGTAGGGATGGGGCCGATACGATCCAGTATCTGTATCAGGTTCCGATACCAACGTAATTCCGATCTGAAATTTCCGATCCAACGAGCCTCATCTGTGCTTCACTGTTGCTGAAATGACTCCACAGTGTTTCCCTGCTGCTGCTCTGCTCGCTGGCTGCAAACTGTGGACTGGATTTCCTGAAGGGAGGCGGGTCTCAATGAGACGAGGAGTAATGTGTCAGGAAATCCATTCCACAGTTTGCAGCCAGCGAGCAGGCTTGCATGGCAGCACTGCGGCTATTCAACTTTTCATGACAACATGTTGCTGTTTACATGTATTTTACGCTCAAAACACGGCAAAGCAACACATCAACGTGGATGTTAGCAAAGCCGTAGTAAAGCCAGGCGGTCGCTCTGCCGCCAGACGTCACCGTTTTAAAACTTCAGCTCGCCAAGGAGAACGGAACTGGCAATGGCATCAAAACAATGAATAGCAGCTCCTCCAGGCTGTAGCAGGTGATTCACTCCTCTGTGAAGCTGAGTCCTACTCCACGCTAAACTCAGTGAAAATAGTCCCAATCATTCGTGTTGTGTTAGAGCTGGAAGCACTGCTGTTTGTGTTGCGTTGCTAAAGAATTCCCCCAGGGATTAATAAGGTGATTCAGGGGCTAAACGGGTGCTAAGCCGGCCATCGTTGCTGGGCCAGAGCGGGCCTGACACGTGATCAGCTGGGGGCGGAAATATCGTTACCTACGAGGCGGAAGAGATGCTGAACCAGCATTCTGAAATCTACAGCAAACACGGAGCCCCGGAGTGGCTATAGAGAAAATAATAATGATAACGCATGGGAACGAGTTAATAAGTCGCTCCCTCAAGTTAATAATACGAGGGAACGAGATCATTTAATCCGCCATTGCGGCGAGGTGGCTCTCGAACTGTTGTGCTCCAGCGTTGTCACACAAAGTCAGCTGCGTTGGATATAGAATTTAGAAGCAGTTTTTCATTGTCGTTTTTCTCGCACTTTTCATGGTAACATCATTGTAACTAACTTCACTTTCAGGTCTTGTATGGCATTATGACCGCAGGCTGAGGTCTGCATGAGGAGGCGTTGCGCTCCGCCATGAGACGCCCCACTATTATTTTCTAACCCACAGAACTTCTTTATAATGAAGCAATACTTTTGGTTCATCAGTAACCAAAAGTAACTTTAATTAGCATGCATTTACACACGCCCCTGGCTAGCTCAGTTGGTAGAGCATGAGACTCACAATCTCAAGGTAGAGGGTTCATGTCCCACGCTGGGCACCACCTTCCTGAGGGCTCACCACCTGCAGGAAAGGTTCTTAATTGGTGCAACGTGATCTGGGTGACGGTGCTCAGACTGTCACCCCTGGAAACGGATAAGCGGGAGAAAATGGATGGATGGATGGTGTTACACGCAGGATAGGTGATTAAAGCTGCGTTCTATCATTCTACACCTCCATTCCTCTCCGATGTTGAAGCATTTTATTCAGACACATCAGAAATAAAGTGAAAGGAGCAGACATTCACTATGTATGTACACATTCATGCGTTTTGGGTTTTTTTCTCTCAATGTCCACTCCGGACGAAAGCAAGTCTGACGTGAAAAAACACCAATAGAGATACGAAGAGACTCAATGTTTTCTGGCTCTTTGGTGCATCTGAGGTTCAGGCCAAACTAGATGGAGCGACCCGGACTAAACCAATCAATACAGTCCATCTCCTGGTTCCTGTATGAGCAATCAGTGACATACAATGTTTTGCAGTGACGTGGCTCTCACTTGGTTCCGTTAACGGTGAAAAAAGAACCGGTTCTTTGGCGGTGCTCATTTAAGAACTGGCCCTGGCCAGACAAATTCTTTAACACACTGACAACTCTCACTTTGGACAGACAGATTGAAATAGAGACAGACTCTCCATACCATTGACAAATAGTTTTGCTACAATAATGCCTCCATATAAGCACTACTACATAACAGATTTGAGTTTTACAAATTTACAGCTGGACTACATGAAAGTTTAAAAGGAAAAAAACGTTTATAAGAAATGCAAGGGTACATTTTGGCTCTAGGAAACTATAGTGGGCCATCAAAGTCTCTCATATAATTGTTGTTATTTATACAAATACACACCTGCACTGCCTGGGAGTTGAAGTTGTAATTCAAAGACGGCCACATTGTGGTTGGTTAGGAAGAAATGTTGGCTCCTTAAATCCATGGAAATGAATCGAAATGAGCGTCTTTTGTAAAGGCGCATGTAAAGGACTGAGACAAAGGTTCCTTGTGTGGCTGATCTGGACTGAATGATATGAGAAGCTTCCAGAGGTGTGCGAACACAGAGCAGCATATCAAACAGGATCATTGGATGTGATCGATTGGTTTCTGCTCACCGGGCTTCAGGCTGTTGACATAGAATATGACCATGACGAAGCCTCCGAGGCTGAGGGCGAAAACCATCCGGATCACTTTGGGTTTCCTCATGCTGGCAACGAGCCGAGGGACGAGCCGTGGAAGCGGCGCCTGCGTCTACTTGATCACCGACAGGAGCATCGATCCAGCGCGCTGACCCTCGCTGCCGCTCCCCGCCCTCGACATCCTCGCTTGTCCTTCTGGCCGGGCGACGGACGGACAAGAGGAGATAAGCGAACTCAGGGCTGCAGAGCCTCGCCGCTGCTCACACACTCTCTCTCTCTCTCTCTCTCTCTCTCTCTCTCTCTCTCTCTCTCTCTCTCTCTCTCTCTCTCTCTCACACACACTTCGTTCGGGTCTCCTCCCAGGGAGCGCGTGGCCGGGGTGCGTGTGTGTGTGTGTGTGTGTGGAGGCGGGGGGTTGATTAACCCCTTCCTCTCCGGGCTGAACAAGGGGCGGGGCTTAGTGGTTTACCAGCCCTGCTGAATGGTCTCACGAGGTGTCATTCATAAGCGCGAGACATCAATTAAGCCGCATCACAAGGAAATATAAATCAAATCATAACCCATTAAAACGTCTCTAATTCTACCTTCTGTAGTCTTCTTTCAGTTCTCAATTTCAACCTTCACTCCACTAATTTCTATTCTTCCATGTTTATTGTACATATTGATTTTACATTTTTACTTGATTTACTTGTAATTTTCTATTATTTCATTATATTCTATTCCGTGTGGAGCAACACTGTGAAGAATTTGCTTCTGGGATTAATAAACGAATTGATTGATGTATTGTATGCAGTGTTTTCGTTTACGAGAATGAGTTTCAGTCTTTAAAACTTTCAAAATGTCTAAAGAAACTCTGGGAAAGAAAATGGACGTCCTTGCCTAAAGGTCTGCAGAGACACCTAGCACCCTGGGCAGAGGATACCATCCAGCTCATAACTGAGCACCGGGCCATTTAGCGGAAATGACATAGAGGTAGTAATACAATCCGATCTCAAGTGGTTAGCCCGAAACACATGATACGGACAAGTATAAACAGTCTGCGTGAGGACTCGACATGTGATTGGATCAGCTGAAATGCTTGTTAACTCCAGGTCTGAAGGGGCTCAGCGTAAGTTCTATCCTGCCTTGTAATGCAGGTTTCTGCCACAAGGTGGTGTGAATATGTTCTAATAGTGAGTCTTTCTCCTGCAGAAACTGAGCAGGAAAGCAGTGTAGCTACTTGAACTTTCAAAAGTACAAAAAAACCCACCTATTTATTTCTTTAAATGAACACATTTTTAAATAATAGGACAAAACTTCACACTGTAGTTGCAGATCTTGTTCCTTGAGAACAGAGAGTGTTTTCCCCCGTTTCCTCGATGACAGTTTTCAAAAAGTTGTGTTTTCAGGCAGGGGTTCTCAATTCCGGGCCTCGAGGGCCGCTGTCCTGCACGTTTTTGCTGTCTCCCAGCTTCAGCACACCTCGATCTGATGTTGATGTCATCGTCTAGCTTGTAAAAAAGCCAAGTAATGAGCCCCTTATTGGATTCAGCTGTGTTGCAACTGGGAGAAACCTAAAACATGCAGGACACTGGCCCTCGAGGCCCGGAATTGAGAACCCCTGGAATAAGGGGTACACAGAGACAGAGTAATCTTTGGCCTGCTTGCCATTTATTCTTCAACACAGAAGAGCTCCACACATACAGCCTTGTGAGTGGTTAGAACGAGTACCATACTTAACCTAAAGGCTTCACCACACTGTGCGATTTTAAAAATCTTTAGTCGTCATAGCCTCTCAGTGTGCAAGAGCTGAATGTAAATAATCATATCTGCAGACTGTACGAACACACACTGAATCGCAGTCGGTGGGTGGGTGCAGGGCTAATAATCGCGTATTGCATAATCACCATGACTGATCGCGTCTGAAATGGTCACATGAACGGAGCCTCAGCATTGTGGCATTTATGTGTTTGGAAAGAAATCCCCAAAACAGAGAAGGAGGAGAATATGGGCACGGTCGTGACTCAGAGAGAATTGACAACCCAGAGTTGCAGCGGGAGCTTGAATTATGTACTTGTTAGCATCTTTTAGCATCTACTATCATTTTTACATTAGTATCTACTGTAGTGCTCTTTGATTTTCCAACGAAACACACTCCGTGTAAACAAAACTGTTTGCTTTGTGCAGGCTGCAGGTCTCAGCAGCTGCTACGATCGCACCAAATATCTGACACTATCTAGTATTGATCACAGGCTTAAAGCACCAACTCGGCCATCCAATAAACCTTGCCCACGGCGCGAAGTTACAGCCACCGATTAAACCACGGCCATTTTACTAACGATTCTCCCGCAATCCAATCTTTCACCTCCTACAGCCAAAATTTACATTGTATTTGAGCCTTAACGTGTCCAGATTATTGTGGTGCATGCAACGCTCTCATTCGGTACAAGGAGCGCTGCTGTCGTGTGAACTTACAACTAAAATGCTAAGAAAGTTTTCCGCTTTCACTTGAAAATGTTTATCCTCTGTATGATGGTTCCCTCTGAGGTTTGTAGACACTGAAGCATCTCTGCAGCTAATAAACATGAATAAGACGTCCTGCAGAGGGCTTTCTGCACTCTGACCTCCCCCCTGCATTCCTCAGATGTGCCTGGTCATCTCTCCGGGAGCAGTCGGGCCGGATTAGCCGACACACGCTGATCAAACTGCAGCCTGATAGCGAGGCGGTGTGACGTCTGTCTGTGTTTACTCATCCGGGAGGGGGGTGATGGTCAGCAAGTCAGTCTGTGTACGACTCCCTCCAATCAGCTGGGTGGTGTGCAGCAGAGACAGAGCGAGGTCAAAGGTCGCAAGAAGTTGGGTTCAAACTGAGAGGTGCCCGTTCGAATCAGGTCAGGTGATTAACATGGTGATGATTCACCTGTCACTTAGAGAGACCAGAGACATGCAGAAAGACGACAAAAGACACATAAATAAATTAAAGCTGCAAGCAGCGTTGAAAAGGTCCTGTGAATGTGTTGCATGTGAGGTTTTGTGGAGGTTTCCCCACTTTCTGTTACCAGCAGGTGGTGCTGTGCCTGATCGATATAACCGTCTTCATGCTGTGGTCGGGTGTGGACGTTAATGGTCTAATGCAACGTGTAAAGTTTCAGCCCAATGGTTGTCTCTTGACAGTCATCAGATCTGGTCTCTCATGCTACCCGTATGCTAAGTGTGTATGCTAATGATACGCTAATGTTAGAACTAAGTTAATTTGCGTGTATGCAAATGATAACATGTATGCTAATGAGCGTATATGCTAATGTAAGTCCATGTGCTAATTAGTGTGTGTGCTAATGCAGATGTGTTTTGCCCAATGGTTGTTGCTGTCTTTTGACTGTGATCAGATGTGGAATCTCAAGCAACGTGTGAAGTTAGAGCTAGATCCAAGCATGTACACCCCACTTCCTGTTTTCAGCAGGTGGCTGGCTCATGGTCATAATTGTTGTATGGTTGTGATGATGGCCGGACTCTGATGCAGCATATCAAGTTTGAGGTCAATCTGATCATGTTCAGTGTATTTACATTGCACTTCCTGTTCCATGGCGTTCTGGACCATTGCCACACCTTCAACTGGCGTTACGACCGAGAGTCATCATGCGGTTGTGATCAGGGCTGGACTCTGATTCAATGTGTCAAATTTCAGGCTGATCTGACCACGTTTCGCCGATTTGCCCTGCACTTCTTGTTTGATGGTGGTCACGGTCACGCCCTCAAACTTTTGCGAGAGATTTTGATAACTTTTGCTCTTCAACTCCTTTTCCATCAAAAGAGCTCGAGTAGAAGAAGATTAGAGTTTCCCCCTGGGACGAGTTCGCTCTGGAAAATTTTTAAATTTGGGAAAAAATTCATCAAAATCTGTCATTTTCTTCCAAATATTCGACTTTCTGTTGAGTTTGAAGTCTTGGCCTGTTACATATGTGTGTTGATTTTGGTAGCTCTTGGTGAAACGAGATTCTGGGGCTACCTTACTCCAATTTTGCAGGTGGCGGCGTTTAGCCATTTCAGCAAGTCACATATGTAGCGCCCCCAAATTATCAACATTTTCGCCAGACCTAACGACTGTAGAAAGTTCCACAAAAAGTTATGTATTTCAGGCCCTCAAAAAAGCATCCGTTCGGGCTGGCAAATAACCTGTGAACTGCCGGTGCTCGGACCCTAATCATCTCCAATGGCAAGCTTCAGTCATTGTAGAATTTTATCTTCCTGATACAGAAAAAGAAGATCTAATCAGGACAATTTGATGATTTGAAAGATTCGATCTTAGATAAAAACACTTTTCCTGGAGTGTTTCTTGCTCATTTCAGAGTTTGTATTTTTACTGGAAGCAGCACAATGACTGACTGCCCTACCTGGTGGTACACAGTGGTACTGCATGAGATGAGTGGCCGTTTCTAGACTTTACAGCTGTCATTTTCTCTCATTTTAGATAATAAATATTATATTCTGTCAATTTTTTTGATGTTTCCTTGTCATGATCGATTCCTCACCTCTATTGGATGGATGATGTGAAAGACTGCAAAAGGCTGCAGAGTGAGTCCAGACTGACAAAAACAGACGTACAGAACTGCAAATTTAACATAAATAATCACAAGAATGGGGCACAATAGCCTTAAATCAAAGGAAAAGCATGATAAATTAAGAAAGATATGAAGAGAGAGTAAAAACTAAGGACTTTAGTGGACAACTTACTTTGCTGTGTGAAGCAGGAGGAGGAGGAGGAAGAGGAGGCAGAAGGAGGAGGAAGAAGAGGAGGACAGTAGTTTAACTGTAACATTGTGTCCCAAGTGAAGCGTCCTAATCAATACCAGACTGAAGCAACATTGTGTCTTTATGGAGCCTCATTAGAACTGGTTTCATTCAGTTTAATTCATTTTGTTTGTTTTGTTTCCTTCACAGAAAAGATCTTGCGACACTTTATCTACACGTGAGGCTGTAATACGGATCACATCAGATCACATAAGAGGACTCTGTAATGATCTGCAGGGTTTTCTCAAGGTCTGCAGGCATTGATGGGATGCTGCTGCCCTCTAGAGGACAATGACTGTAAGCAGCAGAGAAAAGTTTAAACTGAAAGAAAGTAAACAGTTTAAGAGTTATATTGTGGAGAAACACTTAGACGAGTAAGCCCACTGTGGATTTAGTCGACTAAAACTCTCGACTAAATTAGACTAAGACTAAAAAGGTTTCAGATGACTAAACTAAGACTAAAAGTAAATGGCATGTTATTAAAAAGACTAAGACTAAAACTAAATCAGAATTTGTTGTCAAAATTAACACTGAAAGAAACACCAATATAAACAAAATGTATATATGCCTAAATGTAAACAAAAAACACAAACAATGTCAAAGACAGACAGACTGAAGCAATCAGCCAAAAACACTAATATGAACAAAAATACAAACAAGTGGATTCATTCCTGGAAGCCAGGGACTAAACAACATTAGAAGAATATTAAATATATCGAGTACAAAATACAATCCTCAGACCTTGATGCACAGAGGGCCTTCTATGGGGTGAAATGGAGCTTTTTATACCAGACGCTATCAGCTTCTGGGTTTCCCTACAATTTTATATCAATAAGACAGAACAATCAAATACTGGGATTAAAAGATGAAGCAGGAGTGGAACACATAATATCAGCATTTGCAGAAGATTTTTTAATACTTTTGAATGATCCAGCCCACTGAGAGAATCTCAGAGTATATGGAAATATTTCAGGATATCTGACTAATGAATACAAATCAATTGCTATGATGATCTCAGGTAAATGTCCAGCAGAGCGAAAAGAAAAGGTTATGTTTAAGGCCCGTTTACACGACAACGAATTCTAATGTATCCGCAAATCTTTCTTCACTTTTGGGGGGTCCGTTTACACGGCACCAGTGTGCGGATGCACTGTATCAGCAAAGTTTTTAATCTGGCTCTCAAGGTGGAGAGATTCTTTCCCGGCGCAAATCCCTCCTGCGGAGACTGCTGGAGGCTACAGAGCCTGTTACTGCGCATGCACATCTCTCCCCCTCCCTCCTGCTCATTCAGTTGTAAACAAACATGGAAGACCTGTAGTGGTACGACCCGCGGTCCATATTCTAGTTTTATCGTCCAGATCAGTAGTTTAATAGTTGAGACACTCCCCTGATAGCATCCGATGTGTCATCTGTCCATGCGGATGTCAGGTTCTCTCCATTTTCTTCACGTTTATAGTGTGCACACGTCTGTGTAGTTTCATTACTAAATCAAGCAACAGCGCCCTCCAGTGGTGCGGCATACTAACTACATCGTTGTCTCTGTGTCCGCTGCTGCAGTGTAAACACGCTCCTTTTTTTTTTTTGCAGATTAGGTGTTGTCACGTGAAACGTTGTCGTGTAAACAGGGCCTAAATGAACTGAGAAAGGGTTTGGATACCTGGGTATTATTATTACTCCAGAGGGCTGTACTACGACGCTGGATTTTCTCTTATCCAGATAACTTCATGGATTTACCCTGGCTTTTTCGTACTACGACATTCATTCACTTCTCACCAGGATAAATCACCCCGGTAACTTACACTATATGTCTAACCTGCCCCGGAGCAGGATATGTTCTCAATAAGTGGTCAGAGCTCCGCCTCCTGACCAATCTGGTCTCTTAAAAAATGACCCGCCCATTCTTAAATGATGGTGATTGGTGAGCGGGTTCAGCACTGAGCTGCAGCAAAGCAGAAATGAGAAATTAATTCAGAGCGATCTTTTTGACATGATAAAATAAATGCTGGTCACTGAGGCTTTGAAGGATGTTTTTGTTCTTGACTTGTTCACCAGGGTTAATCTGTAATAATGAGGTTAATGATCATACCTGACAGAACTGCAGAAACATGAATTTATGGAACGTATAACTACTCGTGTCGTTGCAGTGTTGAATTAATATTCCAACACAAACTCCGCCCCTTTCATGTGAACCAGTGAGTTGATAACCTGCTTCGTAGTAACGGTGATCAGGATCGCGCGTGTCTGGATAAGTTAACCCAGGAAACAGATAGATAGCGTGGATATGTTTAGCATTGTTCGTAAAAGGCCTTTTATGTCTCACAGCTATATGAGGCAAACTATAGAAAACTGATAAAGGAAATTAAAAAAGATCTGGATAGATGGTCGATTTTACCCTGGTCTCTCATTGGGAGGGTTGAAACATTGAGAATGAATGTCCTGTCAAGACTGTTGTTTCTTTTCCAGTCATTTCCAGTTAAAATCCATGCCTGCACCTTTAAAAGACTGGACAAAAATTGGCAACATTTCTATGGTAAAACAAAAAGGCTATAAATAAATACAAATCACTGTTAGCCCCTCAAAATAAAGGAGGGCTAAATTTACCAGCTCTCAGGAACTATTATTGGGCAGCCAAACTTAGAACTTAATATTATGGATAAAGATACGACATGGGTAGAAATGGAGCAAAGGGCCTGTCCTAATGTGCCATTGGAATCAGTACCATTTCTAACCAGGTCAATGCGAAAGAAGCTGTTGGAAATTTGGAAATGAATTGATTATAGAAACAATAAAAATATCGTCAACAATCCAAAAGAAATTAAAGTTGCAAGCAGCCTTGATTGGGACCTTGCACTCTGGACTCCGGCCCAATCATGGCCTCTGGCCCCTTTGAACAATGATCAAATATACATTTTGAAGGTTTTAACAAAAAAGGACTTTTATTTCGAAAAAATGTGGGGGGCTTTTATTTTGAAAGCCAACTAAAGTCTAATGTAGCTCCTGGCATATAGGCCACCACCTAACCCCAACCCTAACCCTAATTGTTCTGGTTTCCAGAGATAAGGATCGACTATAGTGGGCGTGGATGGTGGGGTGGTGTTTAGATAAAGCAAAGCAAGTCACTTTCAGATAGATTTGGTCCTGTAATCCTAATCCTAGGGTGGGGTCAAAAATGGGCGGGCCCCGGCGATTTAGCTATCAATCCGTAAACCTAGCCCCTCCTTTAGGCCACCCCCCCAAATATCACCTCAATTGAACAAACTTTGTTAGCATGCTAGACTAGTACCTGTTATCTACCTGAAAATCACACAGGTTACTCCCCAGGTGTCCCTGACTTGGAATCAGGTCTTATCTCACATGCTAAGCTAACTAGCCTAGCATTAGCATTAAAAAGCATGTAAAAGCATTATCTTACTATCTTACTAAGATATCTTAATTCTGAAGTGGCTGCAAATTTTAGACAACTTTTGCCTGCGTCCTGTGATTTTATTGAAAATGATTTTAATAGTAAACTGATCACAAGCCTAAATTCAGTGGCCCCACTAAAAACAAAAATCATTAAAAACAAACTTCTGCCTCTGTGGAGAAACAAGGAAACTAAAAGACTAAAGAGGCAATGCAGGAGTGCAGAAAGGAAATGGAGGGAAACTAGATGAACATCATCAAATCGTCTGAGAGCAACTCAAAATCTACAATAGTAGAGTCAAACAATCAAGAACTACAAATTTTTCTAAACTTATTCCAGATAATAAAAACAATCCCAGATTTCTCTTTTCCACCAATGACCTTTTAATTAATACAGATTTTAATATCCTCCAGGATTTTAACAGACGTTTTAAGTGAGGACTTTGCAGACCACTTCAGGAGTAAAATTGATGCTATAAGAACTGTTTGTTTATCTCAACAAATTACTTTGAAGGCTTCTGAATCATGGTCTTTACCAGAGGAGACACTAGAGAGTTTTGCCCTTGTTGACGCCGAGAGACTTTCCCCCAAGTTTCTCCCTAGTTAACCCCACAACCTGCCTTTTAGACCCGAGCCCCACACCGTTTTTTAAAACACTCTCTGGGTTCTTTGAGTTTGAGATTCTTAACATCATGAATTACTCTCTATAGATGGGTCTTTTCCCTGCTGCTTTTGAAACGGCGGTGGTGAATCCCGTTCTGAAGAGGAGTCATTTCGACCCGGACACTTTGATAACTACCGACCAGTATCCAACTTACCATTTTTAAGCAAAATTTCAGAAAAACTGGTTTTAATCCTATTAAAGGACTTTTTAAATAGAATCGATATCTTAGACAGAAATCAGTCTGGTTTTAGGATGAACCACGGTACCGAGACAGTCTTAGTAAAGACTGTTAATGACATTAGGTGTAATATGGACACTCAGATCTAGTAGAACCAGGACGGAAAGCTTCTTAGCCCTGTAAATCACCACATTTTGTTAAATAGACTTCAAGCCCTGGTGGGACTCTCCAGCACTGTTCTTAACTGGTTTACCTCCTATCTCTCTGATCGTCGATTTTATGTAAGTATACTTGTTCCTCAAGAACCCATAAAATCAAGTGTGGAGTTCCCCAAGGTTCAATTTTAGGTGCAACACTTTTTAATATTTATATGTTGCCGCTTGGGGATGTCATCAGGAGACATGGCATCAGCTTTCACAGCTATGCTGATGATACACAGTTGTACATTGCCATGTCTCCTGATGACACAGGCCCTTTTTAATTGTATTTTAGATTTAAAGTCATGGATGGCAGAGAACTTCCTCCAGCTCAACAAGGACAAAACTGAGGTTTTAGTTAAACGTCCTGAAGATCAGAGAGAGAGGCTTTTACAATCACTGCAGGACTGGAAAACTGTGCAGTGTGTTAAAAATCTGGGTGTTCTCTGAGCTGGATTTGATTCCCCATATTAAGAATGTAACAAAAACAGGATTTTATCTCTTAAAGAACATAGCCAGAGTTTTCTGGCTATTTCTCTCTCTGGCCAGTAGTAGGTGCTAATGCATGCTTTTATCTCCATCCATCCATCCATTTTCTCCCACTTATCCATTTCCAGGGGTGGCAGTCTGAGCACTGTCACCCAGATCACATTGGACAGATTAAGAATCTTCCTCTGGGTGGTGAGCCCACAGGAAGGTGGCGCTCAGCGTGGGACATGAACCCACTACCTTAAGACTGCATGTCTCATGCGCTACCAACTGAGCTAGCCAGGGACACTTTCATCTCCAGTGGCTTAGATTATTGCAATGCCCTGCTCTCTTGTCTTCCCCAGAAAACTATCAGCAGCCTTCAGCTGCTCCAGCATTCAGCAGCACGAGTGCTGACGAAGACCAGAAGACAGGACCACATTACACCTGTTTTAAAGTCACTACCTGCCTGGTTGTTTTCAGGATTGATTTTAAGGTTTTAGTTTTAGTTTTTAAATGTCTTAAATGTCTTGGGCCTTCTTATCTTTCCAACCTACTTTTACAACATGAGCCCTCTGGTCCTCTGGCGCCGGCCTGTTAAGGGTTCCTAGTGTCAGGACCAGGACCTATGGTGAGGCCTTGTTCTGTCACAATGGCCCACGTTTGTGGAACAGCCTGCAGGGGGGGGACTCGGGGCTGCAGAGACTGTTGGTGTTTTTAAAAGCAGGCTCAAAACCCACATCTATAATTTAGCTTTTAATTAGTTGATTATTTTACTTACTTTTTATTTTTACTTTTATTTTATTTCATTTATCAATTCATTTAATAAGCTCCTATTTATTTTTAATTAGTTGATTTTTACACCCCCCCCCCCCCCCCCCCCCCAGCTATCTCAGTTGGTAGAGCCTGAGACTCAGTCTCAAGGTAGTGGGTTCATGTCCCACGCTGGGTGCCACCTTCTCAGGGACTCACCACCTGCAGGAAACGGTTCTTAATTGGTGCAATGTGATCTGGGTGACAGTGCTCAGACTGCCACCCAGAAAGCTGCTGAGAGCCTCCAAGGCATCTCAGACAGCATTAATCAGCTGTCTGAGATGGCCAAGCAGAAGGTGACGAAGGCAGATGTACAGCCAACCAAAGAGGCTTTCACCTGGATGGTGTGTAAAGGGATGTAGAAGATATGTAGCTTAAGTATCCTTCTGTGAACTTGGTTTGCAGTGCCTCTAATAAACTGTTCAAATGTGATTTTTCTGATTGACGATTTTTTTATCTCAAACCTTGCAGCTATCATGGTGGAGCCCACATTCGCCAAGTGCTGCAGCTCACTGGTGGGCTGTGGAGCCTGTGTGAGGCAGTGGCTCCTCACTGCAGACCACTACTTAAAGGGGACATATCATGCTAAATCCACTTTTTTAGCCCTTAAATGCATTTTGTTGTATATTTAGAGTGTTTAGAAGTACAGAAAAGTTCAAAGTAGTCTCTTCAGGTGCTCCGTTGATATCTTTATATTCTGTTTTGGTCATATTTTGCGATCGGTTTCGATTTTTCTATTCTCTATTACGTTTTTTGAACAATGACGTCACAGTATTCTCAGCGGAACTGCCAAATTAGGACATCGACATTTCGAGCAATCCGCCATTTTTGTTTCTCGCTGCGATTTTGTAGTCCAACCGAAGTTACGAGAGGATAAGTCGAAATGTTCGGTTGTTGGATGTAGTAACCCACAAGCTTCGTTACACCGTCTCCCAGCATCAGAACCTTTTCGAAGTGCCTGGTTGAGTTTTATTTTTCACAGAAATGTACCCACATCTGTGGGTAAGGTCATTTTTGTGTGCGCGAATCACTTTAAGGACGACTGCTTCAGCAACCTCCGCCAGTATAAAGAAGGATTTGCCGAAAGACTTCGTCTGATTGAGCGGTCAGTTCCTTCTATCTATGGAGACGACGAACAGAGCACTTCGGTAAGCTGTATATAACGCTAAAAAGTGTGATGATAAGACGTCCCTGTCATTGTTTTGTTAGCATTAGCAGTTGCACCGTCTTCATATGTTAGCGCTGTGTGCTCGTTTTAGATTATAATGTAACTTCTGTGTTAAATAGTCGTTGTAATACAGGCAGTATTGTAGTAGTGGGCATGGATGGAGAAGTTAGTGTAAATATAGTAACACACCATTGCGTTACATCCATATGAAGACGTTGTTCTGTAGGTGCATCATCGTCATTTTCATCTCGCTCCGCCGGGTCCGACTCTGGCTCCAACATGTATGGCTGGATGGACAAATCTTCCGTTGTTGACATTTTGTAAATAATGTGTGAATATAAAGTTTGTGCGCCGCTAGATAATTGTATCTGTTCTATCAAACTACAAAGATGGCCGAACAGGGTGACGTTGAACCGAGTGTCACCTCTGCAACCTGGAGAGGAGGAGGGGTATGAAGTGTCTCATTTGCATTTGAAGAGACCGCCCCAAAACGAGTTGCTCTCAGAAGCACATCAGAAAAGGGGTTGAAAAGGGGCCTGTGGAGCTCTAATAATGAGGAATTCAGACCCAAGCATTGCAGTTTCGCGTTGTATAGACCACAACTGTATGATTTATATGTAAAAAGGAAGGATTTAAAAGCATGATATGTCTCCTTTAAAGTGCAGAAGCCCCGACTTCAACAGCAGCATCCATGCCGTGAAGGGTCTGGATGCTGCTATGGAGTTCATGAAATTCATTTGATTATGTATTTTTGAAAGTTAAATATTTATTGTGTAGTTTTTTCCTGCTGTTGCAGTCGATTTTGATGTTCTTTATGTATATTTTCCTGCTGTTGCAATCAATTTTGATGTTTATTATGTAGTTTATCCTGCTGTTGCACATTGTTAAATTTTGACTTATCTTTACATGCACTTTGATCCTGCTGTTGCAGTTTACTGTTGAACCAATCAACAATAAATGAATGTTTTTTGAAATAGTATGGAAAAAATTCATATTTATTTCATATCCCAGGCATTGGTTAAATATGTTGACAAATTCTCTCGTTGACAATGGATATTTAGTTCAAATCGGGTGTTGCCCTTTTTACTTAGTTTTTTTATTCACTGCTGAATAAGGTGTTGCAGAGCCTCCAGGAAGGGCGTAGGATTGTCATTGGCAATGCCATCAAACAGAGGATTGATGTCCCCACAAGCCTCTGAAAATCGTCTTCCAGCCTGTTGTCTCACCTCATCGGTCATGAAAGGTTCGACTCTAAAGCCTGAGACCCTGGTCAGGGATAAACCTTTCTCTGCATCCTACCAGTCTGCTGCTACAGAGGCACAAGGCAGCAGGTTCTCTGGAAACCTGCCGATATCAAATCGAAAACCGAAAACCGCATGGTTTCCGGTTTTTCGTTCTCCGACATCAAAACGAAAATCGAATGTCTGGAAGGTAAACGGACCGCTTACTTTATTTACACTGTTTTCAGCCCCCCTTGTCCAGGGCTATTTCACCTGCCTGAACCCTCCTGCCCGGCGCACCTATCATCATTTCTGGGGATGACAGTGTATTACTTGCGCTTCCTTCCCCAATACTCTGACAATACTGCACCGCTGCGTGCCCTTCTGAAGCAAGATGCACCCTAGACTTGGTCTCCTGCATGCTCTGCCACAGTCCGCTGGCTTAAATCTCAACTAACCTCCCCACCTGTACTTGCTCACTACTAAGCTGTACTATTCGCTTCAAGGGCACTTACTCCAACTGAGCAGAAGTACTCTGTAGGGATAAAGAGAGGCGCTGGCCTGTGTCTGAACCTATAATCTCTGGATTGATTGATTAATTCATGTTTACAGGCACTATGAAGCACTTGTTCTGTTGCTGTTTTGTTTGTTTTGTGATAATATCTTCAAGTCATTTGTTTGTTTCGGTTTATTTTAATTCAATCTAATTTGTTTATTTACTGTGTTTTTGTTGTTAAAGAAGTGTTTAATAAAAAGACAAGTATTCAGGAAGATATTTGGAACCTAAAGTATTAAAAACAACCTCAAAAAGATAAATTATCTCAAAATTATTTGAAACAATAAAATTGTAAAAAAAAAAAAAAAAAACAACACACAAAACCATGCGAATTAACAAAAACACTGATCAGATGATCAGAAAGATGCAAATGAGGACAATGTCATGGAAATATTTTTTAAAAAATCAACTGAAAAGAAATCCTAAATTACAGCACAAAATTATTGAAAATAAGACCCAAGTAAATGAATCAATAAATCAATAAAACCAGAACAGAATACAACAAAACTATTGAAAAGAGCAACAAAAAGACTAAAAAGAGGAATAAAAGACACAAATTAATTTAAATGAACATTTGAAATTTTAAAAATTCACAAAATTACTACAAATAGAACAAAGTTGTTTATTTCAAACAAGATTTCACAGATATTTTGAACTCCATCAAAAAGCAACAAAACTATGAGAACATAGAAGAAAAAGACTTAAAAAAATGATGAACAAACATTAATCTCTGGCAGAGGCACAGAATGAACATAATTACATGAACAAATAAACATTTGGCCCACCCAGACCCCCCCAATAAAGCAAAACTGCACATTTCAGAGTGACCTTTTATTGTGGCCACCCTACGGCACACCTGTGCAATATTCATGCTGTCTAATCAGAACCTTGATATGCCACACCTGTAAGGTTGGATGGATTATCTCGGCAAAGGTGAAGTGCTCACGAACACAGATTTAGACAAATCTGTCAACAACATTTGAGAGAAATAGGCCTTTTGCATACATAGAAAAAGTCTTCGATCTTTGAGTTCAGCTCATGAAAAATGGGAGCAAAAACAAGAGTGTTGCGTTTATATTTTTGTTCAGTATATGTGAAGCACTTTGTGCTACAACCTTATATGGGAAGTGCTACATAAATAAAGTTTGATAAAGTTTGATTTAAATAACCACCTGAAACTGTAAAAACAAACACAACTGCAAAGAGAAAAACAGGAAGGAAAACAGCAGGATTTCACCGAAATGAAAAAACATCAAGAGGGAACTTAATCAACAATATAGAGCAGGCATTCGGTAGAGCACAGACCTTCCCCAACGCCACATTTGTCTGCGGAACAGAGTTAGCATTGCTAGCATGTTAGTCGTTAGCTCATATCAATGCTAACTAGCCTGTCAGGCAGTCAGTGTCAGTGCCAGAGATTCTTTCTGCTGGTGCGGTGAGGAACTCCATCATTCAGTGATTGTTCTGTTGGGGATCTCTAGTAATTCCCTACTGTAGCACCGACAATATGCACCCACCGCATCGCGCACATAACAGTCATGTAACACATAACATAATGGAAAAGCTCCGCTGTTTAGAATATTATTATGTTACACAATATGTATTCTGACACTCATATTTTGATAATTGTAATTGTTTATGTTTCTAAGTTGATTTATTTGCAATTCAGGTGCAATACTCTATCTGCCCAAAAGATGTTGCTGTTGACTTGGTCACTTTACTTATCTAACGTCTTCTTTAAGATTGACTTTGTTTGTGGTAGTGCCACCTACTGACCACCACCTGTAAGCAGCAGGTTAAAAACGCCATTTTGAGAACAGCACTGGAGGAGTTTACGTCAAAATTGCTCCTCTCTATACACCTTCCTTATGTTGACCTTGACCAGACATAATCTGTAAGTAACAAATGTTGTTTTGTAAATTATTATTTGCTGTAAATGTATGTTTATGTATTTTCTGCATAAATCGTTTTTCTGTGTGAGCCAGCTATGCTTATTTTAATCTGTCCTCATTGTGTTACGCACTAGTACCTCATGTGTATTAAGTTACACATTCTTCTATTTGTTTTGTACATATATTCAAATACTGATGTATATTCTGTATCTGTTTTGCAGTTTTACAAGTTTAAGAAATGGTCTTTGGACATAAAATCACCCTGCGCCCTCTGTCGTTTCTGGGGCCATTTCTATTGTGTTAAGCTCGCTGTCTAAGTTGAGTTTGGAGGAAACACTTAAAGGCCGATTCATACTCCATAAGAACAAGAAGAAAGTTCGGCAGTGCGAGGTGCTGCCGAATAACATGACGTCAATGACAAAATTTGTTTTGGCTGTGCCAACCGCCATGGCCAAACTATGTAGGTGCCGCACTGCCAAAACGTCTGCACTGCCGTGTGCTGCGCATGCGTGTTCCAATTTGCAAATAACTATCAGTCATATTTTAATCATATTTAGCTTGTAACATCGCGATTGTGTGAGCGCAGCAGCTCGTTAAGATGTCGGAGCGCAGGCTTACGTGATGCACCTGAAGGCATCACGAACAGCTGTCAGCTCCTGTAGTCAAAACCGGACCAACATTGTGCTCAGCGAAATGCATTTCTGAAAGCACTGGAGGCGAGAAATAAGCTGTGCAGTTAAAAAGTTAAAACACAGACTTGTGGCTGATGTGAGGGGGCGTGGTCTGCTGTGAGGGGGCGTGGCCTGTGAGTTCGACAGCTTCTTATCGGAGTATTAACAGTCCTGCTGAAAAAGCTTTCTTTTGGCAGCTGGCTGACGTCACTGCTGAATTTTCTTCTTGTTCTTATTGGTTCAAACATGGAGGATGCAGGGGCTGATACCATCACTGATGGCAGAAGAATACGGAAGATATTTAGTAAAAGTGAAATATGTGAAAGTTTTACAAGCCTGCCACTTAAACACACCACTGAATGTAAACTTTAACACAAGTATTTCACTGAGGGAGCCACATCAGCAGCAGTAAGCAAAACACAAGTTTAATTTTGGCCTCACACACAAAGACCACTGAAGGCCCCTCCATGGCTCTGACTGCAGAAAGGTCACAAAGAGTGAGAATAAATGAGGTTCTGTCTCACCCACCGTTCTCCTCCACAGGTTCTTCTCAAGGATGTGTGTTGTCACCTCTTTTATTTATCCTTTACACAAACATGTGGGAGCAGACATGACAACAGAACTATCATCAAGTATGCAGATGACTGTGTTATTGTCAGCCTCCTCAGAGAGGACGAAAGCATTCACGGCCCAGTCACTGGTGAGTTTGTACAGCGGTGTGAAGAGTCCCACCTTCAACTGAACAGATCAAAAACAAAAGAGAGGGTCATTGATTTTAGAAAGCAACAAGATAGGCACACAATCACTTTAATTAAAGGCCAGAAATTACAGCAAGTGCAATCAGATAATACCTGGGGACCATTATTGATGATAAACTCAACTATGAGGAAAATTGCAAGTCGGTCTGTAAAAATGGCCACCAGTGTCTCCACTGCCTCAGGAAACTTGCCTTTTTCCAAATTGAGCGAACAATCCTGAGTCTTTTTTATCGGTCTTTTATTGAGTGTGTTTTATCTTTTTGCTTGGTGGCCTGGTTCGGTCAGACTTCTTTAAAAGAGAGAAACTCACTGAACCAAATAGTAAAATGGTCCAGTCGACTTATTGGTGAGTCCCAGTCTTTTCCAGCCTCCCTGTTTACTAACAGGTACAGAGGAGCTTCAGCAATCCTTAACAGTGACTCCCATCTTTTAAGAGGCGAATTCCAGCTCCTCCCCTCTGGACGAAGGTTCCTGGTCCCACGGTGCAGGACGAAGCGCTTTAAGAACAGCTTGGTTCCTGTCGCCTTCACTGAACTGAATAAGACTCAGTGACATTGCACTTTATTGTATTTATTGTATTTATAAATTTTTAGTTTTATTTATTATCGTGACTCTTCATTGGATGTTATTATTCTGGTTTATATGAGTGACTGCTTTTTACCTCTGTAAGGTATTATTGTGATTTTTATTGTGGTTTTTCTTCATCTATTTTGATCTTATTTTAATTATTTATCGGAACATTGAGCTCTTGTCTTGTCTGTCTTGCCTCACTCGACCAATTATTATTATTATTATTACTATTATTATTATTATTATTATTATTATTATTATTATTATTATTATTATTATTATTATTATCTGCTTGTTTGGTTTATTGTGTGTCTTTAATTGTTATGACGTGTTTTTTTTTCATTCGGTTCCCATCTGATTTGAATGGGAAATTATTCGCCGTTTTTTGCGATTTTTTCAGAAACCGCACGTTTTGATGTGTACGTGTACGTGCTGCCAACGGTGCGGGACTACTTACGACTTACTACTTACCAAAAAATGCCAGAAGAGAAAGAAGATTAAAAAAACAACCTGCGGCCCTAGGAATAGTAATCTTTGCATTTTACCACTTAAAGTGGCAGGCACAAGATTAAGAAACATTACAGAAAAAAATAGGGGTCTGGCCTTTTGGGCTTGGTCCCTAATAAATACACACAGCCAAAATTCATAAGCTTCTTGGCCCAACATTCATTCCGCAAACTAACTGAGAAAAAACTGAAGAAACTGAAGATGTGAAAAGTAAAGAAAAAGACTTAAAACTAAAAAAACATTTTAATGGCAAAATCCAGAAATGACAAACAGAAACAATACAGATGCAGATGAACTGTAGAAATCATACACAGCAGAGAAACACAAAACGGTTTGTGACTCTCTTCATCCAATCAGCTCCCAGCTCTCATCCTTCAAATCTCCATCAGCTGGGTGAAACCCATCAAAGCTGGCGTCGCCGTGTCAACGCGGGCAGGTGACAGCCCGGTGTGTTGAGATGTGAACAAAGGCTTCACAGTGGGACCGGGCCCCATTGATCGGGGCTGAATGGTGGCACGCACACGGGAAGGGGATGCCGTCTTTTCTGCACAGCTCTCTGATGTGGAGCCATGAAAAGAAGGCCGCCGCCGCCGCCGCCACCACCACCTCACCATCCGTCCTCTGTCCTCCAGACTGAAGATATACTCCCACCGGATCACTGCTTAATGTCCTCATGTGCTACAGTTCCACCACAGCGACACAGTGTTTTGCATGTTATAAAAGAACCCTTCAGGCAAGGCAAGGCAAGGCAAGGCAAGGCAAGGCAAGGCAAGGCAAATTAATTTCATTTATGCATGTACTCAGCCGGTATAAGGGGGCATGGTCATTCACTGACACTGATCAGAGCTGTGTGTCGTATGCGTAATTATGATGAGAGATGTAGTAATGTTCCATGATCTGAGCCAGCGGGAGCATGTAGATGTTAAATAAAAGGGGTCCAAGGGTGGAACCATGAGGAACTCCACAAGTGATTTTAATTTTAGATTTATAATCAGCTATTGACACAGAATAGTCGCGATCTTGCAAAAAGGACTTAAACCAATTTAGTGCAGTGCCAGAAATTCCCAACCATTGTTCCAGTGGGTCCAGCAGTATGTTGTGGTCAACTGTGTCGAAAGCAGCACTAAGATCCAGTAATACTAAAACTGAGACTCTGGAAGTGTCATTGCTCATGTAGATGTCATTCAGCACTTGAGCTGTTTCAGTGCTGTGGTTTGACCTAAATCCAGACTGGAAAACATTTAGTTCATTGTTTTGTGCCATAAAAGCATTAAGTTGTGTAAAAACTACCTTTTCAATAATCGTACTTATAATCTTGATATGGGCCTGTAATTACACTGTAACAAATTGCTGTAAATTTAGGAGGGATTTCCAACAGTATCCTTCTGTATTTTATAATAATTGTAAAATACAGTTAAACATTCATCCCTCACATGTAAATTAACAGTTAAATCAGTCATTTCACAATAACAGTAAATAAGTGTAATTTAACAGCAGGAAACAGTATTTTCTCTCAACCACCCACTGAGCAGAAAGAGGTTCAAAGCACATCTAGAAGACATCATCTCGATACATCCAGAAGTCGTCCTCAGAGGGGTCTGAATGAAAGTTTTTTAGACGCCTTTCTTGGACGTTGTCTGGATGTCTTGTCTGGACGTCATATGGATGTCAATGAAAATACATTTCAAAAGAAAAAGGACAGGTCATCAGTCTTACACAGGATAAACACAGACAGGCAAGTTAGCATTGCCATTTGTTTTGGACTGTGGGAGGGAACCAGAGAACCCATGTACACACAATTAAATTCCACTAACACCACCAACTGGGTTTGGACCTCTGATCTTCTGTCTGTAAAGCAAGAGCGCCGACCAGATTGCCATTGAGACAACAGCCAATAGAAATTCACAGTGCCAATAAAACATTTACTCAGGTACATAGTTGTCGTCACAAGATGAAAGGTTCTCAAAGTGGTGAGTTTCTCTTTGGAGGCTTAAAAAAGGCCAATGCCTTGCGACCAAAACAATAAATGGTCAGAACGCAGACATTGTGCATTAAACTTCACATGCTGTCTCCTCTTGCCTGTCATGAGCTTCTTCCCTCATTATTTTTTTTTGATTAACATTTTTTTATTATTTTTCCACAAACAAAACACAATTATATATACATATCAATGCTTGTATAAAACTCTTCAAACACAAGTGCATTAGGCAAGTTCAGCAAAACCTTTGAGTGTCCAAGAACATACAATGATGAACAGAAATCAAAGTGTACACCTGATACATTTTGTATAAAATTATGTATTCTCATCCAAAACAATTGGATTTGTGGACAAGACCACAGCAAATGTATTAAAGTGCCATCGCAGTGTTTACATTTCCAACATAATGTTGAATTCGAGCAACCCCATTCTAAATAATCTACTTGGTGTCCAATAAAAGCTGTGTAATATTTTAAACTGCATTAGTTTCACTCTTAGGTCTCTGGATAAAGTACCACCATTAGCACATATTTTTGCCCAATCCTGGTCATCAAAAGAAATCCCGAAATCTTTTTCCCATACCCATTTCAGAGAGGCCATGTTTTTATTCTCACCGAGGCTGAACAACAACTTGTAATATTTTGAAGCCTCCCGCCCCCCCCAAAAAATCTTAAAAATTGCATTTACTGGATCTGCAGTCTGTGGGGCCTGATACTGTGAACTAAACACTCCTTTCAAAGCATGATGAATCTGAAAGTACTTCCAAATGTGGTTCCAGCCCAGCCCATATTGTTGTGATAGATCCTCGAATGATTTAATTATATTCCCACTGTACAGGTCCCCCATAGTGCCAATCCCTTTATCCAACCATTCGGTCCATAAGAAGGAAACTTTATTAATACAAACTTTTGGATTCAGCCAAATACTCGATGTACAATTTAGATAAGGGTCAACATCTACAATCTTTAGAATTTTTTTCCACATCTCCTGAAGATGTGATATAATAGGGTGGAATTTGTCACCCTTCCTAATTTTACTTGACAGTTTATTAATGGTAAAGGTGCTGCTGCAGATTGCTCTATGGAGTGCAGTGACGTGCGGTGAGGTTCATGGCTGGTGAGGCACTGACTTCATCACAGTCAGATTTACAAACATATGAACCCTAAAGAGTATCTTATTCACCATTTGATTGGCAGCAGTTAACGGGTTATGTTTAAAAGCTCATACCAGCATTCTTTACACATACAAACTGTGGCACACAAAAAAGCACATTTAATAAAAAAAAACGTTATTATGGTCTTACCTTTACTTATAAATGAAGTCGAGAGGAAAAAATAAACGATCGCTGCCGCTGCACTTGACTTGCTAACTGTAGCGTGTTGTCACTTATTCTGCAGCCGAGGAGTCGCAAGAAGGATCCCTGGGATCACTAGCGCCCTCTACCATGAGGCAGGAGAACTGCGTGCCTCACCCAATGCGTCTTCGCAGCCGTTTTATGATTGCTCAGCACAAGAAACGCGTTACACACATACAGTTGTTGACAAAATACACTGTACATTATATACCTCAGTTAACTAAACTATGGAAATTTATAATATAATTCATGTAGCAAAAGTGTTTGAACATTTTAATAGCGACATACAGAGAGATAGCAATACGGTCTCACTGCACAGCAGGCCAGCAGTTAGCCGAGTCATTGCGCAATCCATGGTGAGGCTCAGCTGGCTGCTGCCTCACCGCAAGTCTCTTCTCAGTATTTGAATGGTAAATGTGAAAATTCAGCGATTTTGAATAAAAATAATCTAAAACTGGTGAAGTTAAATGGAAAATAACTTTATAGTATAATCACTGGATACATATAACAATTTAATAAATTTTTTTTCTTTTTACATTTTTTTTCTTTCCATGATGGCAGGTGAGGCACTGCCTCACCTGCCTCCCCTGACTACACGTCACTGATGGAGTGCCATGGTGGGGCCCTTTCTGGAGGCAATGCCCAATGTGCAAGGTGTCTCAAGCTGTATGCATAGTAATAAAAGAGTAGTCTTGGAAGTCCCAGGCCCCCTCTTTCTACAGGCTGTTGAAGTTTCCCAAGATGCATTTGTGGGCGCTTACCATTTCAGAGAAAATCTTTACAAATAATATCAAATTTTTTGAAATAACTTAGAGGGATCTGTAGGGGGAGAGAATGTAGCAGATAATTGAGTTTTGGAATTGAATTCATTTTAAGTGCATTAACCTTACCCCAGAGAGACGAGGACAATGATGACCAGCGTTTCACATCGACAGAGATTTTTTGCATCAGTGGGTCAAAGTTCACTTTAATAAGATCATCCAGATGAGGAGGAAACAGAATGCCAAGATATTGTAAACCCCGCCTAGGCCAGGAGAAATTACCCTCCTGAAACAATGCTGTGGGACAAAACTTTGTCAGTGGCAGGGCCTCTGATTTTGACCAGTTAACTTTATACCCTGAAAATTTGGAGAATGAGTTAATTATATTAAGCACTGAAGGAATAGATACCCGAGGATCCGATACAAACAGCAAAATATCGTCCGCATATAACATCAATTTATGAATAGATCCCTCGATGTCAATTCTGTGAAAGTTCTCATCCTGTCGGATCGCTGCTGCTCGTGGTTCTAATACTAAGCAAAACAAACCCGGGCTGAGTGGTGAGCCTTGGCGGGTTCCCCTGCTTAGTCTAAAGTAAGGAGAAATATATCCATTTGTTTGAACTGCGGCCTCTGGTTGATAGTATAATAATGGTATCCACCTGATAAATATCCTGCCAAATCCCAAAATTTCCAGTAATTTAAACATATACCCCCACTCGACCCGATCAAACGCTTTTTCAGCATCAAGCGAAATAGCAGCCATTGGAGAGTCCAAGTCTGAAACTGCCCACATAACATCAATAAACCTTCTTATATTGTCTGATGAGTTTTGTTTATTAATGAACCCCACCTGGTCTCTATGTATTAGAGAGGTGATAACTTTGTCTAATCGATTGGCTAAAATTTTTTGACAATATCTTGGCATCCAGAGATATCAGAGAAATAGGCCGATAATTTTTGCACTCATTTGGGTCTTTGTCTTTTTTCACAATAAGTGTAATCAGAGCTTGAGATAGCATTTGAGGTAGTTCCCCTCTCTCAAATGATTCCATGTACATATCATTTAATAGAGGAGTCAACTCGGTCACATAACATTTAAAGAATTCTGCCGTATACCCATCAGGGCCTGGAGCTTTATCATTTGGTAAGCCTTTAATAACCCTCACAATTTCCTCCTGAGTTATTGGTGAATCAAGATCTTTCTTTTGTTCTTCGGATAATTTTGGTAGGTCTAATTTCTCCAAAAATTATTTCATATTCTCATCATCATTACTACAGTCCGACGTATACAGCTCCCTATAGAAATCTTTAAACGTATTATTGATATCAATAGATTTAGTGAGGAGGTCTCCTCCTGGGTCTCGGATTGCAGGGATCAGTGAAGATAGTTCCCTCTGTTTTAAGCCGTGAGCTAACAATTTCCCCATTTTGTCCCCGGATTCAAAGTATTTTTGTCTCATCCTAAAAAGAGAAAACTCTACTTTCTGAGACAGGATACAGTTATATTCATATTTTAGTTTAGTTAATTCTCTGAGACCATTAGTATTGAAGCTTTTGGTTATTTATATTGTTCGTTTCTTTCCTTGCACTGTGGGCTTGTGTGTGGGTACAGGTGTTTATGTCTGTAGATATGTATGAATGGACGTGTATGTACAGTATATATATTCTATGTACTGCACAGGACACGTGTGTGTGTGTGTGTGTGTGTGTGTGTGTGTGTGTGTATCTATGTATGTATGTAAGAGATGGAAGGAAGTAATTATATTATTTACTTGTGACAAGGGGTGAGAGTAAATAAGTTTTTACTTCTTCTCACTCCTTTTCGAATATTCATCTGACGATGTTTTTCTTGATTTATTTTATATTATTATTACTGTTAACCATTTATTTATTTACTGAGAGGAAAACTTTGTTGTTAATTTTCTTTTTTTCTTATTGTTTTTGTACCTTATATTCAAAATAAACATTTCAATCAAAAAAAAAGAAAAAAAAAGAAGCACCTTTTCAAATCAGTTTCCAATTTCTTAATTTTGCTTTTAAGTTCCGTCTGCTTTATAATATTTTTCTTTTTCTTATGTGACGCATATTGTATGACAAACCCTCTTACCACTGCCTTGAGAGCCTCCCAAGCTACTCCAGCGGAGGGCGCAGTGGTAACATTTTCGGCAATGTAAGAGTTAATATGACCCCTCAACGCCTCCCTGAATTCAACTTCTTGCAGTAAAGAAGAATTGAACCTCCATCTTGGCATTCGAATCTTCTCAATAACAGGAAGCAACTCGAGCACCACTGGGGCATGATCTGATATCAAGATACTCCAAACTGAGCATGTAATGACCGACTTCAAAAGAGATTTGGAAATCAGATAGAAATCTATACGAGAGAAGGTCTTATGAGGAGCAGAGAAGAATGTGTAATCTCTGTTGGTTGGGTTTAAAGTTCTCCACACATCAATTAATCCCATATTCTCACACATACTTTTGACT
Source organism: Lipophrys pholis (assembly GCF_963383615.2). Taxonomy (NCBI): domain Eukaryota; kingdom Metazoa; phylum Chordata; class Actinopteri; order Blenniiformes; family Blenniidae; genus Lipophrys; species Lipophrys pholis. The sequence goes on from NC_137637.1 coordinate 9,264,111, forward strand.
GTCTGTGCAGCTTTCTTTCTCCTACACCTCACTAAGCTACTTCGGTCCAGAATTGGATCCATCACTAAGTTAAAATCTCCTCCAATTACAATTTGATAATTTCCCATTTGTTGAATTTTAGCCTCCAACTCTCCAAAGAAATCTGGCTCATCCCCATTTGGAGCATAAATATTAATTAATGTAACCAGTTGAGACTGTATTTCCGCCAAAATTATAAATACCCTACCTTCTGTATCCTTAAATACCTTAATACATTTAAACTGCAGTTTAAGAAGATAATCCCTGATTTGTCAGTTTCATTCTCTGTGGTGTTCCAGTGGCTCAGCAGCTGGCTAAACCGAATTAGAGCAGAATAAGACAGTAGGGGACCCGCCAAGTGGCTTCACCCCAAGCCACTTTCACATGTCGGTCTGCAGCATTAATATGTGTCTTCCCTCTTTGATGGACCAACCTCTCCTAGGGGAGGTGAAAGTCCCAGCTGACATCCAGTTTGTAATAATAATCACTGTATCATTGTCAAGTCTGTTTAATTGTTGTGCTGCTCTTGACTTGAAAAGAGTTTCTCTTCGCCGGATGTTTTAAACTGGACTTTACTCCAAGAACCAGACCCTCAAATTCCTTTTTTCTGTATTGAAACAGCAGGTGAAAGTTCTTTAGGTAAAAAGCAGCTGTTCGTCCAGGTTTACGAGCCACAGAACCGTCACAATCAGAGGAAGAACAAGTGTTTTGCTGCGAGGTGAGCTCTGCCTTTGAGTTCCCGCACACCTGACAGGCACACATCTTATACCTGGCCTTTCAGAGCGCTGAGCCGCCAGTTCATTTGTTTCACCTGATCCTTGTTGACGGTGGAGGGAGAGGCAGAAGCAGCTCACAGGCAGTTTGACAGAACAATCACTGCAAAGGTATGGGCTTTCACTATTGTGTTACCCCATTAGGCCATAGATAACAAGCATTTATTTAAATAAACATCTTAGAGATTGTTCTGTTATTACAGTTAATCACCAATTTTGTGAAGATATAACTAACCTGTGTTAACTTGTGGTTAGTTGACTGTCCAACCACAAACAGGAAGGACCTGGAGGATTTTCCACAGGGAGGGAGTGAGGATGAGGACCTACAATGGCCAGTCTCTCACCAGGTGGAGAAGCAAGGTGTGTTAGTGTGTTCCTGCCATTTCTAACATAAAAAAATCTATCAAACACATTTTATTATGTACTCCATTGTAGTCATGTCTGTCTTTCTCAATCAGTGAAAATGAAGAAGCAAAAAAATCAGCTTCCTTAACTTTGCCTAATAATCTCGGTAAGTCTGCACATTTAAACTCATTTTTATCTTTCTTTATCTCCTTTCTTTAATCCTTCATATTTGTATATTTTTGCCAGAAGTTGTGTTGCAAACTATATTTATTTATTTTTTTACAGGCACTCGTCATCGGTGACTGAGGAAACCAACCAAATGCTGCTGTCAACTCCTCACTGTTTGTTCTTTCTTTCTCCCCTTCTTTTCCTTCTCCAGGTAAACTCTTATTGTTCACATGTAAAATACTTGTTCTCAAGCTCAACTGTTCTGTTACACTGTTCTAGTTGGTTTTTTTAAATCGGCGTCTGAGGTTATGTTCCAAGTTCAGTAAAGCCTGTCACTGAGGATTGTATTGAAGACAGTTTCTTCCAAATGTGGTAATGCAATACTTTGTCATTTTTGTACTACAACTGTTCTCTAGGTTACCAATCTTACAAATTCTGCTGTACAAATGAGCCTTTTGTAATAAACTACAGCAATGTATATATTGTCTTATGTTCTACACCAGGGCTCTCAAACTTATTACAGGTCTGCATCTGAGTTTTATTCAGAGTCAGAGGTTAGGAGAGATTGGCTTTAACCAAACAATTTGTAATGAATATGTCTTTTCATTGAGACGGCATGCAAAGAAACCCTATGTTGATGATAGAAACTGAGGCAAACACAGCTGAGACAGTTTGTTATTAAGTGAAATTAGTTATCAATTGAACAAGTTTAAAGTGAGAGCTCTGTACTGTTGGTTCTGGGAAACGGTGCTGGAGTGAGTGCACAGCTCTGAGTTCTGGTTCTTGGTTCCTGAAAACTGCGTCAGAGTGAGCGCTCGTTGTTCTGTCCACTCTATAATCTCCTCCTCTGAGTCCTCCACTAACGTTTCCTGCTCCTTTTCTTCAGGTGAGCTCTGACACATGAACAGTGATTAGGTCTGGGTATTTGATAAGCCCTGCATACTTTGTTTTTAAATTTGTGAGGATTTATACCAATGCAAACATAGCAGAACCCGCAGTTCTGGAATCCAAATACGGTAATATACTGTCTGTTGAGGAATACGACCTCTGTTGCTGATTAATTTGCCTAACTGACCACTACAGGGCTCCGGTCAGAGAGCACACGAGACATCAGAGAGGATTTCAGTCCTTTACTGAGGAATCTTATGAACGGTGGAGTATTCTGCATACAATGCAGTGAACGGAGCACACCGTTTTTGTATTTTACTAATAAGAGTTTGCCATGGTGATTTACGGTTTAGCATTTTATCGTCAGTGACTGCTTCACCATCGTAAACGTGTTTGCCTCCGAACGTGCATAGGAGGAAGGAAGTGCCCACTCGGCCTTTAACAATAAAAGCGCCCACTTCAGAATAAAGGCAGGAAGCCACACTCCACTATAACTTGGAGAAATCTTAACACTGTCAAATAATTTAGTGGATATGCTGTAAAATTACAATAAACCAGTTATCCTACCGTCATGCACTGTAATCCAAAAAACGGTATTATACTGCTAAACAAATTACAGCCGATGGGCTGTAAAATAACGACAACCCAGTTATCCTACCGTCAGGTACTGTCATTCAAAAAACGGTATTATACTGTAAAATAAGTTCCAGTAGATGCGCTGTAAAATAACCACAACTGCTAAAATAAATAACAACACACACACACACACAAACACAAATATATGATGGAGAAGCAGATACTGCACTACACAGATATCTGAATAAGTTGATAAACAATATGAATACATTATAAACCCATATGTAAGGTACAAGACAATGGGCAAGTTATCAATCAGAACAAACTCTAGATTCTTTTTTATTAATGAATTTCAGGCATATGGCACATTGCTTGTGTACAATCATATACTTAAACCAATATCCACATACAAATCCATATTTATACACCCTTTGATATTATAAATAAATCATAGCGTATGAAAAAATATTCAGAGAAAATAGATCATCTATATTTAAGTATACTCACACAGTTATAAACATAGACACTTATGCACATAATAAGCAGTAAGGTCTGTTAATACAGAAAAGTACGAGTGCCACTCAAGAAAACTCTTCTGGCTCAAAAAACCCATCTCAACATTGTATTTTGACTTTTTTTCTCCAAGCGCACGATGAAAAAAACATCTACCTCTTATACTTTTTCCCCCTCATGAGTGGTCCTAATACTCTTCTGTACACTTATGTAGGGGAGAGTTCATTATATTATGACTTGAGGAACAAACCAAACATTTACTTGAAATTTGTTTCATTTTCCTTTTTTGTGTTTGCGTACATTGAGTGTGTATTCTGTGTTTCCGTTGCTTCCACAGGGAATGAACAGTGGGACATTGTCCTCCTCCCAGGAGGATTGTCCTCAACATGTCCGCAAAGGATGTTCAGCTGAAAACATCGGCTAATGCCTGGAAACCCGGCATGAAGAGGCAGAGCCCAGCAGTCAGTCCTGAACTGCAGAACACTGAGGTACTGGCATCAGTTCAAAAGAGAAACACACTACCTGCACCACACTAATATTCCTGAATACAATGTGTTTGTGAAAGAGCTTCATCCACAATAGTCCAAAACAAGTGACTCTAACAGACAACCATCATGTCTGATAGAGCAGGTTACACTATGTTGACATGAGTTAATAATCTAATAAGTCCAGAACTCACATAATGACTGGATGTGGATGCAAACAAGCTAATTGATTGATGATCTCAATGATTAACCATTTTTACTAATTGATTTACCCCCGGGAGCTCCTCAAGAAATTTCGGAGCATCTTCAATAAAAATGACGCCAGAGAAATTCGACGCTCTGACGAAACAAGTGAGCGGTCTCCAAATAAACACTGAGGAGAGACTCCAAGGTGTGGTCGACCTGATCTATGAGAAAGCCATCGCTGAGTCCAGCTTCGCAGAGACTTACGGCAAGATGTGCTGCTGCCTTGCCACTGTAAGCATGACTTATTTATTTTTGGTTCAGCTGACAGAAATTTCATTGAAGAAATGCACATGTTCCTGTTGGTCTGCTCAATTTCTTTGTCCTGTATGAAAGAAATAATACCGTTTTGGACCAGTTGTCTGGAATCGCCACCTTGGGCAAGCTGGGAAAATGAGTGCTTTAAGAAATGTGTTAAACTGTGAGGATGAAGCAAATTAATCCATAATGAAAGTCCTGATTGTGTGAATCTGATGTTTTGATCAACCAACGTGAATAATCCTCTCAGAAAAACCTTTGTCTTAAGAATAGTTTTAAACGGTATGAAGGTAAGAACATCTTCTAAAAAAAGAAGCTGGATGACAAACAGTTCTATAGATGTAGAAAGGCTTTGTGCCACACTGCAGAGAATAGCACTCTAAACACCAGTGTGGTGGGGGATTCAATATTAAACGTTATTAGTGGTCCGCTTCTTCTCCTAACCTCCACCTCTGTCTGTGGTTCACAGTTAAACGTCCAAATGGGAGACCAGCCCAACAGTACAGTAGGATTCCGCAGCCTGCTGTTGCAGCGCTGCAGGGAAGAATTCCAGAAGGATAAAGAGGGAGACATGCTGAGGCAGCAGAAGACGCTGGACTCTGCTGCATCACTATGCTCTGATTCAACTTCAGATTTTTAGCAAAGATATGTCTGAATAACTTACCAAGGCTAATACTAATATTTTATTAATATTCCTTTTTGCTCGTCTTGTTTATTTTTAGTCAACGGAGCGCAAGCAGATTCAGGTGGAGCTTGAAGAAGCTCAGGCAAAGGCCCGAAGGCAATATTAAGTTCATTGGCCAGCTCTTCAGGCTCGACATGCTGTCGGAGGCCATCATGATAAATTGTTTGGAGAAGCTCCTGAAGATCCAGGACGACAAGTCACTAGAATGCTTTGTAAGCTGCTCAAGACGATCGAAAAAGACATCAACTCTGACAAAACCAAGGTGAGACTGACAAAGCCGAGTTATGGATTCAGCACAGTTTGCAGAGACATTAGTGAGGGTTTCTGTTGGGAATTGATCCGCTGTTTGTCATGAAACAGAGAAACAAAAATAAAACTAAGTCTCACCTTCTCTGTGTTTTTTCCATCAGCCTCAAATGGATCAGTATTATACTGAGATAGAAAATATCATCAAGAATCAAAAGGCGTCCTCCCAAATCAGATTCCTGCTCCAGGACGTCCTGGACCTGAGACCGGTGAGTGTTTAGTTTAGATGTTTGCTCGAGTCTGAAGTCCTATAAAGCTCATGCTTTACCCTACATTGATTCATTTTCATGATTTCTTTAAATTCCTGAAACACTATATTTGTGTACTGAATTCAAACTGCAGAATACGACACAAGTCATTGATTCACATTAATAAAAAACATTTGTTTTTATCAGAACAACTCGAGAAGAGCTGACCAGGGGCCAAAAACTATCAAGCAGGTCCACAAGGAAGCTCACATTGAGGAGCAGCAACATCTCAGTAAAGTGCACCATCAGCTGATCTCCATGGACAGAGAGAAACCTAGAGAACAGCAAGAGAGAGAAAGAAGAGACAGAGACAGCACGAAGAGAGAGAGCAGAGACATAGAGAGCAGGAAGAGATAGAGCAGAGACGGAGAGAGTAGAGACAGCAGGAAGAGATAGAGCAGAGAGAGCAGGAAGAGTGAGCAGAGACAGAGAGAGCAGGAAGAGAGAAGCCAGAGAGAAAGAGAGTAGAGAGAGCAGCGAGAGAATGAGAGCAGAGAGAGCAGCAAGAGAGACAGCAGAGAGAAAGAGGGCAGAGAGAGAGAGAGCAGAGACAGAGACAGCAGGAAGAGATAGAGCAGAGACAGAGAGAGCAGAGACAGAGAGAGCAGAGACAGAGAGGGCAGAGACAGAGAGACAGCAGAGAGAAAGAGCAGAGAGAAGCGCCCTGCCACACAGAGCCAGTGAGGAAGAGCAGCAGGCTCATGGAGCTCAGCAAAACGCCAACGAGCGCCAAGGTCAGAGTCACTGCAGGAGGAGCTTCTCCTCTCAGTCAAACCACCAGCAGCTGGATGGAAACTAAAGACTTGACTGCTGGTTGACCACTCGTGACACTAACATCGTCCAAAAATGTCTTTTATAAAAGCATGTCACACTTTACAAACATTGTCTAGATGCTACCAACATTAGTTAGAAATAGCAAATCCAATATTGAATTTCTTTATTTTGTTTGTGACAAAAAATAGAACATTCTAGGTCAGAGGGGGCGGGCCATAAAAATCTGACCGTGGGCCTTGATTGGCTCCAGACCCGGACTTTGGACACGCCTGATCTAAACAAACCTACTGATAGAACACTTATTATTCATAATTATTCACTTCTCTCATCTCATCTCCCACTGAAACTCCAGTTTCCTGAGGAGCTGCGCTGCTGGAGAGACTCCTCCTGGACGACAAGACCAGTGTCCAGCACATCTTTCACTGGGTAGAGGTATGAATATTAACCTTTCATCCCTTTCTTATAAAAAAGGCTGCAGAGATTATAGTTTATTGATTATTTGTTGTGATTTGTTGCTAACCACCGATTAAGAACCTTCCTGCAGGTGGTGAGCCCACGGGAACCCACTAGCTTGAGACTGTGGGTCTCGTGCTCTACCAACTGAGCACGCCAGGGCGGCCATTTGTACATACAAAAGAAAGAAAAGGTAGAATTTTTTTTTTTTTTTAAATTAAACATATAGCCAATACCAAACAAAACACCAAACATTGTTTGAAAAAGGAGTGGAAGTACAAAACATTTTTAATTTCCCACCCTTTATTACCTATTCTTTAGTTTGTACACAGATATCCTTATAATTACATAATACAGCTACATAAATATATACCATATCTATACCACATATGCACTTCATAAATATATAATTACAAACCAAAAATATACTACATACATATTATATATATACACACAGTGGAGGAAATAATTATTTGATCCCTCACGCATTTTGTTAGTTTGCTCACTGACATATAAGTGAACAGTCTATAATTTTAAAGGTAGGTTCCTTTTAACAATGAGAGATAGAATATCAAAAAGAACATTCAGAAAACCACATTCTATAAAAGATATAAATTGATTTGCATTTTAAGTGAAATAAGTATTTGATCCCCTGGCAACCATTAACAATTCTGGCTCCCACAGACTGGTTAAATACTCCTACTCCTTAGACACACCGGAAAAAACTTGTTACCTGCAGCAAGGACACCTGTGTCAATCAGTCACCTGTATAAAAGACACCTGTCCATGCAATCAATCAGACTCCAACCTCTCCACCATGGGCAAGACCAAAGAGCTCTCTAAGGACATCAGGGACAAGACTGTAGACCTGCACAAGGCTTGATTGGGCTACAAGACTATCGGCAAGAAGCTGAGTGAGAAGGAGACATGTGTTGGTGCAATCATTTAAAAATGGAAGAAATACAAAATGACCGCCAATCGACCTCATTCTGGGGCTCCACATAACATCTCATCTCGGGGGGTATCACTGATCTTGAGGAAGGTGAGAAATCAGCCAAGAACTACACAGGAGGAGCTTGCTAATGAACTCAAGGCAGCTGGGACCACAATCACCAAGAAAACCATTGGTAAACTACGCCACAATGGATTAAAATCCTGCAGTGCCCGCACGGTCCCCCGGCTCAAGAAGGTACGTCTGAAGTTTGCCAATGATCACCTGAACGATTCAGAGAAGTCTTGGGAGAAAGTGCTGTGGTCAGATGAAACCAAAATCGATCTCTTTGGCATCAACTGACTCGCCGTGTTTGGAGGAAGAAAAATACTGACTATGACCCCAAGAACACCGTCCCACCGTCAAGCATGGAGGTGGAAACATCATGCTTTGGGGGTGTTTCTCTGCTAAGGGGACAGGACGACTTCACCGCATTGATAGAAAGATGGACGGGGCCGTGAAATCCTGGGTGACAACCTTCTTCTCTCCGCCAGGGCGCTGAATATGGGTCTTCCAGCACGACAATGACCCAAAACACACGGCCAAGGCAGCATAGGAGTGGCTCAAAACCAAGCATATTAAGGTAATGGAGTGGCCGAGCCAGTCTCCGGACCATAATCCCATAGAAAATCTGTGGAGGGAGCTGAAACTTTGAGGTGCAAAGCGACAGCCTCGAACCCTTAAGGATATGGAGATGATTTGCAGAGAAGAGTGGACCAAGGTTCCTCTTGATATGGTATGATATGTACCTCAAACCTGGTAATCAACTCCAAGAAACCTCTGGCCTCTGTGCTGGCCAACAAGGGTTTTGCCACCAATTACTAAGCCGTGTTTTGCCAGGGGATGAAATACTTTTTTCACTCGATAAAATGCAAATCAATTTATATCTTTTATATAATGTGGTTTTCTGAATCTTCTATCTCTCATTGTTAAAAGGAACCTGTTCACTTGCATGTCAGTGAGCAAATTAACAAAATTAGTGAGGGATCAAATAATTATTTCCTCCACTGTATATATCAACACACACGTATATATACAGTCGTGGCCAAAAGTTATTGAGAATGACACAAATATTACATTTTCACAGGGTCTGCTGCTTCAGAGTTTTTAGGTGTTTTTCTCAGATGTTTCTATGGTATACTGAAATATAATTACAAGCATTCCATAAGTATCAAAAGCTTTTATTGACAATTACACTGAGTTCATGAAACAAGTCAATATTTGCAGTGTTCTTTTTCAAGACATCTGCAATCCTCCCTGGCATGCTGTCAATCAACATCTGGACCAACTCCTGACTGATGGCAGTCCATTCTTACATAATGAATGCTTGGAGTTTGTCAGACTTTGTGGGTTTTAGTTTTGTCCACCCGCCTCTTGAGGATTGACCACAAGTTCTCAATGGGATTAAGATCTGGAGAGTTTCCTGGCCATGGACCCAAAATCTTTGTTTTGTTCGGTGAGCCATTTAGGTATTACTTTTGCTTTATGGCAAGGTGCTGGAAAAGGCATTGTTCGTCACCAACCTGCTCTTGGATTGTCAGAGGACGTTCTAGTACCATTCTTTATTCATGGTTGTGTTTTTAGGCCAGATTGTGAGAGCCCACTCCCTTGACTGAGAAGCAACCCCACACATGAATGGTCTCAGGACGCTGTACTGCTGACATGAGACAGGACTGATGGTAGCGCTCACCTCGTCTTTTTTCCAACAATGGAAAAGGGGATTCATCAGAGAAAATGACTTTACCCCAGTCCTCAGCAGTCCAATCCCTGTCCCCTTTGCAGAAGATCAGTCTGTCCCTGATGTTTGTTCTGGAGAGAAGCGGCTTCTTTGCTGCCCTTCATGACACCAGGCCTTCCTCCAAAAGTCTTGGCTTCACTGTGCGTGCAGATGCACTCACACCTGCCTGCTGCCATTCGTGAGCAAGCTCTGCACTGGTGGTGGCCCGATCCTGCAGCTGCAACAACTTTAGGAGACGGTCCTGGCGCTTGCTGGACTTTCTTGGGTGCCCTGGAGCCTGTTTGTCAACAATTGAACCTGTCTTCTTGAAGTTCTTGATAATCCGATGGTTGACTGAGGTTCAATATTACTTGCTGCCATAAACTTCCCTGTTAGGCCCTGCAATGATGACTGCACGTGTTTCCTTGCAGGTAACCATGGTTAACAGAAGAGGAACAATGATGTCAAGCACCATCCTCCTTTTAAAGTGTCCAGTCTGTTATTCTAACTCAATCATGACAGATTGATCTCCAGCCTTGTCCTCATCAACACCCACACCTGTGTTAACGGAGGAATCATTGGAATGAAGTTAGCTGGTCCTTTTGTGGCAGGGCTGAAATGCAGTGGACATGTTTTTTTTGGAGGGGGTGAAGTTCATTTTCAAGGCAAAGAGGGATTTTGCAATTAATTGCAGTTGAGCTGATCACGCGTCATAATATTCTAGAGTATATGCAAATTGCCATTATTAAAACTGAAGCAGCAGACTTTGTGAAAATGTAATATTTGTGGCATTCTCAAAACTTTTGGCCTGCCAGTCGGTGAGGCGTCTAGTGTATATGTCTATGGCCACACCCAAAGGTAACTATGTAAAAATAAATGAAAGTATAATAGGTAAATGTGTTATTGTGTGTAAATATGTTTAAAAAAATCAAAATTTGTTACACAAAAAAGTTAAAACTTGTGCCCTAATGTACATGTTCATTGTACATAAAAGTCTTTTGCAAATTTTTGTCATGAGCTCCATCATGTTGCTGCTCTAAAAGGAGAGGACAGCGTCCCAATGTCCCATCTGCAAACTTCTTCCATTTCCTCTCAATACTTTCTATAAGTATGCTCCATTAAATAGATAAATAAATGAAATAATTTTTAATTTAATAAATTAAAAATGAAAGGAATGATTCTTCACAGTCATGTAAATGTATATTTGCGTGGTTTTCTACAGAAAACACATCGAGGTCACATAGACTTGTTTAGGCTGACGGGTCAGACTTGCCCCTCACAAGATGGCGGCCGCTCTGACGTGTCAGAGCGGTGGGCGGACGCAGGCTGCGCGGCGTCTAGTGTATATGTCTATGGTTGTAGCTTCTCTGCACGCTCGGATGAGCGGGTCCCTTTAAATGTTGTCGCCGCAAGGAATTGTGGGGCAGCATGAGCTCGCCTCCTTTGATAAAGGAAGCATCAGCGGTTCCTATGCTAAAGGAAGCTCTAAAGGAAGCAAGGAGCCTCCTTTCCTTTGCTTATTGAGAATTCAGACAGTCTTTATCATGGCCGCCACACAAAACACTTCTGGGGTGAAGGAAAGGTCAATAGATAAGGTGATAGGAGGGACAATTCGGATGTGTTGTGTACAGTGTTCATTGCGTGTTGCAGTATGTTGTAGTGTTGTATTGTATATACTAATAGCCTTGTGGATACTAGGTAGTAATAAGTGATATTACTTCATAGTTGGGACATTTTACTGATATAGTTCGGTTTGGCTGTTAAGCATGTAGTCTGCCAGTCCTTTAAGATAAGGGTGTTACTGTTCCAGTGGTATAAATTACTGTAGTTTCTGTAAGTACCTGTTAATTGACACTCGTCTGGCGGATCTGTGGGTTTGTACTTTTAAGTCCAGTAGGTGTCACTGTTGACTAGAGATATATATCTTTTTAATATGTCTATGTTCTGGTGAATTCAGTTCATGTTTACTTTGTACCCTGTTTGATTGAAGATGTTCTGAAGGCAGTTTGTGATTTTGATTCTGTGGTCCATTAATCTAATGATTATTTGTTGTTGTTGTAGGACCACACACACACACCCACACCCACACCCAAAGCCATACTCACACCCACCATATACGCACTGAAGCCTGTACTATCCCGGCATTCCCTATAATAAAGGAAGAAATAATACAAGAATCGACTGTCATTTGTGTGTCCTGACCGACACCCAGAGGTGAACGTCACCAATCCACCAGCCATAATCTCCGTGGGTCCTCACCGACAGTTTAAAGGAACGTGGTGATATACTGGATGTAAGGTGGCCGGAAAACTGTGACGTGATCAGTAAGGTAATGATTTTGGAACTAATAAAATCAAAGATGTACTAAAGTAGTTGAAGAAACTCCAGAAAACTGCACTCCTACATTAATGTTTTTTCCTTAACATTTTAAATTTTTTAACAAATTATTGACAAAAGTTTATGACATCAGCTTATAGATTCGTTAATGGCTTAGATTTTACATAACTTACAGGGATTACTTTGTTTTCTCCATCATGTTTGAGGCATTTTACCACCTTCCAAAATCTAGATTTAAAAAAACAAGGTGTATGGATGTGTATTGCATTTAAAATTATATATTGGCATAATATGAAGCAAAACCTTCAGAAACAAGTATGTGAATCCTCAGGGGCTCCTCAGCAAATGTGTGCAATGATGAGGTGTTTTCAGAGAACCGTTCTAATGGTGTAATGGTTGTGTGAGGTTTCTTCCTGTTAACTGCAACATTATTACCAGACTTCCCTTCTAACCACACTTCAGACTTCTGAATATGCGAGTGAAAAACGGATTTTGCCAGTAACTTCTCATTGTTAAGCTGCGAAAAACAGGCCTAAATAATATTGCAGGGATGTAAAGAGAATTGCTTTGATTTCTAGAGTTTAAAGATCACAGTCTGAACAAATCTATATATATATATAAAAAAAGAGACCAAAGTTGAATCCATCCTTTATTACATGTCTACAGTGGTTTGACACCAACACACAAATCATTTATACAGATTACCGACAGCACACCGTCCTCTAGAAGATTTTTTACACACACACACACGATGCAGCAGCAGAAAACAGCAAAAAGCTCAGAATGAACCAGGAAGTCTGTAAAGTCAGAACGACCTGCATAGAGAAGAACAAACGGTGCATCCATGTAGCAAAAGATAAATAACAAGGATGAAAACCTGTGAGAGTTGACTGAAGCCGCACGGTGAGAATCTATGCATTCACACAGAGGCCACGAGAGCCCAGTCACTGGAGAATTATTGGGGGGGGTGGGTGGGGGGGTGTTGGACCACCATGAAGTGATTCTGCAGAGGGACATCAATCCCTGCCCACCTGTACTCCAGGTTAAGGGCGAGGACGTCACAGACAGAGCCGACACACACGTTGAGCGGTGGTGTGTGTGGGCACTTCCTCTGAGAAGGTCACGCCAGTGGGAACCTCAGCAGATTGACCCCGCTGCTCAGTGGGCGGCCCGTCCGAAGGGGGGCCGCCTGCCGAACCAGCGGGATCTAACCTCAGCAGCCGGTCTGCTGGATGTCGCCACCGGAGCTCTTGGTCACATCCAGAGTGGTGAAGATCTGCAGGGTGGAGCAGACAGACGCACGTTAGAGGAAGAACGTTTGGAGAAAAACAACACGGGTGTCAAACATAAGGCTCACAGGCCAAAATCACGCTGGCAGGAGGCTCCAATGTGGCCCGCGAAGCCACCAAGAAACCTATAGAACTTTTGAAGAAAGCATCGACTTATTTTGACAGATTTCTTAAAAGTCGTGGGACAACTTCAGAGACCGAGCCCTCTCCAGGTGAAATCGGTCTGCATGAGACCCCTGAACTACAATGAATTCCACATCACTGAAGTACCTGATACATGCACCTGAAGGCATCTTCAAGTCTGGCAGTCGTCATGGCGACAGACGCCAAAGATTAAACCTGGATCATCCTGTGAAGCTGCATGCGTCTTTCTTATTGGATCTACTGAAACTTTTGGAACAATCATCACTGTTCCTGTTGTGTCTAACCTGTGGTCCATATCATTAGAACCAGCTTTGGTGTGACGTTTTCAAAAACGCTCCCGACTCAGTCTTTCGGGAAAACAACTTTTCTTAAAGCCTGCTAATCCGCATGTGCACCACAGCCGGAAACGCTAAAACTCTTTGGCAATGAAATGCAAAAAAAAGATGCGTTTTCACTCTAAACGCTGTTGATTAAATGCTGACTCATACTTTGGGAAAGAAACGTGACACTGTGCTCCAACTCAGATGTGGGACATTGTTTAACTTCGCCAGCTGCGACTCACTCATCTGTTGATTATCATGATTAAAAGCGAATATTAAATTTAGGATGAAGGAGGTGTGTGTAGTCAGACCGGATTCAAGTCTGTGTACACAGCGACTCTCACATTTACAGATATCCGACTGCTGCCGACAAGTTTATTTTGTTTATCTTCCGCCAGATTAAATTCATTTCAAACTAACCTTAAAGTCAGGTGATAGGCCTCAGTTCATATTATTGTTATCAAATTGTTGCAGCTTTTTAATTCACAAAAAGTGTTGAAGCAGCAAACTTGTAGCATCAACTACTTGTAATTTGACACCAGGACTATTGTCTGTTTAGGCTTGTGTTGTCTCAGAAAGCATAACAAATTCAAACCATCTTCTGGAGCAGCTGTAATTTGCATATTTGAACAAAAGATGAAGAAAGAACTGATAATACGATCATGTTGTAAAATTTACAATTTTATTTTCCTCCTAAACTACAAAACCGTTTGTCTTGGTCAATCAGTGACTCGGACTCTGTAGGCGTGAATGTCTGTGGAGACGATAAAGATGTGTGGATTAACATTATGACTTAAAGATGTATATTGTTGGTCAGGAAATAAAGAACTCAACGGAAATCAGCCTGAAAGTATGAAGAATAAACTCGAGTCTGCGTTATCTCCCCACCGCGCACGCACGCACGCACGCACGCACGCACGCACGCACGCACGCACGCACGCACGCACGCACGCACGCACGCACGCACGCACGCACGCACGCACGCACGCACGCACGCACGCACGCACGCACGCACGCACGCACGCACACACACACACACACACACACACACACACACACACACACACACACACACACACACACACACACACACACACACACACACACACACACACACACACACACACACACACACACACACACACACACACACACACAGAGCAAAGAGGAGGAACCTGCTCATTAACATCGTGAACAAGTGAAGCTCATTAACACAAAAAGCGATAATTTAAACATTTATTCTGCTTCCATCAAACACTGAATGGGACTGAAACTGCGGCGTGGCGCGGCGCCTGCTGAACGAAACCCTGCGCTCCCAGTTCACGATGCCGTCTCATCAACTTGGCACACAGGTTTTTAACAGCAGCGCCATCAGATTTTAGTTCAGAGGGAAATAAACCTGCAACCGTTTCACTTTGCTGGAGGAGCTTAAGCAGCATCTAAAACTGGTTTTAAACTGGTTGGTGGAGCTGAACCAGTTTAAAACCAGTTCAACGTTTTCTTCCAAAGAAATCTAAGATGTTTGTTTACTTAACGCCATTAAATGAAATTTGTCTGGAGCCACAAAACATTCATCTGAAATGAAGGAAAAAAACTAAAACGAAAAAAGAAGTAAAAACTCACACTGTATTTAAGATGTTTCATAGCTACACTTTACATATTTTGTGTAATATTTATTTTGCTTTTAGAATCCTTTTTAGCCATTTTTCCTTTAACGGATTTTTCCCATTTTATGCATCTTGCCTATTTTAGCTAATTGCTGCCAGCGGGCATTCCCTAGGGAAAGCCCGTGGGTTACGCGGGTTCCACGTTTTCAGCTCAGGTTGTTTTTGAAAAACGGTGTGGTGTATAATAAAAATGAAGCAAAATGTTTATTTGCATATTTACAAAGGAGTTTCAGGGAGCCACAGGTGGCAGACAGCACACACAGCGCAGTGCGTAGCGTGGCTCTCCACACTGCCCTGTGGGTGGTGTGGAGGACCGAGCTCGTACAAACAACCATTTAAAAAAAAAAGAAGAAAAAAAAAAAAAGTCAATCTCAGAGCTCATTGGTCCTGCTGAGTGTTTTTGTGTTGGGGGTTGTTAAAGTTCACAGATATGAAGCAACAGAATTGTGCATTCACCTCAGCACAGGTGGGGTGGATCCCAATGGTCCCGTCCAGCTGCTCCTTGGTCACACCACATTTCATGGCTGTTCCGAAACCTTGCGTCACCTCGCCGGCGTTTGGTCCGAGGTAGTGGAAGCCGATGACTCGATCCTGCAGAGAAACATGTTTCAGATCGATAAAAACATGGAAAACTACGACAGTACCGAGTGGAGGGAGGGAGGGAGCCTCACATTGTCCAGTTTGTTGCAGATGATCTTAGCGTAGCATCTGTTGTTGTCTCTGCCGGGCAAGGTGAACTCCAGAGGCCAGAAGAGACTGTGGAACACCTGAGAGGAAGAAAAGAAAAAGAGAAGGCAAACTTTCCCATGTGCTTGTATATCCAGCTCACTCAGGCCTGAAGCCTTTTAACGAGCATGCTGGAGCAACAACAGACATGTAATCAACCAGCCAACACAAACATTCAGGCTACAAATGTGGACCTGAAGCCCAGCAGAGACCAGCAGACAGAATCCCCTCACAGATCACTGCCAGCCTCCACCGGATTCCAGGAGAGACCGTGAGCCCGCTTTTACACCACAACACTTTCAAGCGAAAAATGAGAAATTGCATTGTGATTTTGTCAGTTTACATGGCAACGGTGCTCAGAGCCAACAACGCAGCTTTTTGAAAAGGCTCGGTCTTGATGGAAACAGAGGACAATGCAACTTTACTCCCATTGTTAATGTTTATAGTGTATTGTTCGTTTCAATACAAAAACAAACTACTGCACCAACTGATGGCCCAACATACTAACTCCATCCTCTTCCGTGTAAACAGACATCATTTTCAAAACGTTTACCAAACTTTTTCACTTGAAACATTGTGTAAATGGGGCCTCGGAGTCCTGCTGATGGCATTTTACCTCAATATTCTCCTGGCCGTAGAGCTCGGTGGCTTTCTCCTCCGACAGGCCACAAGAGCCGTACTCCATCGGGGTGAAGACCGTGGTGGGCACGTTCAAGTAGTCGCACTGCAGAGACACAGGAGAACAGTTTTTAATGAAATTTTCTCCAGAGGCTGTGAAACAGCTCAGGAAGCTCAAGGGAGTCAAATCACTGAATGAAACATATGTCAGCTGAATAATAACTTGAGAAAAACAATATGCATCGTACTATTTACATCCCATTATCATAAAGTAAATCTGTACAACTTCATTAAGATGAAGACAGTGGCAATGTATGTGCATGTACAAATAATGGAATTGAAAATGTAATTTAATGTGTTCTTAAGTAACTAAACTGACTCAAAATCAAACATGTCTGATCAAATTGCTTTAGAAATCCTCTACATGAAATAATCTACTCAATAGATTACCTGATGTACCTTAAAATGTTTCATAATCCAAAAAGTGCCAATAACATCACTTACTATTGAACCTATAGATTTAAAAATCCCTAAATTTAATTCACCAAATCTCAGTTTCCCTCCAAAATATTCAATTAAAAGCTTAAATCAGGTCCTCAGACTGGAAACGAGACTTCAAGAGACTGTGTAATCACTTTTAACCTCTGTGTGTGTGTGTGTGTGTGTGTGTGTGTGTGTGTGTGTGTGTGTGTGTGTGTGTGCACACACACGACTCTACTCAGGTCACATGTGGCACACTGCGCCTTTAAGACTCGCCCTACAGTCACAGTGATTCAGCAATTTCTTGTCTGCCCACAGCTTTCAGCCTGTAAAGTACTTTGTGCTGCATTTCATTGTACAGAAAGTGTCACGAGGAGTTATAAACCCTTTAACTCATTCAAATCTTTGGAAATAGAGAAACTTGATCAAGAATGTTTAGTTTTTTCACTTTGTACTGTTAAATGCGATTATATCCATTAAAAATCTTTTGGAAAGTTTAAAGCTGATTGAAACGACTTTGCATTGGACACATTATAGTGAAAAATCTGTTAATAGACTAAAATTCTCACTTTTTATCTTCAAAAAAAACTTTCATAATCCTGCTTCTTCAGAATTGTACTTGGGTCCTCCTCCAAAATTTTTTGATGTATACCACAAATTGGTGTTTAATACTTTTTGAATAACTCGAATTTAACTTTCCCCATAAAATTATTTTAGATTAATGATATAAATCCAGTAAAATAATTTCCACAAGAAATATCTTCATAAAGTCATTTCAGGTAGGTTGAGACCAAATAATAAAAGATTATTTCCATTTTAATAGTCTGAAATGAAAGGCAAAGTGAATCTAAAGAGCTGTTCAGCTTCATGTTTGTGTCTTCTCCCACCATGACTTTGGAGCCGGCGTAGAGGCGGCGTGCCAGCAGCTTGCCGGCCTGGATGGCGACAGGCGTCAGCTCCCACTTCCCCTCCAGGATGTCCCCGATGGCGTAGATGTGCGGCACGTTGGTCTGCTCCTCATCGTTCACCGGTACCTTCCCGTTCCTGCAGGAGGGTAAGAAACATCAGAAACCACTGAAAACAGTCTGCGTTCCCTTGCTTTGATGAAGGGTTTTAAAAAGTGGATGAAAACTCTTCAAGATAAGAAAAACCTTCAGAAAAATGCTTTAAAAGACAAAAAAACCACCATAACATTTTACCACGAATTGGAACTCCACAACCAAAGTGAATCAGATAATATTCAAATTTCACAATCTGGAATCACATCAACAAGATTATGAGCTTGTATTGGATGTGAATTCTTAGAAAAGTCTCCTGGCTGTAAAGTCTCATTGTCCACAGCTTTTCTTCACGAGCACCACAGAGAATGTTAGCAATGTAGCCTAGCTTCTCTGCTAGGTCAACGCTTTCAAGTGAAAACGTGTAAACGGTGGAAACACTGCGACTGCACATGCACATGCACACCACGCCTGTATAGAATCATTCTACATCTTCAGGTTTTCCTCTTGTAGTTACAGTTTCTCTCAGATGTGCAGAGTTTCTCCTCCCGCCGAGTTTGGCCGACACAAGTTTCCCATGAAGGAGAGGAGGATAAAGTCTCATGATGGGTGTGAAGACAAAGGAAAAGTTAATTAATGTGGTTTTCACTCCTTTAGCTTCCAGACTCTACAGTCCAGAAACAAAACAACTGAAACTCAACATTTACTGGGATTTTATATCTTCACTTTAGTTTTTTCTTCTACAACACGACCCGTTTCTGGTTCGGGAGTGTGTATAAGAGAAGAGCTTCATTCAGCTAAATCTGAGGCCACATCAACATGAGACAAAATTATCTTTTTTTCTCCCCAGGGTTCTAAAAATAAATTCTGTCCACAAGTCACTATGAGCACGGGTATGTAGTACATATGCCAGGCCTTTCGAGGCACTGTGACTCACTAAATACACCAAAAATTAAGAAGACCGAGCACATACAAATTTTAAAGTAGACTCTGAGACTATACACTTCAGTATACTATACGAGTACTCTAGGTCTATGGACCTGCTCCTCCTGCTGCTACTATCAGTAGCTTCTGCAGCTCGACTGGAGCTTGAAGTCTGTGATTGTTGTGGTTATTAGGTGACATTGCGGACGGGAGAGGGGGGTGACGACGTCATTGTTTTTCCAAAGGTGATCCTCTTTGTCGTCCACACCTCACCGCTGAGCCGAGGTTTTAGAATTTCCCCACTCTGGGACCCGTGATCCAAAAACCCAGTTTTCACACTTCTAAAACGCCGCCTCTAAATTTAATCTCGAGTGGGACAGACCAGTAAAATAATGCCATGATAACCTTTACATTTACAAAACACATTTCTTTCCTTAAAATTAAATCCGTCTGATCAATAAACCATTCACTCTTTTTCTCATCTCAGACAACAAGGAACAAAACGTTTGAACTTTTGGCTTTAGGAACAACGGAGCACTTTTACACTGATCACATGACAGGAACAAAGTGGGTGAAAGGTCACACCATGTAGTACGAGTCGTAGTATTTCTATAAGCCACGTTAAGGTTGGAACACCTGATCATCCGAGTACTACACAGTCATGAGACCTGAACATGAGACCGAGAGGTGATTAACACACAGCCGAGCCTATTTCTCTGATTTACAAAAAAAACCCACCCAACTTTTTTCTGCTTGTGAAGTCAGAATCAAAGGAAGAATTAATGAAAGAGTAATGAAAAGAGGCAGCAGCGTATTCACATTACAGGCAAGTCACCCCGTTGACACACACAAGCTGTGGGGAGACAAGAAAGTGCTGAATCACCGTGACTGTAGGGCGAGTCTTAAAGGCGCAGTGTGCCACATATGACCTGAGAAGAGGCGTTCTCTCTCACACACACTCACACACTCACTCACACACTCACTTGGGGTTGACTTTGACCCCAACTTTGTCCAGGCCGATCTTGTCGGTGCAGGCATCCCGGCCCACCGCGATCAACACCTGAGGGGCAAACACACAGTGAGAGACGGTCAGAGTGAGAGGACAGCAGAGGAAACGTTGCATCATATCTATCTAATCACTTCCATCAGATCTTTCTGCTCGGTGTGATATTACAGACCCCGAGGTCCGTCTGGCAACATGTTGCTGGTTTTTTTGACCTCGAGTGAACCATTATGTTGTAGAAAAGCACATTATACCAAGTATTTAACACCATGAGAGCACCAAGAGAAATTACAGCCACATGTGTAAAATCTACTATAAGTTATTAACTTCATGATGATGATTTGTTTGATGTTTATGAAAACTTGGCTCTACAACAGGGGAGTCAAACTCAATTTTATTTCAGGGGCCACAAACAGAACAATTTTATCCAGAGTGGGCCAGACTGGTAAAATAGTACCATAACAAATTTAAATTTAAACTTTAAAGTTTTTCCTTGTTGTGGTGTATAGGAGGAGTATATACGGAGAATACACGATGAAAATGTCTATATTTCACAAAACCAAACAATTGCTTCTGAAAATCTCAACATAAAGCCAATTTTAATGAAACCTTCCGGTACAAAATACAATGAAATGTCCAGAAAACATCTCCTGCAGCTGTTGCACTATGGCTGTTTTTAAAAACTCAATCTGACAGCATGGGTCTGATGCTAGTTTAATAGCAACGAGGTAGTTAGCTTTCATAGCTGTGTCACCAATATCTCAGTGTTGTGTTGTGTCTGCTACTCTTAAGAAATTTGTTGATGTTTTGTTTTTTTGGTTTTTAAGTCAAACTTTTCTTTGCTTGGTGGTTTGAGCAGATTGGAGCCTCTTGCGGGCTGGCTTTGGCCCACAGGCCTTAAGTTGGGCACCCTTATGAAAATTCTATTAATAAAGCAGAAATATGAAACGCGTGCTCTGAAAGCTAGCAAACTAGCATTAGCTTCAAAGCCATGCTGTCAGGGTAAGTTTGTAAAAACACCCACAATGCAACAGCTATAGTATTTGTTTTTGGGACACCTCACTGTATTTTGCACCAGGAAGCATAGTTAAAAAAATGGCTTCATTTTGAGATTGTTATTTTCTGTAGTAATCGTTCAATAATAGATCAGATCAACCTATCTCTAATAACAGGCTATGTACCACAAGCCTTTAAGGTTGCTGTTCTTAAACCTCTTCCTAAAAAACCCACCCTTGACCCAGGTGTCTTAGCAAGTTACAGGCCAATATCCAACCTTCCCTTTATTTCTAAAATCCTACAACAAGTAATTGCAAGTCAGCGATGTGACCATTTAAGCAGAAATGACTTATTTGAGTCTTTCCAGTCAGGTTTTAGAGCTCATCATAGCACAGAGACAGCTCTGGTCAAAGTTACTAATGATCTTCTCTTGGCCTCAGGACCAGAACAGAGACCAGTCCTTTGTCTGTTAGATCTTAGTGCTGCATTTGATACTATTGATCATAACATCCTATTACATAGGCTAGAACATATCATCGGGCTTAAAGGTACAGCACTAAATTGGTTCTGATCATATTTATCAGACAGATGACACACAAATCTATTTATCTATTTGGGATGGGGCTGATCCGATCCAGTATCTGTAACAAGTTCCGATACCAACGTAATTCACGGATCGCAAATTTCCGATCCATGAAGCCTCGTCTGCTTCACTGTTGACTCCACAAGTGTTTCCCTGCTGCTGCTCTGCTTGCTGGCTGCAAAATGTGGACTGGATTTCCTGAAGGGAGGCGGGTCTCAATAAGACGCGGAGTAATGAGTCAGGAAATCCATTCCACAGTTTGCAGCCAGCAAGCGTAAGTAGCATTGTGGCTATCTAACTTTTCATGACAACATGTTGCTGTTGGGACATATTCTACACTCAAAACACGGCAAAGCAACACAGCAACGTGGATGTTTGCAAAGCCGTTATACAGCGAGGCGGTGCTCTGCCGCCAGACGTCACCGTTTTAAAACTCCAGCTCACCGAGGAGAACGGCACTGACCGCAGCATCAAAACAATGAAAAGCAGCTCCTCCATACTAAAGCAGGTGATTCACTCCTCCTACTCCACGTAAAACACCCTGAAAATAGTCCTTCCTCCTCAGAATCACAATCAGCAAATAACTGATAAAATATTTTATCAACAGAGATAAAAAAAAAACTGTGATTGTGTATTTTTCTCTCTGCTGGCTTCTCCGCAGCAGGCGGACGACACACACACACACACACACACACCCACCCACACCCACACCCACACCCACACCACACACACACACACACACACACACACACACACACACACACACACACACACACACACACACACACACACACACACACACACACACACACACACACACCACTGTGTGCAGGAATTTCCAGCACTATGAAAGACAGATTTGCGGGAATTGATGAAAATATGAGCAATCCCCGTATTTCCGCAGTGAAATTCCTGCCTTGTTACAACATGGACACCTGCGGCTTATAGTCAAGTGCGGCCTATATATGTACTTTTTTCTTTTCTTTTTCCTTCTACCATCCCCACCCAAACCAGGGTGTGTATCCCTCCCCCAATCTGTCCGTCTGTCCTATCCTTTTCCCTCCTCTATCCTCCTTCCCATTTGAGGGAGTTTTTTCTTTCCACCGTTGCTCATGTGGATTTGATTTGTTGGGCGTCTCCGTTAAAAGCACCTAGAAATGACTGTTGTATTTGGTGCTATATAAATAAAGTTGAAGTTAAATTTGTGACATTTTCATCACATATACTCTGCACCACAACAGGGAAAAACTTCCAACGTTGAAATTTAAATGTTCTTATGGCACAATTATACCGTTCCAGCCCACTCAGGATGAAATTGTTCTGTATGTGGCCCCTGAACTAACATATGTTTGATGCCACTGATCTAAACTTAATGAATTTATTTTTTTTTGATTCACTTTTCTTTCAACAAAATTTGAGTATAAAATAAGATTACTATCATACATACAACCTATTAAAAACTCCAGCCTGAGTTATTGGATGATTGAGTTGCTTTGCTTGCTTCTCCAATAAGCTCAGGAGTGTGTGAGAAGTGACAATACGTACAGTGTTGTACTCTCCCTCGATGATCTCGTCGGTCTCTGTGGACTTGGCTGTCACCTTCAGCTTGCCAGGAGTGCCTACTTCCAGCTCCTCCACCTGTCACACAGAGAAAGCTGGTAACCTCATGTCACTCTGGAACCAAGCTCTGATAGAATCCATCCGTCATTATGACTCAGCAGAAAGAGTGGGAACAGAGCAAGCGGCTGGATTAACTGTCTTATCTCATTAACCAGTCGCCTCAGAAAGCAGCACAACAGGAAACAGCTGCTTTAATATCTTGCTCAAGTTATCAGGTAATTCCCTTCTGTTTCAACAGGAGGCACCAGTTTATTGGACCTTGTTCGCTTTGCATTTTCATTCGTCACTATTTGTCCGTAACAGATACCTTTTTTCCCCCACTGATCAAACAATGGATAAAACCAAACTGGCTAATGTATCATCTTAAGCAGATATTAACATTTTGAATTGGCTCAAATGAAGAGAAAAACACAAATTTACACATCACATAAAATCACATGAGTCACATGGTCAAATCCAAAAGTCAAATAAAATTTCTGTGTGCAAGAAAAAGAAGAAAAAAAAACACTCAATGCAAGAAAAGTATGATTCAAAATCACAACATCAGGGGCGGCAACAGTATACAATTAATTCAGCTGAAAGTTTGGGGGTCTGAAAGTTATAAAGCAACTTCTTCCCATTTTAAAGCCATTTTAGCTTTATTTTGTACAAGATAAACAAAAGAAGACCGGGAATAAATCTTTAATATTTATTGAAGATC
Source organism: Lipophrys pholis (assembly GCF_963383615.2). Classification (NCBI taxonomy): domain Eukaryota; kingdom Metazoa; phylum Chordata; class Actinopteri; order Blenniiformes; family Blenniidae; genus Lipophrys; species Lipophrys pholis. Next base: position 9,287,957 of record NC_137637.1, read on the forward strand.
AACAAACACATCTTCTCTGATTTCTGCTGAACAGTCAGATTGTGAAAGATTAAAATAAGTCTATCTTTTTCATTAAGTTCACAATTCTTCACATCATAAATTTAATGTTTCACAATGACATGGTTCAGTGTTTCCTCTACATGCATTTAGGAGTGGGGGGCCGCCATTTCTAAGTCCTTTACGCCACTCCTTCAAATGTCTTTTTTTTTTTTCTATCTCCCTTCTTTAACTGACGCGAATACACACAGCCGCAAGTCTTCACCGTCGCAGCAGATTCCTGCACTCGCGAGGACATCTGCCAATAGGGGGGCAGGGTGGGCTCAGTGGAAGAGACTGAACATGCAGGTAGTATTTTGGCAGGTCCTTTTCAGTGTACTGTTTTTGGCAACGAGCCGTCCAACCGCTATCTGAATGGTAGATTTTCAAAAAAGATGGCCGAAAAAATAATGGCCGGTTTGCTCAAAGCCGTTTAAAATATGTGTACAGTAGAACCTGGGACGAGCGGACAAATCGTTATGCATGGACAGCTTTTAACCGTTAACACACAGCCTCCCACGCAGCGCAGTGGTGCACTGGTAGAACTTTTCCACCAAAAAGAACCAGGAGTTAGTTCAGAGCCGGTGCCAAGAATCGGTTCTTTTTCCACCGTTAACAGAGCAAAGTGAAAGCCACGTCATTGCGTCACTTCAAAATGTGGTACTTCACTGATTTCACCAATTTCGCAGTGCAGAAGTTTTGGTAGTGCGGCACTGACATACTTTGGCCAGGATGGCTGGCACAGCTGAACCAAATTTCTTCAGCCAGAGGGAGGTGACCGAAGAAAATGACGTCATTTTGTTCAGCAGGACCTCGCAGTGCTGAACTTTCGTCTTGTTCTTATGGAGTATAAATCGACCTGAAGACTGCCAATCACCGATCTGTTTACTAACTGTGTGTAAGATACGATTCATTTCCTGTTAAGAGTGGAACATTTGGTTTCGATGCGATTCAAAGCTAATCTCACCGTAACCTCGATGATTTTTTATAAAATTCAGGTATATTTGTTTTTTTTCTCCATTAATTCAACAGATAAATGTTCTGCTGAGATTCCTACAAGTTTTGTTTGGTTCCTGAGAGACGTTCAGGTGCCACTCTGATTGTCTGAGATCTGAGTTTTAAATTGTAAATGTTTGATATAGTCATGAACGCAGAGAGAACAAAGATGGCTTAAATATTAATTCTTTGTTAATATTAATTATTAATTCATGAGATTTTCTACCTGCACTAGGGACTGCAGAAAGAAAAAACACTCACACTTTACATTGAAATGGTGATCCGGTTAATTTAATAATTAATCCGTTTCAGACTTTGGATCAAACTGTCGACCCCAGATGGTTCAACAATAAATCAAATGCAGACACTCTGGGTTCAAAGTCTGCTCGACACCTGTTGCTTTGTTGGCAGACGCTTTGTTACCGAAACCAGCGAACCACGGCCGTCCTGCGGACGCTCGCTCACCTTGACAGGGACGTATTTCCGGAGGAACTTGACCCCGTGCTCCTCCATGTGCTCTCCGGCCCGGTTGGCCATGTCCTGGTCGAAGCCTCTCAGCAGAATGGAGCGCACCATGATGGTGACGTCTAGGCCCAGGCCGGCCAGGAAGCCGCCGCACTCCAGCGCCACGTAGGACGCCCCAATCACCAGCGTCTTCCCCGGGCAGTACGACAGCGAGAACAGGTCGTCACTGAGGGATGGAAAAGCCATTTCTTTACGCCGAAGCATCATTTGCACTGATGGTCAGTTTGTCTCAGAGATGCACAGGACAGTTCAATACTGCATTTCTCCTGCTAAGTGCTAATAACAACAGAAAGTTCACAAACAGGTTCCTAAGCCAAACCAGGGTTTGTTTCTTAGCCCATACCCAAACAAGGGTCTGCACCACTCCCCCAATCTGTCTGTCCTATAATTTTCTCTCCTCTATCCTCTCACCCCAACCGGCCGGCAGAAAGCCTCCACCTTTGAGTCTGGTTTCTGAAAAAGGTTTCTTCTCACCTGTCATCAAAGTGTTAATAGCAAAGACATTGAGGCCACATTCACACGAGCCGAAATTATCTTTTTTGACCCAGGCATTCTCAAAAAAACAAAAACAAAAAAACAACAACATTCCTTTCACACGTCACTATGAACACAGTTCAACACGAGGCTTAAGGGCATGTAGCACATATGCAAGGCCTTTAGGGGTGCTGTGACCACAATAATATAGGGGTTGATCAACGCCAGTCCGCCAGCTACTATACATTTCCGATGGCTAGTCCGTGGGACTAGTGGAAAATTAGAAATTTCCGATCCAACCTGCAGAGATTTCCGATCCATGAGCCTCATCTGTGCTTTACTGTTACTGAAATGACTCCACAAGTGTTTCCCTGCTGCTGCTCTGCTCGCTGGCCACAAAATGTGAAATGGATTTCCTGAAGTGGGTCTCAATGAGACTCGGAGTAATGAGTCAGGAAATCCATTCCACAGTTTACAGCCAGCTAGCAGGCTAGCGTAGTAGCGCTGTGCTATCCAAATTTTCATGACAGCATGTCGCTGTATGGACGGATCTAACGCTCAAAACACAGCAAAGCGACACATCAACATGGATGTTTGCAAAGCTGTAGTACAGCCAGGCGGCGCTCTGCTGCCAGACGTCACCGCGCCGAGGAGAACGGCACTGACTGCGCCATCAAAACAATGAAAAGTAGCTCCTCCAGGCAGGAGCAGTTGATTCACACCTCCGTGAATCTGCGTCCTACTCCATGTAAAACTCCCTGAAAATAGTCCCAATCGTTCGTGCTGTGTTAGAGCTGGAAACACTGCTGTTTGTGCTGCGTTGCTAAAGAATACAGCGAAGAATACAGAAGCGGCCATCCGAGTCGTTCTCTGTGACTCAGGTTAAACTTTCTCATTGTAAACAGCAGCGTCCAGCTTGTGTTGAATTTACTCCTTCTGTTCCTGACGGAGGAGCGTCTGTATCTCGTTAAAAGACGCGATGTTGTGTTGCGTCTCAACGTTTCAATAAACCCAGTTAACAAATCAACCAGTGAGCGCAAAGCGCTGTATGTAAACAACAACATGAGGGTTTACGTATGGCCGATGAAATAATTAAATATTGTGGGCAAGTAGAGAGTGACGATCGTCACTACCAATCGGCAGATGGCTGCGTTGCAGCTCCTCCTCACAGATCCGTTCCTCGGTGCCCGGAACCTCAACGGCGGGGTAGCGGAAAATCGTAGCCGGCGGTCTCGGGTTCTTTCCGTAGTATCCACAACTTTTCAGTTGGACCGCGCGAAAACCCGCCCCGCCACATGACGCTCCGCGACAGAATGTGCGGTGGAACCGCGTCGTTAGAGTAATTCAAGTTTGCTGACATATTAACAGCTGTTGTTACAAGCTTGTCTTTTTTCTGAAGAAGCTTCAAATAAAAATTTTATTTCGTAATATCGGAATCAGCCACAAAAAAAATCCCTATCGGTCGGGCCCTAATAAGAAAAACATGTCACATGCACACAGTCATGTCAAATATTTGGAGCAGGAGTTCTCGAAAATGTGTTTAGCTCCTCATTAGTGACGAACTGAATGGATTCAATTTGGACTTTATGACCAACACCAGATTCCAGCTCAACAAAACACATTCAAACAGTAAAACTCCAGTTGTCTCTTCTTTCTTACACACTTTGAGTCTTTATAAATCTTCTGTGAGAGGCGACGGCTGCTCACATTATTGCCACACACACCAGAGAATAAGAGGTTTTGACAGGCAAAAGATTAATGATTTCCCTGAGCCAAGGCTTCCTGCTGAGTCATTAACAAGGTGTGTGTGTGTGTGTGTGTGTGTGTGTGTGTGTGTGTGTGTGTGTGTGTGTGTGTGTGTGTGTGTGTGTGTGTGTGTGTGTGTGTGTGTGTGTGTGTGTGTGTGTGTGTGTGTGTGTGTGTGTGTGTGTGTGTGTGTGTGTGTGTGTGTGTGTGTGTGTGTGTGTGTGTGTGTGGCTGTATCTGTGTCTGAAAACAAGCAGGAGAAAACACACCCTCTGGTTCAAAGAGGATTCAGGTAACACAGCTATCACATTAGAGTGTGTGTACCTGCGCACTCACCTAGTGATGCAGTACTCCTTGTCTCCTGGGATGCCCAGGTACCGCGGCCTCTCACCGGTAGCCAGGATGAACTTGGCCGCTGTGTGGATAGTCTCTTTTCCTCGTTTATTTGTGGCCTGTCAGACAAAGGGAAGCTTCAGACTAGAAAACCAACACAAGACTTTCAAGTCTTTGGTCTCACTTCAGTCCACAAACAGCACTTGGTTGTGGATGAGGTGAACGTGCCATGAAATCAATGCATTAACCACAATCCCAAAAATATTAAGAAATTCCTGTTTCCACGAGGACAAACCTAATTTTATCAAAACCTAAATTTTCCCTCATATTTAGGGTCCGAGCACTGAAAGTATTGAAGGACCCTATTGAAATTGTGATTGAAATTGTAAGGATTGTAAGGATTATTGGGATCTGAGCACATAGGACCCTAACCATAGGGATTATTAATATTATTTGTCAGCAGGTTTTGAGGGCCTTAGCATACATAACTTTGCACACTCATCAGGTCCGGCGAAAATTACGAGATTTTTTTTACTGGTAAACGCGATCCATGCCGACAATACATGGGTGAACTGTTCAGGTGCATCATGTAACTCTGCCCTCTGTGGCTGCGCTCGAGGGCTGACCAATAATCCTCAGAGGAAAATCTCCTCTCCTCACAATCACAATCAGCAAATAGTTTATGACCACAGATAAAGCCCTCACTGTTTGTGTATTTTTGCAGTAATTGACTTGCCCTCTCAGCCAGGCCGTGGCCAGACCACAGAAGCAATGTTTAAAACTTGTTTTAAAGAAACAAAAACAAAACAAAACTGCAATCCCACAGTGAAATTCATGCCCTGTTACAACATGGACACACGTGCTTATAGACAAGTGCGGCCTATACTGTATATGTACAAATATATTTTTTCTTTTTAAATATAGTGGGTGCAGCTTATGTTCATTTTTAAAAAATAGTTTACACGGTACTGTCTGTGGCCATATTGGCGTGATCATCAACATCAACATTTTTCACAATTACACACTTAAATCATTATATTACTGTACAGACAGAACATTTCCTAAAATATCAATTCAATGGATTCGTTCATATTGGATGGATTCCAAGATGGCGGTGCGCACGGTTGCGGCGGCTAGCGGCTCTCCTCCTCAGTGCTATTCTCTGTTGTTTTTTTACTTCTTTCTTACGTATGCGTGCACTACCGGCTCGGCAAACATTCGGTACACCCGCCAGACACTTTTGGATACTGGCTTCCATCGCCAGATATCGGTCTCCAGCGACTTTCACCACAAGCACAACATCCCAGAGGATATAGCGAGACCACCGGGCTCTCCGTGGATTGTTATTGGGTCTGGGAGGCGGCGCAGACGGCGAAGGGAGAGGAAGCAGAAACGGGGCTGCAGGTCCGGTGTTATGCTACGGCTAAAGAAACATCAACACAAGCCACCTCTACCGAGCCTGTTTCTCTGCAATGCCAGATCCCTGGTACATAAAGTGGACAACCTGGAACTACAACTCGCTGGAAATCGCTATGTTCGGGACTGCTGTGTTCTGGTGATCACTGAAACTTGGCTTCACCCGGGGATCGAAATACATGGTGGTATCGGTACCAAAATGTTGGTATCGTGACAAAACTAGTTGTGTATGTTCATTGCACCTTTGAAAATTCTCAATAATAAAGCCACAATTGCCAAAGAAAGGAATCTGGTTACGTGAAAGCTTTATGGTTCACTGTTGGTTTCATGAATTGCAACACCTGATACAACCTGTAAACCTTGACTCCAATTTCGAAAATTTATTCAACTAAATTAATGTTAGACTAATATGCTAAAAAACAAAACAAACCTGACTGAAGTTAGACTAAAACCGCTTTGAGTTTTCGTCGACTAAAACACATTTTGAAAATGACTAAAATATGACTAAAACTAATAAGCATTTTCGTCCATAAGACTAAGACTAAGACTAAGACTAAAACTAATATGGCTGCCAAAAACAACACTGCAATGCAGATAAAATTGTTCTTTTTGTGGCTCCTGAATTAAAGCCTGCTTTCGACGTTTCCCGACTGAGATCATCTGGAAGTCGTTACCTTGATTTTGTGCGGCTCGATGAATTCGGCGTATGCATTGACGTAGTTGACGTTCTTGTCCCTGAGCGCCACCCTGTAGCCCCAGTTCAGAGATCCGATGTAGTTGTTCACTGCTGTCTTCATCGTGTCCCAGTTGTGTTCCACTGAGGACAAATGAGAAGCGAGCATGAGCACGATTGGCCGGAAGGCGGTACCGAGTCTAAACTCTCACTTGCCGATTTACCGCGGATGGGCGGGTTGACGTCCCCCCTCCGGGACCTCCGAGGCCGCCGCTCTGAATCCTCACCTGTCTCCCCGAACTCCCAGCCGAATTTGCGGGCATCCTGCATGGCGGTGCCTAGCATGGCGGTCTGGTGCATCAGCTTCTTGGGAATGCAGCCCACGTTCACGCAGGTTCCGCCCAGACCTGGAGACACACTGTTAGCTTTCAGACTTTCTGCATCTCGACTGGTGCAGGAACAGGAAGCGCCTTACCCCAGGTGGTTCCTTTTGGCGTGGGCACAACGTAGTCCAGCACCATGACCTTCTTCCCCAACGTGGCGGCTTCCTGTTGTCAACAGAGCAGATACTTTACTCCTGACTTGCTCAACCAGAAGTTATTCACTGATTCGGGAAATTACACCAATCAAGGGAGCAACAACAGCAGGCTTCCTGCTATGGTTAGGTGCGGTCACCTTTGAGCACGCCAGGCCTCCAGATCCTCCTCCGATCACGATCAGGTCGTAGTCGTAGTCTTCGTTTTTTCCACTCAACAGCTGCTGCAGGCTGCCATCTTTATGAGCCTGAAACATTAACAAAGTGTTGTATCAGAAAGGTGCTCATGCATATTCAACACAAGCCGTGTACAACTTATGGAGGCACAAAGAAGCTCAGCTGGACTGTATCTTCGATAAGATGAGACCGTTTGTTTTTTCATGGCAGCTGATGGTGACAGGAGTTGATATACATGCGGCACATCATAATCTTGACATACCAACTACCGTTAGTTCAGAGGACAAATACAGCTCAGATTGATCACAAGTGAGAGTTTACCATAATAAGTAGCAATGCATTGATACCACTTTTTCATGGACGAGAACAAATAGGAATAGTAACCTTTAGCTACTTGCCGATACCAAGTACTGATACAACTAATTGTTTAAAAGCCATACAGCCTTATTTAGACTGCATATGCAAATGATGTTGTAACCCACATGAATACAGAGCAGGGTTACTTAATCATAAGGCAAATTGAGGTGTAGTCTCACGCTGGAACAGAGGGTGGTGTACCTACCCTGGTTCTTATTGTTAGAGCGCATTGCATGATCTCTAATTATCCCGGCAGAGACGTGATCTTGGAAGTTCACTCTGAACAAGCTGAAGACTCCCTCGATTTGATCCTTACCAATGAAAGTGAACACGAGGAGCCAATAACCCCTGACCACAGAGCGGAGCAACGTCGGGGTAAACGTTTAACAATGTGGACGGAGTCAAACATTTGTGGCATTTACGGACCGGAAAGTAAAACAGCGAGATACTAATTTAATTTAAGCCGCTGTTACAGTACGGCAAAGCGCACCCAGGCCAAACTTGCGGTCCCACCACAGAAAGTACGGTAAAAGTGTAGGCGGGGTTGTGAACGACTGAGACGCGTCCAGCAAAGAACATGGAAGCGGCCGGCGGCCGTCCAAGTTGTTCTCTGTGACTCAGGTTAAACTTTCTCATTGTAAACAGCAGCATCCAGCTCCTGTTGCTGAGAGGAGCATCTGTATCTCGTTAAAAGACCGCGATGTTGTGTCAACATCGCATCAACGTTTCAATAAACCCAGTTAACAAATGAACCAGTGAGCACAAAGCGGCGTATGTAAACAACAACGGGAGGTTTACGGTTTATGAGCTACCTAAATATTGCGGGCAAGTCGAGTGTGTCGATCATCACTACCAATCAGCAGATGGCTGTGTTGTCACTCCTCCTCACAGACCCGTTCCTCGGTGCTCGGTACCTCAACGGAGGGGTAGCAGAAAATCGTACCCAGTGGTCGTGGGTTCTTTCCCTAATAGTCGGACTGTGATGTCAGCCAGCTGCCGGCACGAGAGTTCATACTCCATGAAGAAGCTATTGAACTCGTAAGTCACGCCCCCTCTAAGCAGGCAGAAGTCTATGAAGCAGCATTTTAACTTTTCAATGGCGCAGCTTCTTTCTCGCTTCCAATGTTTTCAGAAATACATTTCGCTGAACTGTTTCAGTAATAAGAGAAAGTTTGTGTCTGAGCTTCCATGTTGGTCTGGTTTAAACCTCAGGACCTGACCGCTTTTAATGATGTGTCCAGGCTCGTCACTTAAGTCCACCCTCCGACATGCTAATGAGCTGCGGAGCTCATACAGTAGCGACGTTACATGCCTAACATGGTTAAAATATCACTGATAGTCATTAGCGAGAGCTAACATGAATGCGCAGCACACGGCAGTGCAAAAGTTTTGGCAGTGCGGCACCGACACTTCGGCCCGGATGGCTGGCACAGCCGAACCAAATTTCTTCGGCCAGAGGGGGCCGACATCATTTTGTTCGACCTTTAACAGTGATGATAGGGTGGTGCAGCACTTAACGCTCACTTCAGATTTCGATTGTAATTTATGTTAAATGTCTTAAAAGGTTGCTAATAGTGTTAGCTAGTGGATATCACTAATAGCATTAGCCATGATGCGAATAGCTGTGATGCATTATTAAACATGCAGTACACTCATTTCGTTGAAATTAAGTTTGTTAAGAGAGTATCATCAGTATCATTCTGTTTGTGGCAGATATAGTTTGATTTATTTAATTTTGGGTTGCAAGAACGCACATATCCTGTAAATAGTGAAGTAGTTCATCTGATGTTAAAAAAGGAAAAGATTAAAAAAAGATGTGCATTTAAGAAGAATAAGTAAGAGCTGTTTAGTGTTAAAAATAGGGAGAATGTCATTGCTTAGTTAAAATGGGAATTTCCATATGTAAATTCATGGAGAATCATTTGTTTGTAGCACTAAAATACATTTGTTGTGGTGCATATCAATTAATTTCATGAGGATGGGAGTACTTTATATCTGAGTAACTGGTTATACTTGAAAAGATCATTTGAATGATGGATTTTAAGAAATGAGGTCTAATGATGAATATAACAAAGGTTTGTAATGTCTGCTTTCTGCACTGTGTGCGTAAATTGGTTTTAAGTTTTTCTACGGACCAGCATTGGATTGGAATCTGAATCCTACTGGGTACAGTAAAAACCAGCCAAAAGAGAAGATAAGACTGTGGATGGACCATAACCCCGGTGTGGTCAGAAGCCATCAGGATTATCAACTCATTCAAAGACCAGATAAGATGCACAAAACTACCCAGTAGAGTTAGAAACAGCCAATAATCTACAAATTCAAAAGGGACATTTTATCTCCTTTCCCTTAAAGAAGAAGTACATCGAAAGTAATCAAACCTGCTAGACACTACGCACACCTCCAACAACCATGAAGGCTCCAGTGTACTACTGTGTCCACCGTACGCACAGTGCAGTGCGGAGCGTCCATCTACACACTGCTCTATGCGTTCTATAGACCAGATGGAGGGAGCGAGCTCACTGTGTGCTGCCACACACACCAGCTTTCTGTTAATGAACGAATCTGTCATACCTTAATCATGTAGCATTGCTGGCGTGTGAGTCTCGAAACTCTTCAGCAAGTAGCATGTAGCACAGCTCAGAGTACAATCTTCCAGGATCTAACTCTGCTGGTCCAAATGTGTCTGGTGACTTAATTGCTGGTGTTGTACAAACCATCTTTTTCCTCTTCTTGATATTTTGGCAGAACATAATTTCTAGTCTGTCTTACGTCTACAGTGGGAGTACATCAACATTGGTATGGACAGACGACCAAGTTGGATTGTTATTACGGTGACTGTCGACTAAAAAACTATCAGGTCCCAGGAGAATATGGACTGAGAGTCATGACACTCTGGATGCAAACATAGCCATTATTATACATTTACTGAACCTGAGCAGAACTATTTACTACAGTTGGGGTGTGCATGCACAGTGGCAGTGTTTCAGAAAAGTCTTTTCCTTCATTTCCACAGAGACGGAGAGTTTTTAAAAAGTCCCACTTGTTTTTCAGTGGCTTGGAGCACAGTTGTCATGTAAACGGACATCCATAATGCTAAGGTTTTGTGTTCTCACTTGAAAAAGATGTAATGTCAACGGTGCCTAAGTTATATTTTGCCCGATCTGCTGGCTTCAGCAGTTTGCTCTTGAACTCTTCACTCATTTCTGTGGTTTTTCCTTCTTTATTTACAACTGAAACATGTTCAAACAGCTCTGAATGAACTCATCCAACATTTCCAGGTTGCAACCTGTTTGCCAATCCACTGACACACCTTCACATTTCTCACCTCACCTCAACCTTTTCTGCTGCCAACAACAACATTTTGAATACTCCCATTATTTAGTGGCTACAGAGGAAGAAAAACTGCTCTGCGCATTGATCTCATCAATCAACAGACAAACAGAAGTGGAACTCCTTAAAACGAGCTGATCCACACACACCTGCACGGTTTTGTCGCAGCCGCCGAAGTGCTTCTTGTTGATGAAGATGTTAGGGACAGTTTTCTGTCCCGTCATCTCCAACAGTATCTCCTGGTAGTCGGTTCCATCATCTAGACAGAGAAAAAAGAAAAAGAAAAAGAAAAAAGGCTAGTCATCCTGAGCTCGCGTCCCGTCATAGTGAGAAAACACAGAATCTACAGTCGTATCAAAGGACAAATGAGGAGAGGTGAAGTATTTATCATAATGAAATTAATGACATCAACTTCTATGTTCTGCTTCCAGTTGCTAATGCGAATACATACTCCAGCTCGTCATGGAAAAATGAAAATTGCTGATTAAATTGACGATTCTATGGAGTATGAGTCATACACAGAGAAGCAGAAGACGTATTTGGCCCAATGGTCATTAATCAATATGTAGATTTGTTATTAATTTGTGTTAATATGAAGAAAATATGAGCATGTTGTTCAATGTCTGGCCAGTAACTGTTCAACTTCGATACGTAAGAATAAATACAAAAATCTGCATGTACTGTTTGCAGTTTCTTGTATGCTTTGACAATATTGTCAATAAAAATTAATTTAGTGAAACATAATTGTGCTATTGTAGAATCACCTAAAGTGGCTCCAGTGAAGTGAAAAGATACAGAATAATTAACACAATTGCTGTATCTGTTAAACAAGAACTGTGTCCATTAATTACTGATAATTCTTTGTTTTTGCGGTAAATACCGGGAAAAATTTTTTTTTCCAAAAACAACAATTATTACAATTATATGAAATCATTTAAGAAGAAATGAATACGAGATCAAATTAGAATGACGCTACATTGATAATAACTAATTGGAGAGCATTTTGGAGAGTGACGCGCAGCGTCTTACCCGGAAAATATGCACTTTAATTGGATGGTGTCGCGTAATTCCTCAGGATTCCCTGGAATTACATAGTCGAGAAACTCCTCGTCGTCCGCCATTTTCACTTCCATCACCAGAAAGTATTAAAACTAACTCGACTTCAACACATAAAAACAACTTCAACGAATTAAGTGACGCTTTTGAAAGGTGGAATGACGTATTTTTGAGAGCACTCTCGAAGTTTCATAACTTTTTATGGTTCAGAATAAAAGTTGACTGAGCAGGAAGAGGAAGAGGAGGAGAAACGGACAGGATTTGATTTGTTATTGACCAATATATTAAAAATACATGACATATTTACCATGTTATTAAAAACATGTATATAAGGATAAAAAGCGACTCTTAGAATACATATGGTGTGGTAGTAGGTAGTATGTAGTAGTATGGTAGTAGGGTGTGGCAGCTCCAATTTTAGTACTATCAAATTTATTTCAGACCAAGAACAAACTTAAAAAATATTTCCTTATTCATTCAGATTAAAGTGTATAAAGAGCTACACCTTCCCTGAGAGTTTCATTGAAATATCTTGATTATTAAAGAAACTACAAGTATTTTTATGTAAAAAGTTCTGTTTTCGGTCACAGATTTGTGCACCAATTACCTTTAATAAAATTGCACTAATTCATAAACTTCTTTTGCCAATAAATTCCTTATTTGTTAAGATGGCTGAATGGTTTTGGTGTCATTTTCTTTGTTTTTTCCTCCTCTTCCAGTGGTACCAGTTGCATTCTATTTGGTTCACTTTTACTGCAAGCAGCGTTGAACAATTATGGTTGTAATTGTTGTATGGCTGTGACGAGGACCGGACTCTGATGCAGCATATCAAATTTGAGGTCAATCTGATCACGTTCAGTCTATTTACAATGCACTTCCTGTTTCATGGCGAAGATTGTCAGAGCCACGCCCTCAAATGGCGTTATGATTAAGAGTCATCATAGGGTTGTGATCAGGGGCGGACTCTGATGCAACGTATCAAATTTGAGGCCAATCTGATCACATTCAGTCTATTTACATTACATCTCCTGTTCCATGGCGTTCTTGACCATTGCCACGCCTTCAAATGGCTTTACGACTGAGTCATCATATGTAGTGTTTCATCTACATTCATTTAATAGTGGTGGGTCGCCATTCCTAAATCCTCGCCACCACTCCTTTAAATGTCTTATTTTCTTCTTCTTTAATTGACACAAATACTCCACCGCTGCAAGTCTCCACCTTCACAGCAGAGTCCTGCACTCACTGAGTCGGGAAAATCGCGACCCCTTCAATAGGGGGATGAGTATTTTGGCTGCTAAAGCCAGTTTAAGTAGCAGCAGAGTTTAAGGCAGCCAGTCGTCAACCGTTATTTGTACGGTCAATTTTTGAAAAAGACGGCCGAAAAAATTGTGCGCAGCTCAAAGTCGTCTAAAATATGTACAGTCAAACCTCGGACGAGGGGACCCGGTAAGAGCTCACACATGGTCGTGAACGAAGAGGTTTTAACTGTTAACACACCTTAATGAGTGGACAGCCTCTTGCAGCATGATGCTGCTGTGATTTGTAAGTTTCACTTTACACAGGGAGTCAAAAAACATAAGGCCCGCGGGCTAAAACCGGCTGCAAAAAGCTCCAATTCGGCCCCACAAACCACCAAACAAAGCGGTTATATAGGCTATATAGGAGGGTTGTTTTTTTTTTACATTTCATTGTATTTTGTAGCAGAATGTTTCATTAAAATTTACTTTATATTGAGATTGTATTCATTTCCAGTAGTAATTGTGTGATCTTGCCAAATTATAGACAATTTCATCACAGACACTGTGACCAAAACAAGGCAAAACTTTCAAGTGTAAATTTAAATGTTATTAGAGCAATATTTACCAGTCCAGCACACTCAAGATGAAACTGAACTGTATGTGGCTCCTGAAGTCAAATTTCATTTAGTATTTATTTCGTATACCTCTTTGTATATATTATATACATATTGTATACATCTTTACACCGGTTCAGTTATGTGCTTTTAAATAAGTATGTTTCTTCCATAATATATTATTTGGTTCGTTCAATATCAAGTAGTCTACAATACTACTACAATATTTTACGTCACAATGTAGTTTTTCGTCGTCCACAATGCATTAGAATGCACCATTTAAAGCCTATCTTTTCCCAATTTTGAGGTGTTTGTTTGTGTGTGTGTGGGTTAACCTTTCTTTTTTTTGGGCTCCATTTCTTTATTTTTATTTTATGTTTACTTGTATAGTAATAACAAAAAACATATATTTGACCAGCACTGGTTGCTGCCCAAATGATTCAAGTACTAAGGTCAGTAAACTACAGATCCCCAACCCCACTGCTCACGAGAGCCTGCCCCCGCTGCTGAAAAGAATCCGAGAGAAAACACTGATATGGTTGTGATGTGGACCGGACTGTGAGAGAAGATGTCAAATATGAGGCAGATTTACACTGCACTTCCTGTTTCACGGTGAAACAAACTTTGTGGCATGGTCACGGCCACGCCATAAAACTTTTAAGAGAGATTGTGATAACTTTTGCTCTTCAACCCCTTTTATCAAAGGAGCCCAAGTTGAAATAGATTGGAGTTTCCCCCTGGGACAAGTTTGCTCTGGAAAATTTGTAAAGTTTTGGAAAAATTCACAGAAAAACTCCTCCAAATATCCGACTTCCTGTTGAGTTTTCAGTACGGCCGTAAGAGAGTGTTTTTGTTCCTCTTGACCTTGTCCTATGCACCGACAGTGCTCAGACCCTAATGAAATTTGAGTGATAACTATGCAAGACTTACTTGCTCAGCCATGATAACCCCTAATGTACCTCTGACCGGAGAACAGTGACGCTTAAAGTGGCCAATCACAAGGAGTGGGGATTACAGGACCATCTATGCAATGCCTGTCCGAGAGTGGTCTTAACTGTGCGCGTTTACAGTTCTTATGTGCTTGTGATTTTAGCACTGAATTCACACCATACAACTCTTCACTATTTTAATATTACACAATCTCACATTCTTCTTTGTCGAAACGGTTTCAAACAATAAAAAATAAACAGCCTGACTGGTTTCGCTGTTGTGAAAAAAATTCCGGTTATGACTAAAGTAACTGTAACTGATGACTAACTCTGTCAAACTTCAACTGAAAACTTATCCAGGTGAAAAAGGACATGATAGTGAGGCGGAGTGAGACGTTAAAGATAAGAGCAATATCGCATGGAGCCACATTCAGGGAGTGACTCAGGTGTTTTCCAGCAAAGGAAGACGACGGCATACAAGCACGGGTCGGCAAACAAATCGTTTGGAAAGGGAAGTCAAGTCAGTGCACATTGATTTTAAAGGTAACACGGCTCACAGTGACTCTGCTAAATTTAAAAGAGGCTTAGATTTCACAGATTATCTTCAGAGACGCAGCAACACGTGAAACATTGTGATTGTTGAAGGCTACTTTATGCTTCCACTTTCATTTCAATCTAACCACAACTTCTATTTTATCAGTTTCTAATAACACAATTTTGTCATCACAGACAGATAAAGCAACCAATTACTGTTTTACGGGTCGATTTGCCTTAACACATACATACAGCGACTTTACAATCAGCTGCAATATATTTGGGTCTGACACTAATGATCAAGCTAAAATATTTTGATGTGTCTGTATAACTGAAGCAGTCTTACCGATGAGATCCAGCTCCACCACGTTACACTCCACTTTCAGCTCTCTGAACAAGTCTTTCACCTACAGACACACAAAAGAGACAGATCAGTTTCTAATCCATAATAAGTTCCCATTACATCCAATACATGTAGTCACTAAACTTGATCATATTGTTTACAATTTGATCAAAACAAGGTTCTTTAACATGAAAAGGTTTGAATTATTAGCCACCCTAACTGTTGACAGATGCCCAAACTTTAGAGATACACATGTAGTTACCATGTTGGTCCACTAGTGGGTGCTATAGGCGGTTTTTGCAGTGAAACCGCACACATGCACGCAGAGAACGCTATAAACATTAACAATTGGAGTACACAGACATTCGTATGGACAGACGACCAAATTGGATTGTTGTTACAGTGACTGTCAACTATAAAACTACCATGTCCAGGAGAATATGGACTGGGGGTCATGACACTCTGGAGGCAAACGTTGTTGTTAGGGATGTCCCGATCACACTTTTTTGCTCCAGATACCGATCCGATTTTTCAGAATTGAGTATTGGCCAATACCGATACTTTCCCGATCCGATACCTACATTGCTATTGCAAAGATACTCAACAGTCTATTTTTGGAGCAACTAAGATGTCTGAAGCTAAAAGCACTATTGGCAGAAGCTTTGTTTAGCTAGAAATTATTGTAAAACTCACTTATTGAATCAAAATTCTTGTCAGAATGACTTAAACATAAAAGCTCTTACACTACAATGTAACTTCTTTGTGTAATAAATTTCAGTTTAACTAGCAGTATGAGAGGTTTGACCTGAATTGTCACAAAACATTTACATTTCAATGTGAATTATAAACACTTAATTCCACTTCAAAGTGGTAAAACCTGTCTGACAAAAGTAGTCTGAACATAGTTCTCTCACAAACTTATTCAGAATATCCCAGTCTCTCTTCAAACTAGCGTAACCTTCTGGGTTATTTTCTTCACCATATCGCTCCCCTGTGGGTACTTATCCTTTTTTTTTAAAATAAATTCTTTATTTTAAAGCCGCACCGAGTTTGCTGCTTCGGTGCGGCTTTTTCTTTAGACAAGGAAAAAAAAAAATCTTTGTTCTCCCTGGCCTTCTCCCAAAAAACCGTCCACACCTCACTATGAACACGGCTCAACACGAGGCTTCAGGGCATGTAGTACACATGCCAGGCCTTTAGGAGCGCTGTGACTCACCAAACACAATAAAAAAAACAGAAGAAGACAGACCACATAGAAATGTAGAAGTAGACTTCTACACATAAACCACGTATATATAACTCTAGTTTTATAGGTCTATGGCCCCGCTCCGCCTGCTTCTAACTTCTGCAGCTTGACCGGAGCTTGTAGTCCATGATTGTTGTGGTTAGGTGACGTTGCGGACTGCGGGTTTTTTTTTTTTAGATCGGCTGGATTTGCCGATTCCCAATCACTCACAAATCACCAATATCGGCCCCGATCCGATATCTACCGATCTGATCCGGACATCTCTAGTTGTTATTGTCGATCTACTAAGGATATGCAGAAGAACAATTTACTATGACCGTTTTGCGCATGCGCAGTAGCAGTCTTTCTACCATCTACGTGGAGACGAAGTGTTTCCAGATAGTTGCATTTCCACTCGTTTCCATGGAGATGGAGCATATTCAAAAAGTTCCACCCTAGGAAACGTTTTTTAAAAGTTGCATTTTCTGTGGCTACGAGCGCCGATGTTGTCTAAACAACTAAATTATTCGCTCTAATCATTCTCTGGCGCCTCCTACAGGGGGCCCGCCTCTCAGTTTGACAAGCATTGTGTTAAGGACAAATTATGTAAGATAGTGTTGTAAAATTCACCCGAACCCATTAAACGTCATTTATTTCGTTAATTCTGCCAGAAACGTGACTTGAAGTTTTTCACGACCGAAAGAAAACCCAAACTGCGGAATAAAAACTGTTTGGAGCTTGAAGTGAACCGCTGTTTCGAAATGAAGTGGTTTCCCTTTTACCAAGTGACCCACTTTCTTTAGCGTCCATCGTGACGGCAGATGTTAAAATAAAACTCAGAAACACTTCAAAACTTTATTGTAAATAGTAGTTAAACGGCGTTCGCAGGACAACAAAGGATTTTTTTTAATCTGTTGTTACCAGCAGCAACAAAGAACGCTAAGGAAGTCGGTCACCAGTTAACAGCGCAACCAGTGAACCCGAAACACCAGACGGACCAGCACTTAGACGGAGCCCGTCACTCTGCCCGGGGAGATGGAAGTTTCCCACCGGCGTCATAAACACGGTCTTCCCTCAAATACATACAAACTTCCAAAAGAGAACAATAAATCCCCTCACCTGCAGACTGTACGGACAGTAGCTCTTACTGAACACGATCACTTGGTTGGAGTCGATGAGCGTCTGTATTCGAGACCTGAGCTCCCTCCCGGTGTCATTCTCGACGGGAGGCATTTTCAAGGAATTTACGTCCGCCTGCACACGGGCAAGCGCCGACAACTGGAGGACGAGTGGAGGAGATACAAGTCCTCAAATAAACCCGATAACGTGTCTTTCTTTTCTTCCTCTAGGAGGGGAATAGTTATAAAGAGACTCGGCGGTGTGACTACGTCTCCTCACCGTCCGCCGTCTGCAGCGCGAGTCTGCTCTCCTCACCCAACCGCGCCAAACCTTTGCTCGGCGTGTGTTACATCTGCGTCACGGCGTACACCGCTCAACTTAATGGCTGTTCAGCGTGGAGCGGACAAGCACCGCCCGTGCCAATGGCTGTTCAGCTTGGAGAGGACAATCACCGCCCGTGCCAAAACACCCACTAATTCAAAACGCGCCCATCTATAAAACGTCACTAAAATGACTAATTACATATCATAGAAGCATACGATTAAGAAACACTCCAAATATACAGATTAAAAACGTGTTTGGATTAAACTTTGAGTTTTAATGAAATAGAAACAACTACCTGCATAAGAAAAAAGAGTCTCAGAAAGGGAGATAGTAATCTGACTCGTTATAAAACTGTTTAAGGACATGATAACGGATATTTTAAATTTAATCTACAACAGAGGATTGTCAGTATTATAATGTATGAACTGTTAACAACAGGGGTGTCCAAACTTGGTCATGGAGGGCCTGCATGTTTTAGTTCTCTCCCTGCTTCAGCATACCTGAATCTAAGGATGATGTCATCACCAAGGTTGTGAAAAAGCCCAATAACGAGCCCTTCCTTGCAATCAGGTGTGTTGCAACTGGGAGAGAGCTCAACCCTGCAGGACGCCGGCCCTCCAGGACCGAGCTTGGATACCCCTTGTTTCCAACCTCTGCATTATAACAAGATTCTACTTTACGGAGGACATAGTCTGTTGTCTACCGCCATCTAGTGATAGACGTGCTCTACGACAGGGAACAGGAGAGGACGCACATGTGTCATTTGGTATATCCGAATAGTACGGAAGTACGGAAGAGTATTAGGGCCACTGAAGGAAAAAAAAATTCGGAGGCTAAAAAAAAAAAAAAAAAACAACTTTCGTGCGCTTCAGAAAAAGTCGAAAATCAAAGTCGATATTTTTTTTTTCACGGAGAGACGTCTGTCCATCCCTCATCATTTGGACATAGATGTGAAATCACATTAAATCACTTAATTCTCACTATATCGGGTTGCTTACTGCTTATAGACTTGTGATTTTACACAGGATTTCCTTGATTAATAAGAACACATTTTGTAAGCACTGTGCCTTTGTCCTTTGTAGTCGACGAATGTAAGCAGATCTGTAGGCTGCACTGTCTCTGCAAAGTCCTAATACTTATAACTGCGCTGTGTTTATGAGCTAAATCCTGTTCTGAAGCATCTTTTCACCACTTTATTAAACTGCCTGTGATGCATTTTGAAGCAGTCACAGGCGCTGGCATGTGAATGGACGAACTTTGTAAAAATAACTTTTTTTTTTCTCTGTGAAAAAAAACAACTCGACTTTTTCTGGAGTGCATTTGTAACCCACCTAAAAATTGGGTGCCTAAAATAAGTGTTACCATTGAGAAATCATTAAAAATAATGTGTAAGTTTAAAAAAACAAATGAAAAAAGCTCATTTGAATAGTGTAATCTGACGAGCATGGGAAATATTAAGGATTTCATAATTTTTTTTTCATTATGTATTTGAGGCATTTTTTTTGACAGTTTACGACAGTTGTAAGCGCTTTTTGGTAACGTCCTCTTAGTGGAGCGGGAGAGTGAGAGAGAGAAGGTAGAAGGAGTTTGGGATGCGAGTGAGCGGAATAGTTATGAAAGTGTCGAGAGTTTGTTGGTTTTGTTCCCCCTTGACAAGCTATCAGCATGATAACTTGCGGAACACCGAGTAACCAACCTTTACAGAGGTGGAGTGATTTGAGCTCGAGGTTACTTGTTGGCCTAACGAGCGAAGACCGAGACGGGCGGTAGCTCTACTGTTAGCCAGCACGACTAACCCCTTGCCTTCGTCCGATCGGCTGACTCTCCTCTGGCGGCTGTTTTCTTTTTCTTTTTGGACTCATCCCAGGTAGAGCTGTGAGCCGCCGCGGTGCTCAGAGTTCCTCTGGTGGCGCTGGACCAGTGGATCCTCCGCAAGATCTCGTGGCTCCAGCTGTACGCCCATACGTTGCTTCCTCATCCCATCCAACATGAAGGACAAAGCGTGACCATGACTGTGTGGACGACCGACTTGGATTTCCATTTCTCTCTCGCCAGTAAGGTCGTTCTGTTATTTGCGACGGGAAGAACCAAAAAAAAAAGAAAGTGACATTGGAACCGAGCTAAAGCTGCAGCAAAAACATGAACTCTGGCCAGAGGTTAATATTGGGGTTTTTTTTATAACAAAAAGGTGAAAATTGAAGTGTGTATGCATTTTGAAAATAATGATGTTGTTATAGAAAAGTATGATTTGTGTCTGTGAATTACTCTCTGTGTGAAGTCACTCCTTTTCTACTGCCTAAGACTGACAATTAACTAATTATTCTTTAATACATTATCTTACCCTCAAACCAGGACATCACTAGTTAACTGTGGTGATCCCAGATCCTGAGTTTATTTTTGCAGTTTTGTATAGACCTCGTTACACATGAAGATTTTTTTTTTAACCTCCAAAAAAAAAAAATCTCGACTTTGATTTTCGACTTTTTTTTTCTGAAGCGCATGAGATTTGTTTTTTTTAAGCCTTCCAATTTTGTTTTTCTTCATTGGCCTTAGTACTCCTCCTTAGAATAGTCCCTCCTATCTCCTTTCCTATCTATTTTCCTTAACCCCGGAAGTGTTTAAGTGATAAGGAACGTTTTTTCCGATACCATACTTGTCCATACTTCTGTTCTTGTGTACCCGTGAAACGTCATCAGTGGGAGACCAAGTACTGTTCCAATTCTTAGGTCGTTTCTCACCGAGTACACATGGAATACCCGGATGTGTCCTCACTCCACCCACTTTATTGAGGATGCATTCACACGGACCTGTGCAGGCTTTGGAAGAGAAATTACCCTTAATGCATTTGGCAAGAGATACCGGAGGAGAGCCGCACTTCCGAGGACGCCCTGCAAGTCGTTACTCAAGACGTATACGAGTACGCGCTGGCGTTCTAAGAATTGGAAAACGGTCAGGCTAAGGAAAAGAGGCTCAATCATTGACATTGTAAAGAGTAGACGCCCAATCGACCGCGATTCCCTATTGGAGTCCCAGTCCCAGTTCGGATGGCTGTGGTTATTACTAGATCTCTAGCCAACAAGACCTTTAATCTTAAGGATTTCTTTACCTCCCAGGGATTGGATTTTTTATGCATAACGGAGACACATCATACCGATCATATCGGTAGATATTGGATCGGGGCCGATATTGGTGATTTGTGAGTGATCGGGAATCGGCAAATTCAGCCGATCACCCCGCCGATCTAAAAAAACAAAAACGTGGTCCACTATGTCATCTAATAACCACAACAATCACGGACTACAAGCTCCGGTCGAGCTGCAGAAGGTAGAAGCAGGCGGAGCGGGGCCATAGACCTATAAAACTAGAGTTATATATAGTGGTTTATGTGTTTATGTGCAGAAGTCGTCCGTTTGGTCCAGTGTTTGGTCCAGTCGCCCGCTCCACTCAGTCTAATCTGTTTGACATGTCAAGTGTGGTGGTGTGAAGGATTCAAGCGTCGACAGGACGAGGAAAGTATTTATTAAGTGGTTTTTCCAGTGGAGCGGTAATCCTCGGAGAGGCGTGGAAGCGGAGGTGGGCGTCACGGGGAAGCGATCTTCCCTGCAGGACAAAGCGGCGCACACGGGGACTGCACAGGAGAGGAAAATAAAGGTTAGATAACTCCAAGTATCTTTAAACACGAAGTAACAAACTTTCACAAGAAACTCGAGGGGCCGAGTCAAGGTACCGCGGGGTGAACATGAACATGGCGGGGTGATGAGAGCCTGGAATCCCGGTTCCTAAATACTGGCCTCACTCATCGGTTTCAGGTGTGCGTCCTACTACATCCGCTCCACCTATGCTCACACACACACACACACACACACACACACACACACACACACACACCCACACAAAAACAAAAACCCAGCGGAAAACATCTGCGGACTGTGACATGACAGGAGAAAAGTCATGTCATCGCTGTTAATCAATCAGAAGTTGCTGAATACTGAACTGATTTTCACCTGCTTTTCTTTCCTGCAAACGTCATAGATGGAGTTCTGATACAGGACACAGGCTTTGGTGTATTTTAATGTTCAGAGTGGACTAAACAATAATAGAATGTTCTGATTTGTTATATATGATAGGTAACACACACACACACACACACACACACACACACACACACACACACACACACACACACACACACACACACACACACACACACACACACACACACACACACACACACACACACAAATATATGATGCAGAAGCAGATAGTGCACTACACAGATATTTTAATAAGTTGAAAAATAATATGATTATCTTATAAACCTGTATGTAAAAAACACGACATTAGGCAAGTTATCAATCAGAACAAACTATAGATTTAAAATTCTTTTTTTTTTTTAAATTAATTCATTTCAGGCATATGGCGCTTCACTTGTGTACAATCACATACTTACCAATATCCATATAGTCAGTATATATACACATACAAATTAATATATATGTATACACCCTTTGATGATATTATAAATAAATCATAACTTATGTAATAATATTCAGTGAAAATAGATCTATATTTTAGTATACTCAAACACTTATAAACATAGACACACATGCATATACCTCATATATTTAATTAATGTGCCTGAAAAAGGGGTAGGAAGAAGTAAAACTTATCACATTATACCCCTTAACCAATATTCAATAGTTCCACTTGATTTATTTATTTTTTAATTCATTCATTTATTTCAGGCAAAAACAACTGTTCAGATTTCACATAAAATGTGAACTGGAAGAGGAAAGAAAGAAAGCTCCAGTTTTGCCTGAAAGGGAGTAGGAAGAAGAAAACTTACTTAATTCCACCCCCATTTTCAATTAATATTTACATAATGAACGTCACAGTTACATCTTCCATTTTTCTGTAAGTATGGATTCAAAACTGAATGGCAATCATCTGTACACATTATTGAATAAATCATACAGCAATAAAATAAATAACACATACCAGTAATGGTAATCAACAAAATACCAACAATGGTAAGAAAACAAAAAACACATATCAACAATAGTAGTCAGCGTATTCATATTAAATTAAGACCCACCCTCTCTATATTGAGACCAGACCTGATGTTTATATACAGTTTAAATATGTGAATAGATTGACATTGCTTGATTTGTACTCAGTTTTACTCCACATACAGACACATAAACTTTACTAAGTGGATCGAAGTATCGGCAGTGTTAAAATCTCCATATCTTCTCCGATTACGAACTCTCTCACGAGTTGTAAAGAAATGTTGTACATTAGTGGGTAATAATTTGTGGAACACTTCATATAGAAATATTAATGTATTATAGTTTACGAGATCCTTAAATCTGAGCAGTTCTGACTGAATAAACAAGTTATGAGTATGTTCTGAAAAACCAACCTTGTGAATGATCGGCACCGCTCGTTTCTGTAAGAAGATTAATGGGAGCCTGATCTTGATGCCGGTGATGACCACATCATTCATGCGGGAGTATTGCTCCAGCTCGTCCACTCACCTCTCGAGGTCCACGATGCACTTGTCTTTTTCGGCGTTCTGGAGGCGCAGTTGTTTCACCTCCTTCAGCAGCCCCAGAAGCTGCTCCTGCTGCGCTCTGACAGCTGTCACATCGCCACAAGGATTCGAGGGAGTGTTTTTTTTATGAATGATGAATATCTGTCTGTATTATATATGTAAATATATGCAGTAAGTGTAGTGGCCCCTCAGATGTAGTTACTCAAAGATGCAGAGAATTTCAAAACGGGTGTTGTTGTCAGGGTCCGTGGAGAACCCAGAAGCGGACTCGCACAACGAACTGGCAACTTGCAGGTTTTATTAAACAGTCAGGGCAGACATGTTTACGTATGGCGTTCAAAGAGACAGTCCAAGTCCAGGCAGGGGTTGGTACACGGGGAAATCCAAAAGACCAACACGAGGAAAGGGCTGGGGTCATGAAGCAGAACAACAATGACGATGGAGCACAGAGACATGAAGGAGCAGGTTTAAATACATGAGGAGAGGGAAGTCACAGGTGAGACACAGCAAGCTGATCACACACAGGAAGGCCGGGTGACAGAGACGCAGACAGACGGAGGACTACACAACAAAACAGGAAGTGAGCACAGAGTAAGAGACGCGGACTTGACGAACACACACAGACACAGACACAGACAGACCCTTACAGTTGTGTTGATTTATTTTTCTCTCAATCATCAATGCCGATCATCGAAACACCATGAAAACTACAGAAGAAAAACAAAATGCCTTTCTGTAGTTCCACAAACAATACACTAATAATTGTTACACATATAACATGTACAGTTCTACTTATACACAACTAAATAATGATATTCTTAAATAAAATGCATAAATCAATAGACAGCAACATTTCATAGCATCCTAGCAAAGTTTTCATACCTCGATCTGCTTTCCAAAGGGCGCCAGTTTATGGTTTCAGCCAGTAGGGACTTCAATATACTTGTCTTTGGTTTGGACCTCTTAAAGTAAAAGAAATGAACAATAATGAGGTAAATAACAATATAAACTCTAACTGACAGAGTCCAGCAGTCAAACAAACAGATAATTAGGTTTTGTAAAATGTTTTTACCATCCCGCTTGACGATGGAGACGGAGCAGAAAGATGTTACACACACACACACACACACACACACACACACACACACACACACACACACACACACACACACACACACACACACACACACACACACACACACACACACACACACACGCAAAAAAAAAAACCGTTGGAGGAAGTGACTGCTGCTCTACAAACAATGACGGAGCTGACCACAAGGTGGCACTGTGGGACTACAATATCCTACTGATATGTGAATTTTCAGTGGCACAGAGCTTCACTGAAATTCTATCAGGCATTTACACTCCCACCAAATCCTAGTACAATGAATGAACAAATATACAAAAGTAATTAATTTTACAGGATTTCTGGCTTGAAATGAATTTTCACAAGTGAATAAATCCGCGATGTAACTGTAGCATCATACAATAAAGCAACGAATGCAGCGTTATCAATCTCATTCTTCTAATCAGTTCTCAAGAAGGAGTACCAATTTCTGGATTGGTCTCTTATTAACTAAGGGCTTGGAAGGAGGGTCTTGTTTTTCATGAGGTCTTCGCTCCCCAACTTGCACATTAACCCAAGGAAATAGATCATCGCTACTTTGAAAATTCTCTATCACTCGTCCAAGTTGCCACTGATTTCTTGGGAGGTTGTCGTCTTGATCATGACTACATCATTCACTTTGAGGTTGCGTCTAGGTAAGTGCCATTTCTGTCTGATGGATATGTTCAGCAGATACTCCTTTTTCCAGCAGCTCCAGAACTGTTTAATAAGATACTGAACTCTTCTCCACCTCTTTGTTGCACACATGCCCTCCTGACAAATACTCCAGGGGGAGGAAGAGCAACTTGAGTTTTCATCAAAATGAGGTGATTTGGTGTTATAGGTTCCGGTGCCTGAGGATCATTGTTAATGGGAGGCTGTTAACAATAGCCATGGCCTCATATAGCAATGTTCGGAGTCGGGCATCATCAAGTCGACCTGGGCACTGTGCAAAGGTGGCATTCAACACATTTCTTATGGTTCTGATTCCCAGACATGACTGGCAGAGGGAGACAAATTTGCACTGCTGCTCAGTCAAGAAGATTTCCAGTAGCTTAGTGTCACGTTGTTTAAGTGCTTCCTTGAACTCATTTCTGGCCCCAATAAAAGTAGAGCCTTGATCACAGTGTAGTTGTCGAATGGCTCCTCTAAAGCTGATGAAGCATCTCAATGAGTTAATGGAAGACTCAGTTGACAAATCTTCAAGCATTTCAATATGAACAGCTCTCGCTGACCTGTGGTCAGTCTGACAGTACGTCCGTCCCTCCTGCAGTCAGACCAGAGGAGACCCTCACCACACCGGTCCACACTGAGAATGAACCGCGCATGTGCAAGGCCGCCGCTGGTTTACTGAGCTGCCAGTAAATAGAAATGTTTTTCAGTTACACTAAAACAAATCCAATAAATCACTGCATTTGACTCGCACAGTCCTATTTCAATGACAAAAATAAAAACAAAAACACTAGAATCAGCAACAGAAAGCTCATTTGTAGTTCTAAACATATTTAGGGCGTGTTTTTTTTATTTACTTTGTCTCTTCCACGATGTTATTCCTCTTTCCTACAGGTGGCCTAATGACACGCTAATGTCCAATTATGCAAATTAGGCGATGACGTAATTTAGCAACTTCTACCGACTTTGAGGACGGCCAATCGCTACTTTCCTTACTGAGGAGGTAGCAACACTGCTCTCTCTACCGTGCACAGACAAGGAAGTGCAACCAGACGCGTGAAGCATGCCAAACAATGGACATGCACTCAGATGGAGGCAGCAGGTACAGGGTGGAGAAGTGAATCTCTCCAGCCATCTGCTCAGAGTACTGCAGTGCAGACTGCAAGTCATTTAATGCTGCAGTTCCATTCATCAAAAAGACAGTTTATTTAACTGTGATGTTTAAATGTATTTTGTGTTTCTTTTTAGTGGCAGTCATCACGACACTAAACACACTGCTGGTGTGAACATAAATTAAACAACTTGAAGGTATGGCATATTGGTTAATTATTTTACAAAGATGGATTTCTAATATGCTGAACATTGCTTAACACCTGTTTGTTTTATAGGACTGTTTACAAGTGCAATGACTGTTACTGTTTTTTTCCCACCTCATGAATTCATTTTAATGGGCCTTTTTATTTACCTATTTTCTTGTTTTGATTTCTTCCGGGGTTTTATTTTAATGAACGAGGTGCAATATAAAAAGGGTATTGTGCAGTCTGAGAAATAGCTGCCCAGGAGTTGTGGACTTTATATTTAGTGATGCTTTGGTGTGTTATTTTATCATTGGTGATTTTTAAACATGTGCAGTGGTCTTTTATCTGATTGAAGTGTGTTGGGTCCCATTTCTGTTTTATTCCATGGTCTCCCTATCAGTCTATTTTAACAGAACGTACATTTGCACTTTAGCACATGTTGCACCCGTTGGCCGGCTACTGTGTAGCCCGAGCCCATCTTGTTCCCCTTTTACTGTTTGGATTTGATCTTTTATTGTAATAAACTTTTATATGTTTGTGAGCTGTCCGCCTCCTGCCCTGCTCATTCTGGACACGAACCTGCTTGTGTGGCGAACTAGGGTGAGAAATACAAGTTATAAAAAGTCATAGTAATTTCTCAATCACTACAGCTCAAGCTGATGTTAAAACTGAACGTGTCACTTTTAACAGACCATTGAATACCGAGCACACACCCAGATGGAGTTGGATCCAGTTCTACAGGTGTGATAGATTCTGCTCTTTCTGAACGATCTAAGCAGGAGAGGGTTGCTTCCTCATTTGAGGTGAATATATGTAAATGTAAGCCTCTTTTGCACAACTCTTGTGACTCAGTGATATTGTGGCTTCCTCGATCAATGGGACACTAACTAACCCATCATCAACATAAAAGTTTTTCTCCACGATTGTTGATGCGAGAGGATAATTAGCTTTGTGCTGTCATGCCAGAGGTTTCAAGCCAAAATTGGCACATCTTGGTGATGAGGCGGCTCCGAAGAGCTGAACCATCATCCTGTACTCCTGTGGTTCTCTCTCTGAATGTGATGACGCGTTGGTCTTTATCAGGTGACCGGCCAGACGACGCTCTGAGGCAGATGCAGCTGAAACATTTAAGATTTAAGAAGCTTTATTGTCATTGTGCAAGTATAACGAAATTCCGTTTGTTGCATCACTAATGTCTGATGCATCACTCATCAGTGATGCATCACAAATTTGATGCATCACTAATGTCAGCAAGGTAGAATCTTTCCTGCATCTACCTGTCGTCAAAAAAGAGTCTATAATATATGAGGTTTAGAACGACAAAATTAACACAATTCAACTATCAATAAACCTCCTTTGGCACTATGATAGAGGGGGAAAGTTTTCTGTTTAGGTAACAGATTTGTTGTGGCTCTGCAGGAGGAAGAATTAGAAGGTGACACCATCAACAGCCCCAGCAGGAGGAAGAATTAGAAGGTGACACCATCAATCAGCAGTACAGCAGAATGCCTGATGACCAGCAGGAGCATCAGTGTCAACATAACGATGCTCCTGGAAACCCTGAAGCTGGAGTCACGACACCTCCAGGAGAGAAAGTATCCAGGATAGGAACATTATTGACCTGTATCACTGCAGGGGTTCCTGGGAAATAAAAGAAAGAACTTTAGAATTTTTAAAAACAATGTAATTGTTCTATGTACATAATGTTTCTAACTTGTGTTTTTACTGTTGTAGGTTCTGCTGAAGTTTATTAAATAAAGTTTCCTTTATCTTCTGCTTGATATCTTTCTTTGCTCGACAGTGTAGGTAATGTGTGTATTTATGTATTTACTCTCACACAGTATAAGACATTTATGTATTTATTCTATAGAGAAATTATTACAGCTAATGATTGGAGTTCTTAACTGTAGGATGTATATTAGACTAATGTAATACAGTACATATTAATGACATGACCAGAAGGATGACAACAAGCAAGCAGGTTTGTGAAAAGCTGGTTAATTTAATTAATAAACATCAGGGATCTTCAGTTAAACAGTAAAATAATTGTTTGTATTAGTAGGACATTTCTGATCAGCTACTTTTAGTGTTACTGAACTTCAAGAAGATGAATAGTAAAATAAAGGCTTATAGGAGGTAGAAGTAATAGTAACACTGTAATATACATGGTACTATACACAGTACTGTACACTACTATACACTGTACTATACAATGTACTATACACAGCATGTATGTGACAGAAAAGGTACTAACTATTTTACTATAATGTTCTAAAGTTTGATCATCATATAAAATGTCATGAATTAATCACCCACCTACCAAGGCAGAGAGGCAACAGGCTCCTCCTCCTCCTCCTCCTCCTCCTCCTCAGCTTCAGGGTCCATCATCCAGCCATGACAGCCACCGCGTCATCAAGTACTCGTGTTCCAATTCTTCATTAACGCCGATGCGTCCTCGTAAATTTGCATTTCCGCACTTCCGAGGACGCCTTGCAAGTAGTTACTCATGACGTAGGCGAGTACACACTGGTGTTCTAAGAATTTGGAAACGGCCATCATATGTCCACCTCAAAGTCAGGGTGAGTGTAAAATCACCCATAATGCAACAGCTTTAGGAGAAGGTTTTTTGTGGACATTTCACTGTATTTTGCGCCAGAAAGTATAATTGAAATTGAATTTAAGTTCAGAATGTCATTCTTGGTACTGATTGCAAAACGTTTTGCTAAAACTTACACCTTTTCATTAACTATACTGTGCACCACAACAAACAAACTTTAAACTTTAAATGTAAAAATTGTTTTAGCACTATTATAGTAGTCCAGCCCATTTAAGGTGAAAGTTTCAAGCTGGGACTTTCCGGTGACGTGGGAGCCATGATGGTAGCCTAAACTTTAGCTCCCGACTGAACTACACAGGAAAACACAGTTTCTGTCATCTGTATTATTCTGTGGTATTTTGTTGCTTAAACATGCTTGGGTTGGGGGAGAAAAGGGTCCTACCATGGCAACGAGAAGCAAAAAAAGACAAATTGACACAGAAGATGCAAGCCGTGACAGAGCCGCCAACACTAGCCTCCATCTGCGAGGTTATCAATGACTCCATGGCTCAGTCCATGTCTGACTTGGAGAACAGACTTTCCCAGTAGATCCCACATCTAAAAGACACGTTTTCACAAGATGTTAAAAAGCAGCTGGGAGAAGTACGAGCCGAATTCCGCAAGATGGTGGAAGAAACTGGGGAAAATTGAGGCTACATCACAGAGAGCACCGCTGCGCTCTATCGTGGTTAAAATCTTGAACTATACCTTTAAGGAGAAGGTTATCAGTGCAGCATGGAGGAAGCCATTTACTATCGAAAGAAGGAGAGTGTTTTTGATCATGACTACATGACAGCTGTGATGGAAATAAGGAAAGAATACCAGCCGATTAAAAAGACACCCCAGAAGTGAAGAAAGTCTGTCATCTCTCTCCCTGGCTTCTTTCATTTTTTTCATAAAGTGTGTGCAACAAGTGAATCACACATCAAATCCCATAGACACAGCAGATGTAGCTCATATGATTCGATATTTAAATGGATGAAAATCAAGGAAAAGTTGGATTTGGAGCAATAAACTTTGATTGTAGAGGAAAAAGAAGCTGTTGGTTAAAAAAAAAAAAAAAAAAAACTTCTCAAGCATACCTAAACTCTTACTACACTGAGTTATATTGAAGTTTATGCAAATTTATTGGTTTCACACTTTGGTGCAATGTTTAATAAAAAACGTGATTACATCATGTGGCGAAGTTATGTAAGTTCCCAATATATTAATATGCTTTTAACAACTTTCAATAATCTAAACCCATATCTCAACTATGAATGTTATGCAGATGTTGTAAAACGAACAGGGTGAAGTCAACTTTTAGTGTAGCCTATTCTCAGTTTGCATTGATTATTTATTCACCTGGTAGCCTTTAGTTCCACTGTAGTTTCATTTCCATTCAGTCCTTGTGATATCTGAGATTATATCAGCGTTAGAGCCACAGGGAAAAGTGGTAGAAATGCTCGGAAATATGTCGTTTTTTTTACCACGGTAGACGTCCGCTGCTGGCGGATTATTATTACGTCACTTAGTGAAAAGTAAGGTCTGACTGTCACAACACCGTGCTCGCCTTTCCCGAGCTCCTTTAGGAAGACTCCCAACACCTGTCCTTAAACCCGTGACGTCATCCACGGGGTTAAGGTAAAGTGGATAGGAAATGAGAAAGGAGGGACTATGAGGACGCACCCAAGGACGTGACTCCTCGCACAGGTCCAGACAGGATGGTGATGATGATGATGATGTCCTGACATGTGCGCAGTTTGCTCCACCTCCTCGTGCGCCTTGAAGTGCAGCTGATCGGCTCGGAGGAAGCTACTGGAGGCGGACTGCTCTTCACACACACACTCCACGCTGACCATGGCGGACAATAAGATGGGTCCAAACCTCCAGGCTGGAGCCGGATTCCTCGCCAAACGGGTCCAGAAGTCTCTGAACCGAGCCCAGGAGAAGGTAAGAGAGATAGAGAGAGAGAGATTTAACTTCCTCTTCATGAGTTTGAAACCCCATGAGGCAGATCATAATCCAGCTGGTTTTAACAATCATGTGATGGCTTAAACCCTTTAGAGAAAAACACGGATGTGACATTGAGTTTCACTTACAGGAGGATATTTGCTGATTTAAAGCTGCGTTTTGTTAGTAATTGTTATCTGGATGTTCACTTTGACACCAGAACGCGTGTTTACGTGAAAGGAATCAATGTTGTCTTGTTGCTAATTTAACTTGTTGATCTGCTGCTGAGTGCAGGGACACACACATGCTGCCACTTCCTGCCTGTGCACTTCCTCTCACTGTTTCACTCTGCTTGTGGTTGCTTGATTTCACTGCTTCAACTCACAAACAAGTCGTGTGTGTGTGTGTGTGTGTGTGTGTGTGTGTGTGTGTGTGTGTGTGTGTGTGTGTGTGTGTGTGTGTGTGTGTGTGTGTGTGTGTGTGTGTGTGTGTGTGTGTGTGTGTGTGTGTGTGTGTGTGTGTGTGTGTGTGTGTGTGTGTGTGTGTGTCATCATTTTAATCTGTGGAGGTTCAGAGACCAGAGCGGGAGAGTTTGTCAGCAGGTTTCCCGTTAAAGGTCAACGCTTGTGTCACTTTTTACCAGATGCAAAGAGTTTCATGACTTTGGTCAACTCAGCTTATCAGAGGAGAAGTATGGAGTGGAGAAAATAAACCAAAAGGAAGGTTTTAACTCCAGATCGCTTCACCAACTCCTCTCCAGTGGCCGTCACCCAAGAGAAAATGTCTATTATTTATAGAACAGTTTGAGAATTAATGAGCCGAGCCATTAAATTCCAATAATCTGAGGCAAGTGTTTGGTATTTTTGAATTAAATGATATTCCCACCACAATATATGGCCCTGTTTCAAGTAAACACACAAACTTTGTGTTGCTTGTCAGCAAAAGCGGTGTGTTTTCGCTGAAAAGGCTGTCATGGAAATGGGGCTTGACAGTGGTGAGACATTAGCTGTAAAACATGTTAATAATAAAAAATATTAAATCAAAACAAATTTTGAGGATGCTTCAGTTTTTGGTTTGCATGAAATCTGAACATACCACAACAGCTGAGGTACATTTAAGCTCATTATTTATAAATTGTCATTATGAACATTTGTGTTGGATTCAATAACCTCGATAATGCATGATTACTGCTTCAATTTCTAAAATCATTTTAATATTAATACCCACCAGTCATTTAACCCTCAAGAGTTAACATTGATACAGATAAACACCATTACAACATTAACATTTTTTTTTTTTTTATTAAACTGTTCCCTGTAACGCTGCTACAGTACCACAGAAAAACCTACAAATTCAGAAATTCACAGATGATTCTGGAACAGCAGCTGCTTGACGAGGATCACTGATGGTGCAGTTGTCTCGCAACATGGAAAACAAAACTTCTTCTACACCGACAAGACTTTGTTTTTTCCTCTTCATGACGCATTTTTTGACAGATGCAACTTATATTCCAGAAAATACGGTACTCCTGTATGTGTTTATGAAAACACAAAGTCATGCTGCAGCTACCAAATGTGGTCAGTCTCCCTCTTAAGATTTAACGTCTGTCCTGAGTCAGATGTGCCAAATGTGCAGATTCCTTGTTAGTGTGACCAGTTATTTCCTGAATATAAGTGTCACTGGTTATAAGTCGCATTTATTTTTTACTTCCTGAGGTTTCTGCACCATGAGTGGCATCTAGTGGTTCCAAACATTTCCCAATATGTTTTTATATATAAGTAGCATAACCAGACATACAATTAATAAAATAGTATGACTTCCACTCTGAACAATGTAGTATTAATGCAGTCTGATGGGTTCATTATCATGAGTATTTGTGGCAATTATTATTCGGACATTCCTCCAGGGATTTATCAAGCAATGGTATTCATAAAGATGAGGTGTCCCTTTGTTTACCTGCAGAAATCTGCTCAAGGTAGTCCGGATACTTAATGACAACAAGATGGTCAACTATACGCAACAAAAACAGAAGCTTGGGTTGTTCGGTATACCGGTACTGTATTGGTATCGCGGTACTGACGCCTTTAAAACGATACAATACTGGGCCCGGCTGGTACCGGTAACTTTTTATTTTTTACGTCGCCGGGTAGCGTCACTGTGTTGTAATTTGCCCCGAGGAGAGTAGTCAGTCTCTCTGTGGGGGAAGCGTCGGCGGGCTGCTCTGCTTTCTGACTTGTTTTGGACAATCGAAAGTGTGGAAAACAACTCTCCGATTTTTTTTCTTTTCTCTTTTTTTTTTTTGCACTCCGGTTTCTCCGAGACGGGGTGCACGAGCGCTCCAGCGAGCCGACCCGAGATCTGCAACTGAATAAGCACTTCATACTCGACCTACACAACTTCAAAATAAAAGTCAAAACAACGTATTTTCAAAACAATCTTCTCCCAATCAAGCTTGTACTTTGAAAAGAATACCGGATGCGTAAATGACATGGCTTTTGTGCGCATGCGTAACTGACTCAAACGACCCGAGAGAGAGAGAGAGAGAGAGAGAGAGAGAGAGAGAGAGAGAGAGAGAGAGAGAGAGAGAGACTGCTGTTACATCAACAAGGCCACACCTTGTAGAAAAAAAAAAACTGGTGCACGAAGAGCTATATGGAAGTACTTTGGCTTTAAAACAAATGAGCACAGTGTCTCCATTAACACCGAAGCACCACTGTGCAAACAGTGTTTGAGAACATGTCTGGCCATGGGTGGAAACATTACTAACCTGGCTAAACACCTGAAGGACAAACACCCAGACTTGCATTAGGAGTTCAAAGAACAACAGGTAATAACTTATATACCCATGAAAAAATAGCACTGGAAAAAAAATGTAAGCTATCATAAATATTAGTATTATAAATATAATAAAGAATATAAAAGAATATAGTATGAAAATATTTTATTTTAGCCATTTAATGTTATAAAGATTACTGCATAGTAACATACCATTTAAAGACATCGGTCCTACTTAAGACAGGCTGTATCTAATGACATTTTTTGTGTTCTCTTTTTATTTGGAAAAGTATCGAACTACATGGTGGTATCGGTACCAAAATGTTGGTATCGTGACAACACTAGTAGAGGCAAATAAATAATCGCCAATACATTTAACTTAATGATATTTAGGAACCGTTTACATGACTTTTCATGTAAAAACACAGACATTCATATCACGAAAGTTGCCTTTTCCACAAAGGAGTCGAAATGTTATCAGAAAGTTGCATTTTCAGTGGCTCCAAGCGCCGTTGTTGTGAATGGACGTGTAAAATGCTGTCGTGTAAATGTGCCCTACATCAAGTCAAACTTTATTAATGAAGTATAAAAACATTTCTTGGTAACCAAAGTTCTGCACTTTAATGATATAATACAATACAAAATGAATGAAGGAAACAGATTTCAGATTATAAAACAATCCCAAAGGTAAAACTTAAAGTTTGAAATATGGAAAACTATTAATTATGATTAAACTGGGGCCAAAGGCAAGTTGTGTTTTACAGATATACGATCCAGGCAGCTATTATTCAATTATGGAGGCTATTTCATATATATTAGGGATGTCCCGATCACACTTTTTTGCCCCCGATACCGATCCGATTTTTCAGAAATGAGTATCGGCCGATACCGATACTCCCCGATCCGATACTCGCATTGCTATTGCAAATATACTCAATAGTCTATTTTTGGAGCAACTAAGATGTCTGAAGCTAAAAGCACTATTGGCAGAAGCTTTGTTTAGCTAGAAATTATTGTAAAACTCACTTATTGAATCAAAATTCTTCGCGGCTCAACACGAGGCTTCAGGGCATGTAGTACACATGCCAGGCCTTTAGGGGCGCTGTGACTCACCAAACACAGTAAAAAAGCAGAAGAAGACAGACCACATAGAAATTTAGAAGGAGACTTCTACACATAAACCACTATATATAACTCTAGTTATAGCGGGGTGATCGGCTGGATTTGCCAATCCCCGATCACTCCAAATCACCAATATCCCTAATATATATATTACGGTATTAATATATATTAGGGCCACTGAAGAAAAAAAAAATTTGGAGGCTCAAAAAAACCAAAACCTTCATGGACTTCAGAAAAAGTCGAAAATCAAAGTCGAGATTTTTTTTTTACATGGAGGAAAAACAAGTCAAATCAATGTCAAGATTTTTTAGGGCCACTGAAGAAAAAAAAATATCGGAGGTAAAAAAAATAAATAAAATCATGCTCTTCAACAAAAAAGACAAAAATTTATGTCAACTTTTTTTTTTCATTACGCTGACTGCTTGTACAAAATGCCTGGCAGGCAGTTTGAGGAACTGGTTAAACGATACTTTAGAATTGGCCTTAGTAACAAAGAAATTCTTTTGCTCTTAGCTCACAAACACGGTGTAGTTATTAGTATTAGGACGTGGGAGAGACTGTACCAAAAACTGCAGCTTTTCCGAAGGATAAAACACACCAGCTTGGAAGAAGTGGCCTCATTTATACAAGCTGAATTATCGGGTAATGGACAAATGCAAGGCTGTCGATGGCTGCGCCTGCGCACAGTTCAGTGGGGGTACGTGGTATCACAAGATACAATAAGGGGTTTCATCAAGTTGTTTGATCCTGAAGGTGTGGAACTGTCGTTTGAGGAGGAGGCATTACCGCACCAAAGGTCCCAACGCGCTGCGGCATATGGACTCGTGTGATAAACTGAAATCATGCGGCATTGCCATCAATGGCTGTATAAGTTGCTATGTTGTGTGAATGGAGGCATACAGAACAAACGGCGACCCAAAAGTGATAGCCAACTACTGTGTGGGATCACACATCCATTGCGCACTTGGGCGGACTCGCGGAGCGACTGCGTGCAGACAGAGGCACAGAAAATGGGCACATAGAAAACATGCTTGTGTTTTTGTGCAGCAACCATACAAATAGTTTCATGTATGGACGCAGCACCGCAAACCAATGGATGAATCATGGTGGGGGATCCTGACAAAACAAAGTGCACAGTTTTGGATCGAC
Organism: Lipophrys pholis; assembly: GCF_963383615.2. NCBI lineage: Eukaryota > Metazoa > Chordata > Actinopteri > Blenniiformes > Blenniidae > Lipophrys > Lipophrys pholis. The sequence goes on from NC_137637.1 coordinate 9,324,149, forward strand.
ATTTTCCAGACTCTCCAGAATGACGGACATTTCTCCGGTGAGTTCCTGGATAGGAGCTTGATCCAATTCTGCTTCCTAAACCTTGTTCAGGTAGGCTTGGTAACGTATGATGTCGGCACCCCTGGCTTCTCCTTCAGTCACCTGGATGGAATTTAACAAAATCAAATGCATGTTAACTTTTGATTAGAGCACATTAGAGAGGAATTCAACTTGATTTTTCATTTGGCTTTATTTTTGAATTGTAGAGGGAAATTTTCCCATTGTGTAAGAATATAAACTGCAGGATGAGATCTGAATAAATAAAAATGATAACCATATATGGCCACCTTCAAAGTGGAGTCCAAAGTAACCTTATTACTGCTGTGACTGCACTCGCAGCCAGATGTTCACGCACACCAGACAACCTGTCTTGTCAGGTAATTACAGACACTCCCCAGGGTGCTGAACCTGTAAGCAATAAGTAATATAATCAATAATCTAGAGATAAACATTTTTTTTTACTGAGAGTGAGGGAAGGGAAATATGCATCCCACACTCCTATGTCAGTCCCTTGATTGTTCCCTTGTGAATGCTTTTTTTCTTCTTCTTTAAGTACAAGCGGACATGCACACACTGCGTTTTAAGTGCACTGGAGCTTATGGTGAGGTCTCCTACCACTGTCCAACAATTTGAAAACTAAATGACATAAATAAACTGTCACTTGCATTCTTCCAACAACAACATGTATTTCTCGTTTTGTATAGTGAATTAAACCTCAAGTTATGAAATGCTTTGTTTTTATGCAGGATGAACTTGATGAAGTTGTGAGAAGCTGGAATTCACACAAGATAAGAGCAAAGGAAGGCAACGGTGTGATGGGCGGTCACCCCATTTTGATGTACACACTTCCAGACATGTACAGAGCAGAACACAATCTCAAGACAATCGACATGGATGAACTGGCCCTTTGTCACGAGGAATGCACCCCCAAAAGCCAATACCAATGTGATGAAACTGTATTTGACCTTTGCTGTCTTCTGATGCAGGAAAAGGGATGGGATGCTCCTATAGATGCATTTTTGACCACATTAAATCCTTGGTTGTAGTCAGGTGAGACAGATTCCAATTTATTACCAGCCTGAATTTGTGTAAGCTGTTGCCTTCGTTGCTTGACAAACGTCATGTAATCTCATTAAAGGTTGTATTGTGGCAGACACAATGTGCAGTTTATTTCCCGCCAAATAATTTGGGAACTATAATCCATAAGAATTACCCTATTAAACAAAAACTGTTCACTCGCATGAGGTGTTATCCCTGGTGTGGATAGCACATAATTCTGTCCGAGAGGTTGACTCCTTGGCTTAAGTTCCCATTTATTATAAAAAAAGTCCATGAAATACTGCATTAATTTGCTCACATTTCCCTCTGCTAGTACAGTACAGTGTGTCGGGGACAGCATGACTACAGTAAGAACCATGTTGTTCCCACTTTCCACACCTTGTGCTCACCATTGCCTTTAACCTTTGCCCTTAAACCCATGGGACATGTGACATCCTAGTGCAATACACCCCCAAGTGGTCAAAATACAAACAAAACTAAATAAATAAACCTAAACCAGAGTGGGTATAAATGGCTCTTACAACTACAAATACTATAAAGACGTGGGTTTGGCCTGCAACACTTTAGTGAATCTTGCCCTTTGGCTTAATGAATAATTCAAAACGGCCATATGTGTAATATCAGTGTGATTTTTATTAACACATTTTGAACATGGCTGGGTTAATTTGTAATAAAAACTGAACCCCCAGAGCCCTCATAGAACAACAGACTTTTCTTTCCTGGCAAAAATAGTAAACTTGTATTTGTTTTTTTTAAAGCAGCTTTCACAGAACATCTTGTTTAATTTGTACAAAATGCAAATAAATAAACCACTTTATTCATTGATTATCTAACAAAATATATATCAAACACAGTTGACCTGCAACACATGCTTGTGGTGGTTTGATAAATTAAAAAATATAGAAATTAATTGGTGTAAAGTTACAAAAGAGAACATTTTCTAATTGAAAAGAAAAACAACCCAAACAAGCATTTAAACAACTTAAAAAGTATTGAAGCACAAAAGGCATTTTAAAGCACAAAACTAGCATTTTTGCAGAAACTGCAAGTTGCACTGTGAACACACGAATAAACATCCAATATAATGCTCGACAGGTATTTACAGGGGAAACTTTGACATTAAAATTGACAGGTACATTCTAAAACATTTATTGACTACTCAAAAACATAACATCTAAGAGTTTAACTTTTTATCAGGGCCTTAGTTACTGCATAACTACAGAACGCCTAAGAACAAGAATAATCACACTGAGAGTATTACAGCAAAGTCTTGGTTGAAGGGCCATGTACCGTGTTACACAATGTCCATCACCCAGATGTTGCTGTCAAGGATTTCATTGAATTCTGCAGGAAAGTCTGGGAAATTTTCATAGCACTCAGGTAGCTCTAGAAACATTCCACATGTTCGTCCAATTGGACGTCTTGTGAATTCAGACATTACCGTGAACTCAATCATGATGCCGTCTGACACAATCAAATCAGATCCTGTGCAAAAGCTTAAGAATTTGCCCAGTTTTGCTTCATCCAGTTCCCTGACATACCGTTTGAGATGATGCTCGACCTCCTTTTGCTTTGCTGTCATATCTGCTGGGAACGTCAACAGCCTGGACGCTTCTTAGTTTTAGGTTTAAGGTCAGCGTACATCTGTCAGTTTTTCATAACTGAGACTCATCAGTGGTTTTGTGATGTCTCTCCAACAATCAATAACAAAATTTGGCTTTTGCACAAGTTCTTTGTGGGAAGTTTCTTCCAGAATTGCTGAAAGGGTGTCTGCTGAGACTCTTCTCCTGCATTCATAGTTGTGGAGGAAAGATCATCAGGTTCAACAGAAGAGAAGTCTTGTAAAGCTTGCATGAGGACCTCTCTCTCTTGGCAGCTTATGAAGTGAAGAAAGACCTCTGTCAGGTCACTGTACACTGCTCCAAATAACACCTCCTCAATGAAAGGGGGTGCAAGCTTAATAAGGTGGATAGTGGCAATCTTGGTATCCTTTCAAGAAAACTCTGCCAATGACTTTCCAGGTGTCAGCCTTGAAATCGTGTCTGATGAAGGTACTTTCAGTGTTGTCCCAAGTGTGCCACGGTCATAGAAATCCTGCCAAAATGCACTAAAGACGTCCCTGAGAAGTTCCTGACCCACTACCAGCTTCCTCAGAGTTATCTGGTAGTAATCGCCTAATTTCCAGTGGTCTGGTCACAATCTGCTTCAATCATGTCACTGAAGCAATTTGCATGATGTATTGTAATTACCTTTGGTAAAGTTGAATGGTCAGGTGTTTCAGGCTGATAAATCAGTGTGTCATCTTGATTGAATTCAGCGTCTCTGTGTGGACTAAATGTAATTTCAGGGTCAGAATGATCATACATAGTGTCTCCTTCTAAAATGAGGTTGATCTCTGAGAAAGCTGGGTGGTCTGTGGTGACTGGAGGATTTGCAGCAGGTAGATCTGTGACAACATTGTGATAAAAGGTGCTTGCCTGGTTTTTGTCTGTGTAGTTGGATGACAGAGATACAGATGGTGTGTCAGAAATTTCAATAACTTCATCCTGGCCTTCATAGCTCAAATCACTCTCTCTGAGTTCAGCATTTTCACCTGATTGGGGTTTTGGCTGTGTGGCGATGTAGAATCTCAGCTTTGGAAGTTTGACTGTGTCATATACGGTTCCAATTGAAACCTCTTCAGAAAAAGTGTTTTGTTTGAAGTCCCATACATTGATGTCCATAACAACCTTCCTCATGCTTCCTCCTTGTTTGGCTCTAACCTGTTTGCTTTCATCTTTTTCTTTGTGTATCCAACCTATCTCAATAGTCTGTGTAAACTTCCGTATGGAATGGGGTTCAGAAGTTTGTGGCTCCTCTCCTCTCCACTTTCTTTGTTTTCTTTTCTTATCTTCATTTTCTCTCAGGGCATTTCAAGAAAACCCAGTTTGCGCTTTGAAAGTGGCTGTTGATTTCTGCAAAAAAGTGCAATTCTATCTCCATATGAGGGAATGTAGTTGGCCAAAGCTGAATCGTCCATCATCTGGATTACATCAGTGTCGATCTACAGAGGAATGCAAAACCATGATGAGGGTAATGAAATGTCATGGGCACTACTTTAACACACACATTCTAATATGTTGTCATGGAGTACAAAACTAAATTTGCCATTGAGCTCAACGAGTAGACAGACAGAGGAACGCTGTTTAAGCTTTATCGTATTACTTTGAAAGTAAAATGACACATTGACTTTCATTTCATGTATGTAGACTAATCAAATTAAACAGCAGCCCATTCTGTGCATGTTTCCCTAATATATCCATACAGGAATCATTTTCATTTTGTCTAATTCTTTCCATAGGCACCATACTTTATGCTGGCACGGCCCTTAAACTCCAGACTGAGATTGGTTCATCATCAGACCAACGCTCATCATAGACTTTTCTTTGTATTTGTACTTATCTCGCCTGTCTGCCACTCTTTCTCCCTCTTCTATTCCTCTCTCTCCCTGTCCTATCCAAATGTACTTCTCCCCCCAACCGGTCAAGGCGGATGGCCGTCCTTCCAGAGTCTAGGGTCCGCCCCACGGTTTCTTCCTGAAGAAGGAGTTCTTATGAACTTCTCTCCATGCGAGGGAGTTTTTCCTGGCCACTGGAAAGGTTTAGTTGGGTTCTGTTGTACTCTATCATTGTAAGAGCGCTTTGAGATGTTTGTTGATGTGATTTAGCGCTTTACAAATAAAATTGAATTGAATTGAATTATGCTCAGTTCATACTGGCTGCTTGTGTCTGATGGGGGGGACTTGCTGAATTGCTGTGACTTGCTTGCCTGTGGTATTGAAAACTTTTTTTTTTTTTCCCCTGAGTTTTTCAAAGAATTTCAGAGAGAGTAAAAAAGAAAAACTACAGTGGGAGGTATGATATTGCTGATAATGTTGATATGATTGTCAACGTATCATTTTTAAAGCATATACATGAACCTGACTCTGTGGATGAACATGTGTCACTCGCATGAAGGCAACATCCAGCGGTTTTGAGCTGTCGGTCTGTCTCTTTTCAACAAGGTGAACATTCCTGCTGTTTTCTGGTTATACGTTTTTTTTCTCTCTTTAATACTTTTCTGCAACTGAAACTGTCTGCGAAAAGGTCTGTGTGGAGGAAGCATCAATTCTGCAAGCTGACAGGCACAGGTTTTAGCTTCACAATCCAAATTACAGTGGCTTCTTTATATTTACTGTATTTTTCAAATCAAAAATAAGGTTGATGTCAGAGCGTTGCCACTGCGAACCGCAGCACATAGACGGCACCCGAAATGAATGAAACGGCAGCTTTAAATCTTCACATACATTTAGGAAAAATATTTAAACAACAAATCAGCACTGCTCTGTATGTAAGGGTTCTCGGTTATTTTATGTTCATTTTGAGAGTCATTGCATCCCCACAAACCCTAGAAGTGTAGTCACGAGCAATATTACTAACAGCATCTTACAGTTTATTACTGCCAGCTTCATACGCTTTTGAGTACTCGAATTATACTAGGTTGGTGACAGTCCGCGGCAGGTGAGAGCGCAGCTTGACTACGGTAACCAGTTACCGGGGGCTGCCGGAGGTGGTGAGTACTGCGCACGTATTATCATCGGCGGATCGCCATGTGATTGTGTGCTAACTTAGCCTCGGTGGCGCCGCGGCTACGCCGCTGTCTCTCCTCTGTGTATTAAACAGCTAAGATTACTCTGCTGTGTTGCTGAGTGGCTACCTGACCGGTGGATTCGCTGTTGTGTGGGTCCGACGCGGTCTCCCGGCTCGCTGCCGCTACCAGCGGACCGGTGGGTTAGCGCAGCTTGTACGCTGAGCAGTGAGCTGCAGTTTAAAAAAAAAAAAAAGAGAGAGCCAGAGAACGGCTGCGTTCGGCACAGTGCTGGGCTCTCTCTCGCTCTCCCTCTCTCCCTCTCCCTCACTAACAGCAGTGTGTGCGCTGTAGTTCTGTCGGGGTTGCTCCAGTCACATTCACTGGGCATATAGTGACTACTCTTGGCCGGTGTGCTCGCCGGCTTGAGCATAGCTTCGACGTCGAAGTGAGAAAAAAAAAAAAATTTTTTTTTTTAAAGGGACGGCGTGTGCAGTTCTCGCTCACACCTCCTTGTCAAAATTAAATTAATAGTTATTAATATAACTACTTGTTAATAAAGACTGATATATCTATATATTAGTAATCTTATCAATAGTTGCTAATATTAATACGACTAATAATTGGGATGGACAGCCATATGTGTGTCTCCTGCATGGCCCCCCTTCAGGCAGATGATGGTCATGATCGGTGTCCAGCTTGTCTTGGCATTGACCACCTAAAAGAGGGGGCTTCCGATAATCCGTGGATGAACTGCAGTTTTATGCCTTATGCTCTGCGACTCTCCAGGTTGGCTGAGGCAGAGGGCTCAATGGACCTGCGATCTTCAGGTCGAGTGGCTGGCGGTCCTAAGTGCGCAGCCGCCGGTGCTAAGCGCACCGTCACAGCGTCAGGCATTCCTCCGCGGAAAGCGAGGAAGGTAGACGCTCTGGCTAACAAGGTGGATGCTCTCACCACCGAGTTTGCGCAGATTAAGGCCATCTTGCTTGGCCTGCACACGGAACCCAGGGCGCCAGACTTCGTGGTTTGCCCCGTCTCGGGGCCATCCCACCTCCAGGAAGAGGATGCGCTGTCCACGGCAGCATCCTGTACCCTGTTTGGTGATATTGGCAGGGATGGGCAGGATGAGGTTGCCTCACAGGCTTCTCATACCCTTACAGGGGGTTCCAGTAGGAGCTCCTCCTTAGGATCAGGGTCTAGCCGTGGAACGGTGCAGCCCGCAATGCGCACAGCCTGGGCGCGCCTGGGGGTGGATGAGGCCCCCGTCCCCACCCGAACGGCGAATGCTTTCTTCAGGCAGACCCCCACCCCCCACTGACCTTTGTGGTGCCTCCCTCTGACCCCTACATTGCGGAGCTCCGCAGATGCTGGCCGGACTCAAGGGTTCTTTCCCATCACACAAGCGAAGGCAGGGCTCTGGCAGCCATGCACAATGCTGGCAGCTATGGGTTAGAACAGCTAGCTCCAGTTGAGCCTGCCATTGCAGCACTGATAGTTTCGCCGGATGAGGCCGTGAGACCAGATGCACGCTGCCCCCGGCCTCAGTGCAGATTGACAGACGATTTGTTGACCCGTAGTTATAACATTGCTGCCCGTATGGGACGTCTGGGTAATTCGCTGTCACACCTGGTACTGGCTCTGTCACGTACTTTGCAGGACTCCGGGGCGGAGCCTTCGGCCCAGTCCCTCAGTGATGCTTCACTGCAGACATTCGGATTTATGACCAGGGAGTTGGGCAGGCTGATGTCAACGATAACGTTAACACGTCGCCAGGTCTGACTGGCACAGTCCCCTCTATCCGAGTCATGCCGCAGAACACTACGTTCTCTTCCGGTTGTACCGGGCCAGACATTTGGCTCAGCGGCATTGCAGGCCTTGCAGAGCGTAGCCTGCAGGTTGGCCAAGCAAGGCAGCAGTTTGCCAGTCTGCGCCGGGCACCCACTGCCCCTCCTAGGCAGGGACAATTGGCAGCAGCGGGGGCAGGTCACCCACGGCTGTTCGCTCGCCCATCCGGGCAGTCCAGGGGCCCGCAGGTCACGGTGCCGGGTTTTCGGCAACACCGTGCAGCAGCGCGTCCATATGCCCAGGGGCCTAGGGGTTCTGGACCAAGTCGCTGCCCCCCCAGGCCCCCAAGAGACAAGGGGGGCGGAACCTGAACCTCAGGGGCCGGTCGTCGGACGCTTTTCCCAGGAGCAACTGCACAGCTGGGAAGAGCAGACCACAGACCCTTGGGTGGTGTCCACGCTTTCCAAGGGTTACACGTTACAGTTCTGACGCAGGCCCCCTACCTTCAGCGGGATCAAACACACTGTGGTCAGAGATCCCGTGAAATCCCTCGTGCTAAGTCACGAGGTGGCCACCCTTCTCGGAAAGGGTACCATCAAGCGAGTAAAACCAGAGGCTTACCTCAGCGGGTTTTACTCCAATTACTTTCTGGTGCCCAAGAAAGAGGGCGGATTTCGCCCAGTCCTGGATCTAAGGGGTCTGAACCGGTTTCTCAAGGTTCTCCCCTTCCATATGCTGCGAGTGGCAGACGTTCTTCAAACTGTCTCAGCAGGAGACTGGTTAGTGACAGTGGATCTGAAAGACGCATACTTTCACATTCCCATTGCCCCTCATCACAGACAGTTCCTTCGTTTTATGTTCATGGACAAGGGTTATCAGTTCAGGGTTCTGCCGTTTGGGCTCTCCCTGGCCCCACGTATATTTACCCGGTGTGTGGCAGCTGCTCTGTCACCGTTACAGGCCAGCGGAGTAACGATACTCCCCTATCTGGACGATTGGCTTGTCATTTCCCCAACACGGGAGCAGGCGTTGAGGGACACTGCGGCACTCCTCGCTCACGTGGGCAAGCTGGGCCTCAAGGTGAATTATGCCAAGAGCAACCTCGTACCCGGCCAGGTTGCGAGGTATTTAGGGCTGGTGCTGGATTCCTCATTAATGCGAGCTTCCCTCTCTCCAGAACGGGTCTCCACAATCTTGGGCCTTCTACAGCGTTTCCAGCGCGGCAGCCTCATGCAGTATGGCCTGATCCTGCGGCTCATGGGGATGCTAGCCTCTGCATCCATGGCCGTACCACTCGGGCTTCTTACCTTGCGCCCCCTTCAGGTATGGGTGAACAGCCTGCAATTGGACCCCAGCACTCACCGGCACAAGGTGGTCAGGGCGTCTGCCCAGTGCCTCCTTACCCTCCGGCCCTGGAGGGAAAGAGCTTACTTAATGTCAGGCGTACCCTTGGGGAGGGTAGCCTCCCGCTGGGAGGTTGTCGAGACGGACGCCTCTCTTGTCGGGGCAGTATGGCAGTCCAGGACTGTCAGGGGCCTGTGGAGTACCCAGCAGAAGCAACAGCACATAAATGTGTTGGAACTTCAGGCGGTATTCCTAGCGCTCAGGCATTTTCTACCTGTTCTAAAAGATCGGCATGTTCTCGTCCGGTCAGACAATACCTCAGCCGTGTACCACATCAACCACCAGGGCGGCACCAGATCTCTGGCGTGTCTGCGGGTGGCACACAGGCTCCTCACGATGGCTTACCCCAACTTCCTGAGCATCCGGGCAATGTATGTTCCTGGTCTCGGGAACACTGTCGCGGATCTCCTCTCTCATCAGAAACCTCCAACCGGGGAGTGGAGACTTCATCCAGAGGTGGTGACCATGATATGGGTCACGTTTGGCCGAGCAGCAGTGGACCTCTTTGCCTCAGAGGCAACGACCCACTGTCCTCTCTGGTTCTCTCTGAAGGAAGAGACCAGCCCCCTCGGGCAGGATGCCCTGGCGCATACCTGGCCGGACGGCCTACTTTATGCTTTCCCTCCACTCCCCCTCATACCAGCAACGCTTCACAGGGCCCAGCAGGGTGGTCACCGCCTGCTTCTGGTTGCCCCATGCTGGCCAGGAAGACCATGGTTCCCGCTGTTGATCAAACTCCAGCAGGGAACACCGTGGCGTCTTCCAGAGAGGAAAGACCTCCTGTCTCAAATCAATGGACGCATATGGCACCCGAGTCCGGGTCGCCTGAAGCTGTTCTTGTGGCCCCTACAATTGAGGACCCACTTTTGTGGCGTCCTGCAATGGGGCAGTTGCCCACACGATTTTAAACTGCCGAGCATCGTCTACCAGGTTGCTCTACGCTAACAGATGGAAGCTATTTGTGGAGTGGTGTAACTCTCACAACGAGGTGCCAGAGACATGTTCAGTGGTGGCAATACTGCATTTCCTGCAGTCCATCTTTGACAGAAACAGGACTACTTCCACCCTCAGAGTGTATGTGGCTGCTATCTCGGCCAGTCATACCAAGGTGGATGGCCAGTCAGTGGGATCACATTATCTGGTCAAGCAGTTCCTGAAGGGGACTCAGAGGCTCAGACCGCGCCAGGTCCAGGAGCTGCCATCATGGAACTTGCAGGCTGTCCTTCAGTCGCTGTCCCAGCCGCCCTTCGAGCCGCTTTGACACGCTGATTTAAAATGGGTGTCTCTCAAGACAGCCTTCCTTCTTGCCGTGGCAACAGCAAAACGTGTGGGAGAGCTGCATGCACTGTCAGTAAGCCAGGCATGTCTGCGCTGGAAGGCGGATGGCTCTGGGGTGAGTCTTAGGCCAAATCCTGCATTTCTGCCCAAGCGGTTACCCCCTCACTATGTAAACCAGCCTATTGAGTTGGCTGCCTTCAATCCTCCGGGCTCCTCAGAGGGGAAGAGCGAGCCATCATCGCTGTTGTGCCCTGTGCGGGCGCTTAAGGCATGCATGGAAGAGACGGCTAGCCTGCGAACAACAGACAGCCTTTTCGTCTGCCATGGAGGCTGTAGAAAGGGGACCGCGCTTTCTAAACAGAGACTCTCTCACTGGGTAGTGGAGGTCATTCAGCATGCCTATCGTGCACTGAGCATCCCGGTGCCTCAGGGCATAAAGTGCCATTCTACTAGAGGCATGGCTGCATCATGGGCCGCCTTGAAGGGCGTTCCCCTGCAGGACATCTGTGCTGCAGCGGCCTGGTCCTCATCCTGCACCTTTGGACGTTTCTATAAGGTGAATGTCGCTGGTGTACAGCCTGTGGCAGTGGCTGTACTGTCCACAGCTCCAGGCCTTGAGTAGGTGAGGATTCTTCGTGACCTTTCTGGTACAAGTCATCCAGTGCTTTAAGCACCGCCTCTGGCGGTCTGAAAGGATGAAATAGAACGAGAGTTACGTATGTGACTACGGTTCTATGAATCCTGGAAGACCGCCAGAGCATCCTGTCACTCAGTATCCTCGTGTCCTCGCGAGATGATTTTGACAGGAACAGATCACCTGATGACGCCGGTAGATATAGACTCTCCGGGTCATCCAGGGGTCACGGGTGACTTTGTTGATATAAATTACTCGACCTGCGCATGCGCGAGATGGAACATCTAGTGCTTTAAGCACCGCCTCTGGCGGTCTTCAAGGATTCATAGAACTGTAGTTACATACGTAACTCTCGTTTTAGGGCCACTGAAGAAAAAAAAACAAAACCTTTGTGGCCCCAGAAAAAGTCGAAAATCAAAGTCGAGATTTTTATTTTTTTTTGCGTAGAGACGTCTAGCCATCCCTCATCATTTGCCCGTAGATGTGAATTCACATTAAATCACTTAATTCTGACTATATTGGGTTGCTTACTGCTTATGGACATGTGACTTTACACAGGATTTCCTTGATTAATAAGAACACATTTAAATAAGCAGCCCGGGATCCGAGCCTTTGTCCTTCGTACTCGAACGAACGTCCGCGAGGGAACAAGGCAGCAGGCTGCTCTGTCTCTATAGTCCTGATACTGATGATAACTGCACCGTGTTTATGAGCAACATTCTGTCCTGAAGAATTTTTTCATCACTTCATTAAACCGCCTGATATGCGGTGGAAGCAGTCACACGCGGCTGGCATGTGGATGGACGGACTTTTCTTTCCACCGTGAAAAAAAAAAATCTCGACTTTGATTTTCGACTTTTTCTGGGGCCACAAAGGTTTTTTTTATTTTTTTTTGTAGCCTCCGAATTTTTTTTTTCTTCAGTGGCCCTAAAACTCTTCCGTACTTCGGTGACATTGATTTTGGAAGTTTTTTCTGATGAGTTTTTTGGGGTTTTCTTTAGCCTTCAAATTTTTTTTTTCATTAGTGGCCCTTATACTCTTTCGGAATATATATATGTATATACATTTAAAAAAAAAAATTTTTTAAACTTTGATGCTGAGATGTATAAGAGCAGTTTATTGTCTTACCTCAGTTCTCTGCATGCGGACTGAACTGTTCAGAGCTCAGTTTAATTAAAGCCTTCAAACGTTAGAAACCAGGCAGTGAAATCTTTAACTGAATCATAAAATTGACTGACACCCAAAGCAAGGAGGCCAATACTTAAGTGATCGAGTCGTGTTTTTCCATCCAGGTAACTGTTGAAATACAGTGAGGAATCCATGTTCAGTCAGTGTAAAACTCTCCCAACAGACATAAAATCAATATTTTTCGGTCATGCATGTATTCAAAAATCTAAGAAGTGAGGGTGGTGGCATTAATTCTAAGTAAGTCTTGAAGTTTAGCTATATCATTATCAAAACACTAATCCTCATCTCGTGTACTTCAAATATCTTATCTAATACTGGTTGTGACAGCAGATTTGTTTCTGCAACACTTCAACTTGACTTTGTGACGTCTGAACAGTTCTGTTACTTATCAGCTGCCACATGATGAAACAATTTTTCTGTGTGTGCTATAATTCTGAAATGATAAACTACTTAATGCAAAATTACTGGTCACTTAAATTATCTGATAATGCCAATAAGTCAACACCTTGTGGGGTAATTAATATACGTTATACCACAAAGGCTTCATGTTAACCTCGAGACAGTACTTTGCTTTTTTTTTGTGTATTCACAAAATCATTTTTGAAATATTATTTTACACTTTAAGGTGTGTAGTTTTGAAGTGCTTATAGTATTTACTATTCAGTGGGGCTACATGATATATCACTAATTTACTGTCAACATTCAAAATATCGCAGTAATAAATCAAGTTTCCACGCTCAATGATTGAAACAAATTCTAACATTTATGCATATGACGTTGGTATCTTTGTGTTCTTTCTCCTGTCTCTAGTGTGTACATTAAGGCCCTGTATCACTCGCAGTGTTTCAAAGTTTGGACTTATTTTGTTTATTTTTTGATGCATTTAAATATTTTATTGATTACTTATTATTACATATATTGCAGCGCCTCTTCAGGCCGGTTTTAAATGTTTCTTGAAGCGGTTTCTTTCACAATAAACAAATTTATTTTCCTCTCCTCTGTTTTCTTCTTCCTCCTCAGGTCCTTCAGAAGCTGGGAAAAACCATGGAGACCAAAGACGAACACTTTGAGTTGTGTTTCCGCAACCTCAACAAACAGCAGGTACTCCCAACACGTTCATCTTCAGAGAGAGAACACAAAAAACTAAACAAATAACAGCTTGCAACATGACCTAACCCTGTCTGGGATTAAATGGCCGGTTGCATCCTCCCTTTACCAAAAGTCCTCTGGTGATTAGAGGGCTACTCGCTGCAGCAAAACAACTGCAGGTTTCTGGAGTGTGGACGGCCGGCTCGATCGGGTGGTGTTATCTATTCCACATAAAGGCTGCTTGTTATGTCTCTTCTGGGAGATTCTGTGAAAGAAAAAGCAGCAGGGATTCAACGTGGAACAAACAGGGAATTTAAAGGGATTTAGCCACGCTGAAGACTTTATTCTTGTCTGTAAATCACGTTTCAGTTCAGGGGCCACATACAGTCCAATTTCATCTTGAGTGGGTCACGCTGGTAAAATGGTGTCATAATAACCTTTAGATTTAAACTTTAAAGTTTTTCTTTGTCGTGGTGCAGAGTATACGTGATGAAAAAGTCTATATTTTCCACAAACCCAAACAATTGCTACTGAAAATGACAACAACATGAAGGCAGTTTTTAAGAAGTGATATTATCCAGCGTCTCAACACTTTCACATGGTCTCATTGGTCCAAAACGGTTGTATTCAAAATTTAGCGTCCCAAATCCAGTTTTTCCTTGATTTTCAGCAATTTAAATATTGGATTATTGTAGCTGCATTCAGAATCTGCTGTGTCTGTGTGAGCTGGACTGGCTCCGCCCACACATGCCCATCTTGGGAAGAGGAGGAAGTAATTCCTCTCGTGGTGCCATGTGCCGGAGCAGAGCTGCCTAATTGTTTGAGGATCAAAGGGAGGGCCTACCTTGAGATTGTCTAAACTCCTGATGACACTATAAGGGTTTGATTTCTGATTCACTCGTTAGAGCAACACACTTTTTCAGAATTGAAACAAGCCAGAGGGAGAGCTGACAGACTTTGAGGAAACTTCCTGGTGCAAAATACAGTAACATGTCCACAAAGCTTCTCCTTTCCCTGTTGCATTATGGGTGTTTTTACAAATTCACTCCGACAGCTTGGCTTTGAGGCTGGTTTGATAGCAACGAGGTAGCTATCTTTCATGGCAGCGTCACCAATATGTCAGCTTTGGTCTCAGTGTTGTGTTGTGTCTGCTACTCTTAAGAAATTAGTTAAAAATAAATAAATAAATCAATGTTGTTTTTGAAATGTTTAGAATTTACTTGATGGTTTGCCTGGATTGGAGTCTCGGTGGGCTGGTTTTGGCCCACGGACCTTATGTTTGACACCCCTGATCTAAATGCTTTCAGAGAATAACTCTGCAGTGAAGATAATGTTTGCTTCATAGAAGAAAAGCATAAATTGCTAAATTCAACTAGAACAGCAGGAAGGAAGTGGACATGCTGACAGGACAGACTTTCACTTCACCTCTACCAGAACCACATCAGATGTGCGATGGTTTCAATCTTGTGGCCGTACAGTGAGAAGATCATTCCGAGGCTCATGCAGGAGAATTTAGCAAACAAAAGAGCAGCAGATATGCAACGATGTCATCAACTGGGCTCGCTGAGGAAATGATGAAGCACTCGTAGCTCAGATGACACACACACACACACACACACACACACACACACACACACACACACACACACACACACACACACACACACACACACACACACACACACACACACACACACACACACACACACACACACACACACACACAGATGTCGCCTCTGGGTGGTCCCGACTTTAACCTCTCCTCTCTGCCTCTCCACAGATCGACGGCTGCAGGTTGTTTAAAGACTTCAAAGCCTACTACGCTGCAGTGAAAGGTGGGTACACAATGCGTCTACATCAGGAAAGAGGCCTAACAAGTAGGGAAGTGGATTTCTTCTATTCTTAGATGCCCAGTCGACTTTTGCAATTCTGTCTGCGTTGCCATGATGGTCTTGAACAACTAATGTACGGCAGAGGAAAAAACAAAGACTCAGCACTGCAGGAGTGATTCATGCGATTACGCCACTGTGTTTGTGAAGCTTTCAGCCGGCAAGCCTCAGCTGTTCTTGCCTTTTCCTGGCCAAGACAAGCACAGTATATTAAGGTTCCAGATAAAACGGCCACATAAAACATATGAGAAAAATGTCAATACAGTAAAAATGTGCAAATTTGCTAAAAATAAAAATAAATTGCCCACAAATTAAAATTAAGTCCATCATTCAGAACATCTGCAGACAGATGTGTCTGTCTCCAAGTCGCTAAGCAACTTTATAAAAGAGTCCAGTGAAACCAGGTTTTTGAGTTTCAGGGTTTTTTGTCGTTTGTTCCAAGCAGATGAAGCCGCAAACCTGAAGCCTTCTTCCCCAGTTCAGTCCTGACTTTTGGAACAGACAATGACAGAAGATCTTGCAAGCAAAGATTATTAGAGTCCGTGTTTCTGTGACTGATGTAGGTCTTTAGGTAGGATGGGAGCAGACCGAAAATGCACAAAAATCTCTTCAGTTTCAATAGGGTCCTATGCACTGTCAGTGCTCGGATCCTAATAAAAACACTCCAGTAATTGAGTCTCCGAGTATATAAAGACGACCATCCAACACAAGCAGAAGTAGTGAATGTAGCATTTCCATTTGTGAAGTTAAGAGACTCAAAGACTCAGAGGCAATAAAATGTTCATCAAAACAAGTAAGCATTTCAGTTTTTTCAGAGATCTTGTGAGAGCCTTAAACAATGCATGGAGGAAGCTCAGAACCTATACTTTGTTAGGAAGAGATTTGATGGTTTCCTAGAATTTAGAGGGGTGATTCAGATTTTGTGTAGTTTGTGAGAGCAAGTAATTGGCTTTAGCTTTCTTGATCTTAACCGTACATGTGTTTTCTCCGTTGCCTAAAGATCAGCCAGTCAGAGTTTTGATCCGTTTTTCTGGCTTTAGCCCAGGCCAAGTTCTGCTGGTGGAGAAGATTAGAAAGGTCCAGAGTAAACCAAGCATTGTCTCTGCCTTTGACTCTATACCTACTAAACGGAGCTTGTTTGTTGACAATGCTGCTGAAACCATCATGAAAACAATTCCAGGCAATTCACATCAGTAATAAGATCAATCTTTCCTCGATCAAAGTGGAATAAAATGTAAAGAAACCCTTGCTCTGAGAAATGCTTCATATCACGTTTAAAAATGATGCGTGGCCTAGTTTTAGGTACTTTTACATTTCTCACTGTTACAACAGCACAATGGTCACTGACATCAAATGTAAATATGAAGGCAGTTGTCTATTTATGGGGAGCATTTGTTGATAAAAGGTCTAGTAAAGAGGACTTTTCTGGATTTTCAAAGTTTGGATGAGTTGCACTGTACTAGCTGGGAAATGTTCAGTGAATCACAGAGAGACTGGGACTCATCAGAGACTGGACATAACCAGTTTAGGTTAAAGTCACCCAAAGCTCTAAATTCCTTGGAAGGAATTCTGAAAGGAGCCGCATTAAATTGGAAAGGGCACAATTACCAGCTGAGGGTGTTTGATAGCAACCAACAACATTGAGATGCAGAGATTTACAGACTTCAAGATCCAAGGCTCAAAGCTCAAACTGCATTGACACAGTGTTGGAGAGCAGCAGACTTACTCTGAACCTTTTCTTGGAATAGATGGTGACACCTCCACCTCTTTTAGGGTGGTCACTTCAAAACACATTATAGCCAGTAATATTTACAACACTGTCTGGTACAGAATTACTCAGCCAAGTTTCAGATAAAACAATTAACATCTGCATCAGTTGAGTGTGTCCAGATCCGCAGCATGTCTATTTCCCTGACAAGACTACATACATTCAGATGTAAACAAAACCCAGAGCAGCTCTTTCTTTAAACTCTGCAGGGGTGTGGAAACCTAAGGGGGTGTTTGAACCAGGATTGGGCTGCACATTTCCAGACATCAGCAACAATAAAAGAATCAGACATCTCTGTTTATAGAAATGCATGTAATACTCGCTTGCAATATTATTAAAACCAAGACCAGCAATTTGATTTGATTTAGCTAGCTGATTCAGCCATGTTTGTTTATGACATTCGACTGTTTTTTCCAAGTGGTTTTAAGCTGTTATAGGCACCGTTTACACAACGTTTCAAGTTGAAAACACATCATTTTTGCATTTCCCTTTCAGAATACTGTCATGTTTAGGTAACATTTTGAAAACATTGTCCGTTTCCGTGGAAATGACCAACGCTGAAAAAGATATAGCTTCCATGCCAGGCCACTACTGGGCGCTGTTGGTTGTTTTTGTAATGAAACCACACTTGCATTCTAATAACCATCATACATTTTTAACCTTTTCTTTGGGTTTAAGCTATTTTAGGTAAAGCAATTTAGCAAGTTTAGTAGATTTAGTTATTTTCCATCTATGTAGCAGACTTTTGTTGTAGCCTTTTTGAATATTTTAGACATTTTGGCAGATTAGTTTAGTTTCCACATTATCAAGTAATTTTTAACCATTTTAGCTGTTTCATCTCATGTAACTCATTTCTTTCCAACATTTGATTTGTTTGTCCTTTTGACTTATTTATCAATTGTGTGTGTTTTATTCCTTTGTTTATTTAGTCATGGTTTAAGCCGTTTTAGCTATTTTCTTTGGTCCACGTTTTTTTTTTTTTTACATTTTCTGTAGTATTTTAGCATTTTAAATGATTTCCTTGTTTCATCATCTTTGCGAATTTTGCCTGTTTAGCTGTTTCACCTTATTTAATTGCCTTTGCAATTGTAGCCATTTTGACTCTAATAATCATTTTCTCTTTTTTTAACCTTTTGTTGGGGTTTAGAGTAAAGCATTTGACCAATTCTAGCTGTTTTACATTTCTGTTATTAATTGTTTTATTCATTTTAACTTAAATTATTTCCGAAAATAATAGATTTTACATTATCTAGTGATTTCCCTTGTATTTATTTATTGATTTTTTTAGCTGTTCTAGCCATTTTATGTTTTTTTGTGTTTTGGTTAAAACGGCAAAAAAAATGTTTAAGGCATTTTAGCAAATTTAGTTTTTTTAACTTCTCTTCATTTCTTCAGCCATCTTTAATTCTTTAGTGATTTTAGCTTCAGATTTGTGTGTGGGTGTGGGTGTCGGTGTTTTTGGCCATTTTATTTGTTGGAGACTTTTTTTTATTTTTTTTATTTTTTACAATTAATAATATTCAACCCGTTCAGCAACTTTAGCATTTCACCCTTTAACTTTTTCTGTCATCATTGCAATTTTATTAGTTTTTTTGGGGAAGAAATCTTTTTGTGAAATAGTCTAAAGGTTAAAGTTTATTTCCATATAATGTGGTGTAAATTTGTCTGATTTTTCTTTTTAAAGAGCTCCATGTTGCTTGACCACAGCATTGTGTTCTGCTGCAGCTCGATGACGTGTCGACCTTTACAGACTCCGTTGAATAAATCTGCTCTTTTGTTTCCACTTCCTTCCTGCAGGAGTTCACGAGACGTCCAAACGGCTGTCTCAGACCCTGAGAGACGTCTACGAATCAGACTGGATGGGAGTGCAGGACCTGGGCGTCATTGCAGAAGTCTGATTAAAAAAACATCAACAACAATCTCAAACAATCAGAACAATTAAAAAAAAGAGAGAGAGAGTTCAACTATGTTTAATTCAATCGTGAATTCTAAAACTACTCTGCCTCCCTGTCTGTGTGTTAGAGTGAAGACTTACTGTTGAACGACTTCGAGGAGAAGCTGAGTGACCAGATCGTCCGCACCATGGAGAACTACACCAGCCAGTTCCCCGAGGTCAAGGTAACCCGACACCCCCCAACTTTAATATTTATCCCATCCACATGTTCTCCCAGAGGAAAACGTGTTAACGGGATGCTGCTTTTCAGGAAAGAGTCGCAAAGCGCGGACGCAAACTGGTGGACTACGATTCAGCACGTCACCACCTGGAGGCGCTGCAGGGCGCCAAGAAGAAGGATGAAGCCAAAATATCCAAGGTTGGTATCAGGCTGTCCATGACCATGTTTTCAAGTGAAAATGCTGCTAAACTTTCATTGTGTTTTGGGCGTCCGTTTGCACTTAAGGTGCTCAGAGCCTCTGAAAATGCTACTTTTTTAAAACGGCTCCCAAGGTGGAACTTTTAGAAAACGCTGTGTTTCTAGCATATTGTTCTGTGGGCGTGCGTGTGTGGTTTCATTACATAAAAAAAGAAATCCAACAGCACCACCGAGTGGCCCCAAATCAACTTGAAATATTGCAGTGTAAGCGGTTTCTAACTCTGGCTCTGCACCTACAGAGTGGGTGATGATCAAAGTGGTTTGAATTGTCTTTCACAGGCTGAGGAGGAGTTCAACGAAGCCCAGAATGTCTTTGAGGAGATAAACAACGAGTTGAGGGAGGAGCTACCTGTCCTCTATCAGAGGTGAACTTCAACACACACACACACACACACACACTTCATCTGGAGCTTTAAAACATGTTTAACCTTTAAAATTAAGGAAACTCAAAGTTTTGTTGGAACTTAGTTTTTACTAAAAATAAAATAATTAGTTTGAAATGTTTTTTGATAACAATTCAAAACATTTCTAGCCGTTTTATATATCGTTTAGAATTGTTTTCTGTGGATTTAGCCATTTTAGCTGCTTTAGCGGATTAATAAAGTATCTGTTTAAAGCTGTTTCATTTACTTATTTGACCTTTCTTTTTAAGACGATTGGGGATCCTTCATGATTATGCTGAGCAGTATCTGACCCAACACTGGTATTGATGCATCACTACCAAAAATGACATACTTTAGTGAAGCCATAACAGAAGGGTGCAGGAGCCACATAGCGCTGCCACACAGACAGCTGGCTCAGAAGTGTTGTAATAAACATTTGGTTCAAGAGAAGTTATGGTTGTTTGTTTGGTTATGAAAAACAAAAAATTAGGATCATGTGAGAATAAAATGCTCTCTATTGTCTCCACAGTCGGATTGGCTGCTATGTGACTGTTTTCCAAAATATCTCTAACCTGAGAGATGTCTTCTATAAAGAAATGAGTGTGGTAAGATATGACACTTTTTTAACTTCCTTTCATTCATTCGGGAAATAACGCCAACATATTGATGTCCAGAATGTGGTGAAAACCTGCAGGAATGCAATTTGTGTCCCTTTGTTTGACATGTGCATTCCAGCTAAATAACGAGCTGTACAATGTGATGAAGAAACTGGAGACTCAGCACTCGGGTAAAGCTTTCGTCATCAAAGGTCTGAACAGGTGAGGTTTTGGTGTCTTGTCAGTGCTCATTATGCTGTCACCCTCCCGCCACACCCCGTCTGAGGTCAATACCACACATACACATGAGGCCATAATGGCTGCTCCTGTCGTACTTCATTCAGACATTCCCACATTCCCGGCTAACCGCAGTGGGACAGCTTTCATGTTGCACTTCGGAGGACTGAGTTAGTTTAGATTCAAAGCGGAGCTGCTTCTCTGCTAAACGGGAGTTCAGCAAAATAGTATCTATTAGGATGACTGTACCCTCTGGGCTCCAGCGATGAATTGAATCGCTGGTGCTGAACTGGATAAAGAAGTAAAGAAGTTGGATCGCTTAGACGGCAGGTTGGGCTAATGCTAACAGTCCGCTTATAAACTGCAGCTCTACACTGAACCTGGACACTTCAAACTGGACCCAGGGCCTTTAAACTGGACCTAGACTCTCTAAACTGGACCTAGACCCTCTAAACTGAACCTAGAGACTTCAAACTGGACCTAGACTCTCTAAACTGGACCTAGACACTTCAAACTGAACCTAGACTCTCTAATCTGGACCTAGACACTTCAAACTGGACCTAGACCCACTAAACTGAACCTAGACACTTCAAACTGGACCTAGACTCTCTAATCTGGACCCATAGCCTTTAAACTGGATCTAGACTCTTCAAACTGGACCTAAACTCTCTAAACTGGACCTAGACCCTCTAAACTGCTCTAAACCAAAGCCAGACTCTTTGGTACAAAGAGCCTGAGTCCAGTTTCGACTCGTTAAACTGAACCCACTTGCTTTTAACCCCATGAACAATAATTAAAGAAGAATGACTATCTTCTACTCTTCCAATAGCACAACCACAAAATCCAAAAAGAGAACATCCCTGGTTATCTCCAACCCCATACCCTGCAACACAGCGTTTCCCACGGACCACGTCTCCATTCAGTCCTCCAACCAAAATGGCAAAGACCCTGCGCCTACTTCGGTCCAGCGAACCCAGAGCATCTCTGAAGGAGGGAGCCCACCAGAGGAGAGCAGCTTCCCCTCCAAAGACAGCAGCTCGTCAGAGTCCGACTTCAGTTCCAGTGGCGCCAACACGCCAAAGAGACGATCCACGTGTGACAAGGAGGGCGGCACCAAGGATGGAGAGAGTCAAAGTACAGAGGAGGCAGAGAGCCAGTCTGAAGACTCCAGGGTGGGAGAGCAACAATTAGAGGGTGTGTGTCAGGAGGCCAGCAGTCTCTACGAGTCTGCCCCAGAGAGTCCTGATCAGGACACTGCCAACAACCCACCAGCAGGGGAAGACGAGGTCAAACCACCGCCGGAGGAAGACGAGGTCAAACCACCGCCGGAGGAAGACGAGGTCAAACCACCGCCGGAGGAAGACGAGGTCAAACCACCTCAGGAAGACGAGGTCAAACCACCTCAGGAAGACGAGGTCAAACCACCGCCGGAGGAAGACCAGCCCAAACCTCCACCAGTTCCAGCCCCTCGAGTCTCCTTCCGCTCCAATGTGAAGCCCCCCCTCAGGTCTGCTAACACACCGAAGGAGATGGAAGAAGAATTGGTCGACCAGGAGACTATGGAAGACTCCCACAATCCACCAGGCTTTCTTTACAAGGTACGCCACAGCGCGAGTGCAGCTGTCATGACATTACGAGAAGTACAGTGTTTGTGGTGATGATGCAGATAAAATTGATCAGATTAATCTTGACCAATAGTCCAGTTCAGCTCTTTGGGCCGACAACAGGCTAATATTTGATTCCTATAAACTACCATTCACAAGACAATGCTTTCGAGTGAAAACGGAAACTTGTGTTTTGAGTGTTTGAAAAGTGGCTCCCATGGTGGAAATTTTTAAAAGAGTTTTGACTTTGTGGAACCGGGGAAGTGCAACTTTTCTGAAAAGCTGCTACTGCGCACCACGGCCGTAGTAAATAGTTCTGCACATGCTCAGTAGGTGGACAATAACAATAATGGCAGTCTCCAGAGTGTCATACGATGCGTTGTCACTTGAAACGTTGTTGTGTAAACGAGGCCTGTGAAAATATATGCTACCTGCTGAGCGACAAACAGATACAAGCTTGAGATTAACTTTTATACATTGCAGAGGAATTGGTTTGAGGGTTGGGCTTTAAAAAACCACCCATGCACCTCTTAAATTTCCCTTAATCTGTGTTTAATTTGAATTATACAAGGACTGTGGCAGGCCTAGCTTGTTATCCCATTTCTAATTTTATGCTTCAAAGAAGCTCTTTAAATAAACATCAGACATTATTTTCCACTATATATTTGACTTTTTAACATTATGTCACGATTTTCTAGATATGATCTTCTAATAAAGATTTGACCTTTTAAAATAAGAAAAACTAGGCTCAACAAAAGTCCAAATATAAAAATAGAAATGTGGTTGATTGCTGGGGCACCAATACAGTGAGTTTAGAAGAGGGGTCTCAAGCTCAATGTACCCGGGGGCCGCTGGAGGCAGAGTCTGGGTGAGGCTGGGCCGCAGCAGGGATTCCACAAAAAAAGTTGTACAAAAAATCCTCAAACGTCATTATTAACCATTTTAATGATTTCTCCTGAACATGAATGGTCTGGCTGTTCATTACACACCGGGATGTGTTTCAAGCGTGGAGTGGAGTGCATGAAGCCGGTGTAGCTTAGCCCCGAGCTGGCTGACTGGCAATGTCGGAGGTCCACTCCCCTGGCGGGCCGCACTAATATTATACTTTTATATCAAGGTGGGGGCCACAAAATATCGTCCTGCGGGCTGCAATTGGCTCGCGAGCCGCGAGTTTGAGACCCCTGGTTTAGAATAAATTTATCTTGAACAAATATTGAGTTGTTGAAAATAAAATAAGCACATCTAACCTGACACGTTTGCAGACGTTTGACATAATTTTAACTAATGTCATTGTCTAAATGTCTAATGCATTTGATATTTTATGTTTTAAAATTCATATTTCTGAATGAGAAAGATGTAATATATATTAAAAAATCAAATCATGGTCTTTGTTGAAAAAAGATACAGGAATAAATATAATACTAAGGTTGTGTAGACAAATCAAGTCAATTTAGTAATTGTTTATTTTTTTTGCCGTATGTATACTAGTTTGATAGATTTATTATGAGAATTCAGATAAAAACCATGTTAATATGACAAACTGGTTTAAGACTTTTGATTCAATTGTGAATAAACCAATGTCAAGATTTTTATTTTCTCAATAGAAATGAGTCTTTTGTGTGTCAGGGCTTCCAATCTGTCAAAATGTATTGCAATGTAACATTTTATCATGAAGCTTGAGTTGTAGCAGTTGTTTAAACTTCTTAGTGTTGAGACTGCAGCTGCTTCTTCAGTACACATTAGGCCAAATCTACTAACTTCATGTAGAAAAAGTGACTAGTTGATGTGTTTACTGGGTTGGATAAAATGTCTCAACATGGTTAATGTTTCTTTTGATGCAACCTGTGCTTCCTCCAGGGGGTGGCGCTGGAGAGCCATGCAGCCTCTGAGGAAGGTCTTCTCCAGTTTGAACATGGAGACGTCATCCTGGTACTCGATGACACTCTGCAGGTATATGTCTGCGTTTCAAACCTCCTGCATGCTTTGAATCTCAAACAGATGCATTGTGGGATTTGTTGTTTCTGTTGCAGCTGCTGAAGCAATACTTTGTCAATGTTCACCATGTACGTGGCTGTTGATGGTCAAACTTTCTGCATATATAATATGTGTATCGTGTGTTTGCCTCCAATGACCTGTAAATGTCTGTCTTCACCTTGACTTCCAACACTGATCTGACTATAACTAGATTTTTCGAGGACTGGCTGGCTCACTGGTGCCTCTCACTGACTACAGAGCCGTCGTATCGCTGAGCAGCATTGAAGTCAGAAAACACAAACCTAATATTACGGAGACTAAATGGGACCTTCAAGTCGAGACAGTGTGTAACTAAAACATGAAGGTAAACTCAAGTCTCTGCTGCAGTAGGAGAGTAAAACAAATTTAAATAGGAAACTTCTTCCTGTAGGAACACACAAATGTAGTCACACACACACACACACACACACACACACACACACACACACACACACACACACACACACACACACACACACACACACACACACACACACACACACACACACACACATATTTTATGCAGGTAGGATTGAACAAGCTTGTGCATCCTCTACTCCTTTTGGTACGCATGTTCATCTAGATTTTCAACTTCAAAAAATTCTTTTGTTTTTACTTATGTTCGAAATGAAAAATATGAATGTTTGCATGTACAAATCTGAGACGTTTTCGAGTGAAAATGCTAAATTGTCATTATTTTGGGTGTCATCGGTGGTCGAAGCCACTGAAAACACAACTTTTTCAAAACACTCAGACTGTATCCATGGAAACGGGGGTGGGGGGGGGACTGCTTCAGAACGCTGTGTAAAAGCAAATGTTTTTAGAAACAAACCCAAAAATTGATGCATTTTCTCATGACATGGTTTTGTGTTAATGGGACCTAAATGTCTTGTTACATAATGTACCATGAAATATGAACACATTTTGAGCTGCTTCGTGGAAAAATTACATTTATAATCACAAAATCCTGCATTATGTTTTTAAACTTTTTGTCAAATGTGGAGAGATTTTATTGGGGTTTTTTTCTAATCCTCACAACCTCAACAATTGACTAACTAAACTACGCTCATATGGATGCTAACATAGATTAATATTCTAGAAACTACAAAAAGGTTTGTTTTATGTAAAAGTGAGAAAAACACTCCACATACATTTTAGTTATTTGATTTCTCTTTATATTTGTATTTGTATTTATTTCGTCAATCTTCAGAAAAAACCCCAAAACAGAACAAATAACAGTCAACTGTTCAACTAATCAGCCCAAAGGGTGGAGGTTGAAGCAGGGCCAGAGTGGGACTCATTTTCAGCCTTGGAGTTTCATACCTCAGACCGACCCACTTTAGATCTGACATATTAAAATCATGTAATTATGATCTGACATGTGACGTCTATAGCGCTGTTCTGTAAAGCCTTGTAATTCAGTGTGTCTTTCTGAAATATTTCCAATTCATTGCAAGTAAGGGTTGCTTCATAGTGAAAATTTTGTTCAACACGAGTGCACCAACAGTATACGTCTTTTTTAAATATATATATATATATTTCAAATAAGTGTTAACAGATATCCAAACCTTAAAAATTAAACAAAAATATAATATTCAAAATATAGAATAAAAAAATTAACTTTCTTAAAACACTATCATGTATTTCAAAGAAACATGACCGACCATAAAACATTAATAATCCCTGAGCAGTGCAGTGGTCTCTGCCACTTTGTTTATGACAATAACATTGACCACAGACATGAGGATTCCTTCCTCAGTGCTCATGAGCATGAAAGCCTCAAGTTTCTTCTGGGTCAAAGTGCTCCTGAGCCTGTTTTTAATGAAATGTACTGTTGAGAAACTTATATATATACTTATATATTTGAAGTACTGCTTGATTGTTCACACACTGTTCCAACAGCTCAGCTGTTCCTCCATACTGACGGGATCAATCCCCTCCATCACCACTGGCTCTGCTTCTCACACTAAATCACCTAAATTATGAGCACAAATCTCCCTTTTTACAAAGTTCAGGTCAGTTTCATTAATGTAGAGCTGAATCATCTAGAATATCGGGGCATTTCTCATATGAAGCATGTCTCCATCATACTCTTCATTATAGTGAATATAATAATATGATCGATCCTGTGATCAGTCCGACCTGCCCACTCTGGACTGGATCTGGTTTCTGAGCAGCCAATAGACAACGTTTCCCAGTTATGTGGCGTTGCGTCATACTATTATTAAAATAATATAATTTCATGTTATATACCACAACGCCACAGAATTCATTGTCTTGATAATTAAACTAAACAGTGGTTTGTAGGCAAAGTTAAACATCTTACCTGTTCCGTCGTCATTTGTTGTTTCTGACCGTGAGCTAGGTTTAATGACAAAGTTGTCAATCTTAGCACATTTAGTTGCATCTGTTTCCAGAACTTTCCTCTTTTTTTATTCTCGCCTTCTCTGCTCCACTTTGCTCTTTCTATCCATCTTTCAAACCCACTGACTAAATGCACCGACATCAGGTTGCGTCTGCGAAAAAAAAAAAGGAAGCTGCCAGTGGATGGAGGCCAGGGCGGCCCAGGAACAGCAGAAACAGCATGTGATCAACCCAGTGTGTGGTGGGGGGGTGGGGGGTGAAGACCGCTCCTCACGGCCCAAACATCTGACCGGCCCACCGGGAATCGTCCCGGTCCTCCCCATTAGCCACTCCGGGCCTGGGTTGAAGCAAAAGCTTATACACACCTAAATCAAAACAAGGCTCTCTAGATAACTAATATTACTATTTTTATAATACACATTCTATATATACTAGACACAACTATTATATATACAGTTTAATATCAAACATACAGGTACATCTCAAAAAATTTCAATATCATGAAAAGGTTCAATATTATTTATTTGTCACTCATTTCAGAATGTCAAAACCCTATATGATATAGGCTCATGACACATACAGTGAAATCTTTCAAGCCTTTATTTCTTGAAATGTTTATAATTATAGCTTACAGATAGTGAAAACCCTAAATTCAGTGCCTCAGAAGATTAGAATATTGTGGAAAAGTTCCATTTTAGAAAGTCATGGTGTCACACCCTAACCAGCTAATGAACTCAAAACACCTGCGAAGGTTTCCTGAGCCTTTTAATGGTCTCTCTGTGTGGGTCAGTAGGCTACACAATCATGGGGAAGACTGCTGACTTGACAATTCAATTCAATTTTATTTGTAAAGCGCTAAATCACATCAACAAACATCTCAAAGCGCTCTTACAATGATAGACAACAACAGAACCCAACTAAACCCTTCCAAAGCAAGCAGATGTAACAAGCAACAGTGGCCAGGAAAAACTCCCTCGCATGGAGAAAAGTTCATAAGAACTCCTTCTTCAGGAAGAAACCGTGGGGCGGACCCTAGACTCTGGAAGGGCGGCCATCCGCCTTGACCGGTTGGGGGGAGAAGTACATGGGATAGGACAGGGAGAGAGAGGAAGAGAAGAGGGAGAGAGAGAGTGGCAGACAGGCCAGATAAGTACAAATACTAAGAAAAATCTATGATGAGCGTTGGTCTGATGATGAACCAATCTCAGTCTGGAGTTTAAGGGCCGTGCCGTTGCGGTGGGGTCCCGGTGCTGTGGTGGGGTCGGGTAGTAGGACCGTGGTAACTCCACAATGACAGATGTCCAGAAGACAGTCATTGACATCCTCCACAAGGAGGGTAAGCCACTAAAGGTCATTGCTAAAGAAGCTGCTTGTTCAGAGTGTTGTATCCAAACATGTTCATAGAAAGTTGAGTGGAAGGAAAAAGTGTGATAGGAAAAGGTTCCGCAGCCTTGAGAGGATTGTCAAGCAAAATGCATTTAAGAATTTGGAGGAGCTTCACAAGGAGTGGACTGAGGCTGGAGTCAGAACATCAAGAGCCACTACGCACAGACCAATCCTAGACAGGATACAAATGTCGCATTCCTCGTGTCAATCCAATCCTGAACAAGAGACGACGTCAGAAGCGTCGCCACGCAGCGTCACTGTGTTGTAATTTGCATCGAGGAGGGTAGTCAGTCTCTCTGTGGGGGAAGCGTCGGCTGGCTGCTCCGCTTTGACTTTCATTCACTTAGTGTGGCGAATGACCGGGGATCCCTCTCGGAGAGTCATCGTTGACGGAGGGTGCGCGCAAGATATTGACAGGTTTTTACACGATCGTGGGGGCGGGGATTACGTGATGTTTTGGACAATCGAAAATGCGGAAAACAACGCTCTGGTTTTTTTTTCTTTTTCTTTCTTTATTTTTTTTGCACCCCGGGTTCTCCCGCGCTCCGACCGACCTGAGATCCGCAACTGAATAAGCGCTTCATACTCTTATTTACCAACAACATTCCTGGACACAACTTCAAAATAAAAGTCAAAACAACGTATTTTCAAATCAATCTTCTCCCAATCGAGCTTGAACTTTGAAAAGAATACCGGATACGCATGAGTAAATTAATCAATTGACCTTTATGTTGCGATTTTAGTCATTTTCTGTAGTAATTGTTTTAAGTTTTCTTTAAAATACAGACCTTTTCATCACAAATACGCTGTGTTCCCTTCGCTTTCTCACAATCATGGTTGAACTTTAACTTCAATGAGCTCAGAGACGCATCTTCATAACAGGAACAACCTGTTTATGCTCGCTGCAGCGTTTTAATGTATTTTCATCCACAAAAAGGCTAAAACCGCTTGCACTGATGGCAGGGGGGCAATTGGGCCCTGCAACCTCTCACATGTTTGGTGTCTGTGTGTTGCAGCAGGAGGGTCTTCTGAGGGGAATCAGGGAGGAGAGCTGGAAGCAGCACCGCTGCGTAGAAAACCACTCTGGGATCTTCTTGGAAAAACTCATCCAGCCAGAGTGAGGCAAGAGTCAGTCTTCGGCCTGCAACACGCTTCCTCTGAGACACACACACACACACACACACACACACACACACACACACACACACACACACACACACACACACATCCCACGATGCAACTTGTGGAACAAAAAACTTTAAAAAAGAAAAAGAAAAAGAGCTGCCGAACATTTCATAAGAGACGCTGGAAAATGTCAGTATTTTTTGAACAATATTCTTTAATTATGACACTGTGAAACATACAAATCTTTTTAAGCTGTTCATGTAAAATTTCCTAATAAAGTTCGAAGTAAAAGATCTTGTTTTTTGATGGTTTCTGATGAAGTGCTCTACACATTAACACACAATAATCAGGCTGTTGAAATGTGCCTTTATTGCTCAGATTTTGCACTTTCCTCCATAAAACTCATATTTATTCATCTTAAGCAATGAAAACTGTTGTGACAAAGTGGAAATGAATCGATAAGTAAGACGGCAAAAGATACTTGAAACAAGGATTAAAAAGATAAATATATAATTAATCAGTTATTCCTCACACAGTCCTTATCAGCAGTTTGACATAATTAAGTTTTTAAATCGATAAAACCTGAACATTAATTTTGTTTTTAATTAAAGCCGCCCTGCTGGACTCCGTGGCTGAGAAATATTCCTCCTCAGAATCACAATCAGCAAATAACCGATAAAATATTTTTATCAACAGAGATAAAACCCCGTGTGTGTGTGTGTGTGTGTGTGTGTGTGTGTGTGTGTGTGTGTGTGTGTGTGTGTGTGTGTGTGTGTGTGTGTGTGTGTGTGTGTGTGTGTGTGTGTGTGTGTGTGTGTGTGTGTGTGTGTGTGTGTGTGTGTGTGTGTGTGTGTGTGTGTGTGTGTGTGTGTGTGTGTGTGTGTGTGTGTGTGTGTGTGTGTGTGTGTGTGTGTGTGCGCGCGCGCACACAAATTATTATTTTATTTTTTTTTAAATTTTGCCAGTGCGGCTTATATCCAGGTCTGCTTAATAGTCCGGAAAATCAATTTTTTGGATTTTGTAATTTCAACATTATGCTATTTTTTAAAGATGAGTGCTGGAGCAAAATACATATATATATATATATTATTTTTTAAGTCGTGTAAAAGTCTGGATTTGTTGCATTTTGCAGCATTCAGCATAAAGATTTTCCCAATTGCACTCTCTGTGGTTTAGCAGCTAATGCCACGTCATCATTCCTATGTTTTGTCTTTAAATCCAACTCAGTCTCACTCCAAATTGTGTAATAGCTACGTTGGTCCACTGCACACCGATGTCGTCATTTCACAAAAGGCCGTCTGAAGCAATGACAAAGTGATGTTTCATCTGCACAGTCTCTTCTATAGGCACAATGTTGGGTCATGTGACTGCCGACTTTCCTCCCGGCTGGAAAGAAGAACATGGCGGATCTCCATTCTGTTTTTGGTGGAAAATGCTGGATTAGATTGTGGCTTTAGCTTCGTTTTGATAAAAAAAGAAAATTGTGACACATGTACCCTTTTTTGTCATTATGCATTATTTTATGTATACAATCTAGTTTATTCGTTTCGATGTAGATTCTTCCAGCTTGATCAACAAAGCTGTTACCCTCTTCCGACTTTTTCGTTGCGACGGTGGGCTTTGCTACGGACACGATTCAATTCAATTCAATTTTATTTGTAAAGCACTAAATCACATCTCAAAGCGCTCTTACAATGATAGAGTACAACAGAATCCAACTAAACCCTTCCAAAGCAAGCAGATGTAACAAGCAACAGTGGCCAGGAAAAACTCCCTCGCATGGAGAGAAGTTCATAAGAACTCCTTCTTCAGGAAGAAACCGTGGGGCGGACCCTAGACTCTGGAAG
Source organism: Lipophrys pholis (assembly GCF_963383615.2). Lineage (NCBI taxonomy): Eukaryota > Metazoa > Chordata > Actinopteri > Blenniiformes > Blenniidae > Lipophrys > Lipophrys pholis. Next base: position 9,354,814 of record NC_137637.1, read on the forward strand.
GGCGGCCATCCGCTTTGACCGGTTGGGGGGAGAAGTACATGGGATAGGACAGGGAGAGAGAGGAATAGAAGAGGGACAGAGAGAGTGGCAGACAGGCCAGATAAGTACAAATACTAAGAAAAGTCTATGATGAGCGTTGGTCTGATGATGAACCAATCTCAGTCTGGAGTTTAAGGGCCGTGCCGTTGCGGTGGGGTCCCGGTGCTGTGGTGGGGTCGGGTAGTAGGACCGTCGTAACTCCACTCTGTGAGTCTTGGGTCTGAACCCCTGGATCCTGCTCTCCTCCTGTCAGGGAGAAAAACAGACGGCGGCAGTATCTGGTGGCTACAGTAATGTTGTTACACAGAGAGAAAGAAAGAAAGACAAGAAACAGAACCTCCAAATGTACAGTTACTCCCTTTAACGGGAGAGAGAAAATCCCCTCAGCAGTCTAGGCCTATAGCAGCTCAACTTAGTGCTCCTATTTTATTCCTAATGATAAGCTTTATCAAAGAGGAAGGTTTTTAGTCTACTCTTAAATAAACTAATGGTGTGGGCCCTTCGGACCGAGGCTGCTAGTTGATTCCAGAGTAAAGGAGCCATATGGCTGAAACTCCTGCCTCCTGTTTTACTTTTATGGACTTTAGGGATTACCAACAGTCCTGCATCCTCAGAGCGAAGGGCTCGTGGAGGGTGATACACTTCTAGAAGTTTCTCGATATAGGACGGAGCCTGGTGATGAAGAGTTTTATATGTGATCAGAAGGATCTTGAATTCTATTCTAGATTTAATTGGAAGCCAGTGTAAGGATGCTAAGACTGGGGAGATGTGCTCTCTTCTTCCAGTTCTGGTTAGTAAACGTGCAGCAGCGTTCTGCACTAGCTGTAAGATCCTAACAGAGGAGTTTGGACAGCCTGACACGAGGGAGTTACAATAATCTAATCTTGAAGTCACAAAGGCATGAATAATTTTTTCTGCATCTTTGAAGGACAAGAAGTTTCAAATTTTTGCAATATTCCTTAGATGGAAGAAGGCTGTCCTGGAGACATGTTTAACATGGGAAATAAAGGACAGATCCTGATCAAAAATAACACCCAGGTTCCTAATATCACTGTTAGAGGTTAAGGTAATATTATCTAAGGTAATCAGACTATCTGAAAAGTTATCCCTGAGCTTTTTAGGACCTACGATTATAACCTCAGTCTTGGATGTGTTGAGCAGTAAGAAGTTGATAGACATCCAGGACTTAACGTCCCTGAGGCAGGACTCTAATTTAACAAGTTGGTCGGCCTGATTGGCTTTAATTGATAAATATAGCTGAGTATCATCTGCATAACAATGAAAGTTAATGTTGTGTTTCCTAATAATATTTCTGAGTGGTAACATATAGAGATTAAACAATATCGGTCCGAGGACGGAGCCTTGTGGTACTCCACACAGGACCCGTTCATGTATTGAAGATTTGTTATTTACATGACCAAATTGAAACCTGTCAGATAAATATGATTTAAACCCGTTTAATGCTAAGATTTTAATGCCGACGGCATCTTCTAATCTCCTTAAAAGTATATTATGATCGACAGTATCAAATGCGGCACTAAGGTCCAGAAGAACTAAAACAGATAGAAGACCTCTTCCTCAGGAAAGGAAGGTTGGAGATCGGCCTGTAGTTTGAGAGAAGGCTTGTGTCTAAGTTTGGCTTCTTAATGAGAGGTTTAATAACTGCTAGTTTAAAGGATTGTGGCACATAGCCTATTGTTAGAGACTGGTTAATAATTGCGAGTATAGAATTATTGATTAGTGGCAGTGCCTCTTTCAGAATTCTAGTAGGAATTGGGTCCAACAGGCTAGTAGTTGGTTTAGCAGAAGAAATAAGGGAATTTAGTTCGACTAGTTGTATTTGCTGAAAGCATTCCAGATGACTGTTAGGTTTAACCAGTTCCTCTGTTATGGGGCTAATGGACGGTAGGGTTTGATGGATGTTATCCCTAAGCGTTGTAATTTTATTTTGAAAGAACTTCATGAAGTCCTCACTACATATATTGATAGGAACGGTGGGCTCAATGCTATTTTGGTTCTTGGTCAGTTTGGCTACAGTACTGAAAAGAAACCGAGGGTTGTTTTTGTTTTCCTCCATTAAGGATGAGTAGTAATTAGTTCTACTTCTACTCAGAGCTTTCTTATAAGTTTTGAAGCTATCCTTCCAGGCTATATAATCTATGTCTGTTTTTGTTGAACGCCAAGTTCTTTCTAATCTACAGGAGCGTTGTTTAAGCTCGCGGGTTGATGAGTTAAACCATGGGGATAACTTTTCCTGTTTTTTCATTTTCATTTTTTGAGGAGTTATGTCGTCTAGCGTTGTTCTTAGCATATCTGTCAGACTGTTTGTTAGATATTCAATGTCTGAGCTAGCAACAGTATATGGGTCAGGAAGATTCACTACTGATTCTATAGCAGTGGGAATTCTTTCCTTGAATTTAGTTACTATGTTATCAGAGAGAGACCTGGTTAACACGGCTTTAGCCGGAGGGTTATAACTATTTAGAACAAAGTCAAAGGTTATTAAGAAGTGATCTGACAGGAAATCATTGTGAGGAGAGATGGTCAGATGCTCTATATTCAAACCATAAGTTAGAATAAGGTCTAGGGTGTGTAGATGTTTATGGGTAGGCCCGTCTACTACCTGAGAGAAACCTAGAGAGTCAAGTGTAGATCTAAAGCTGGCATTGAAACTATCATTTTCTACGTCAACATGAACATTGAAGTCTCCTACCATGATAACCTTATCTTTATTCAGGGCTAGATCTGACAAAAATTCATAGAATTCAGTTAAAAAAGTTGAATAAGGTCCAGGAGGACGATAAATGATTACAAATTCTACAGAATTTACTATTTCATTTGACGGGTGTCGCATGGTCATGCTCCGACTCTCAAAAGAACTAAAGATGGACAACAAACCCTGGAGAGTATGCACCAGGAGTCATGACACTCTGGAGGCAAAAGTATTGTCCATCTGCTGAGCATGTGCAGAAGAATAGCAGCAGAGTAGCAGCATTTCGGAAAAGTAGTGTTTTCCGCCGTTTCCATGGTCTTACCATTTTCAAAAAGTTCCACCTTGAGAGTCATTTTCAAAACTTAGTTTTTTCAGTGGCTCTGAGCACCACTGTCATCTTATCAGAACCCCAAAACACAATGAACATTTTGGGATTTCACATTTTCCCTCATGCTTGATTTTATTAACTGATTGAAGTCTCACAGATTTCGTCAGTGATGGAAGTTTGGATCCAAGCCTGTAAATATAAACTGATGACGATTCATTTGAGAGGAACGGTGAAACACTATTGAGAGTTTATGGGAAGATGTTTTATGTGAACATGTGACCGTGGCTCTCACTCCCTTCAGTTTCGACTGAGAGGAAAAGAGAAGTGAATGTTCATCAGGTCATCTTCACACTGAGCAGCTCAGTGACAGCTGCTCTGCTTCTACACACACTGAAAACACTCGGGGATATCATCAAGGCTATCTGATGTATTGTAAGTTTAACATGACAGTATCAACAATTGTCAAATGTTAGGGATGTCCCGATCACACTTTTTTGCCCCGATACGATCAGATTTTTCAGAATTGAGTATCGGCCGATACCGATACTTTCCCGATCCGATACTCACATTGCTATTGCAAATATACTCAATAGTCTACTTTTGGAGCAACTAAGATGTCTGAAGCTAAAAGCACTATTGGAAGAAGCTTTGTTTAGCTAGAAATTGTGGTAAAACTCACTTATTGAATCAAAATTCTTCTCTTTCTCTTTAGTTGTTGTTGTAAACTGAGGGTACATCCACACGATGAAAAAACAATCTTTTGTTCTCCCTGGCCTGCTCCCAAAAAACCGTCCACACCTCACTATGAACACGGCTCAACACGAGGCTTCAGGGCATGTAGTACACATGCCAGGCCTTTAGGGGTGCTGTGACTCACCAAACACAATAAAAAAGCAGAAGAAGACAGACCACATAGAAATGTAGAAGTAGACTTCTGCACATAAACACATAAACCACTATATATAACTCTGTATATATATAATATTTATATAAGAAGACTGTTTTTATCACCTGAAGAACATAACCAGAGTCTGCCTACTTCTCTCTCAGGCAAGCGTGGAGGTGCTAATGCTTTTATCTCCTGTAGGCTGGACTATTGTAACGCCCTGCTCTCTGGTCTCTCCAAAAAAAACGTGTCAGCTCTCCAACTTCTGCAAAACTCTGCTACATGAGTGCTGACGAGGACCAGAGGGCGGCCCCACATCACGCCTGTTTCAGGATTGATTGTAAGGTTCTTTTATTAGTTAAGTGTCTTAACGGTTTTGGCCTCTAGAGAGAGAATCATGCGCAGTGAGTGATTCCAGTGTGACGTAATCTAGTGCAATCCAACATGGTGGCACCCAGCTTGTAATAGAAAGTTTTCCGTCCGACGGGAAGAAAAAACAAAACAAACAAAGAAACAAAAGGGAAATTAAGCTCACCCACCACGCTGGAAGAAGACACAATAGCAGACCTTCAAGCCTACTTGGACGAGTGCTACGACCTATCGTAATGCCCAAGACTCTGCAGACCTCTTCCTCCAAAAGAAGCTGCCCAGGGCCGTCTCCACCTGTGGCTTCTTCACCATCCAAACAGTTTGAGGACATCCTGGACAGCATCAACTACAAGCTGTCCAGCTTCGATGCCCGGCTCGCTCTGGTCGAGGTGCTCCACTGTGAGTTTCAGGCTCTCCGGGACTTGCTGGAGTTCAGCCAGCAGCAAGTGGTGGAACTGACCGCTGAGAACCAGGGACTTCGGGACGAGGTGAAGTCGCTGAACAAAGGACTGACCGGGCTGACGGAGGAGAACTAGAAGATGGAGTCCATCCTCGATCTCCAGAGTTGGAGCATTGAAGACAACCTCGTCTTGGCGGGACTGCCTGAGGGGGCGAAGGAGGACGCCGAGACATCGCTGAGGGACTTCATGCAGGTGAGCCTGAAGCTGCCCGCCAACACCGTGAGTAAGATCACCTTCGCCCGCGTCCACCGCCTTCGAGCAAGACGACAGGACAACCAGCGCCCGCGGCCTATCGTCGCCAAGTTTGAACATTTCAATCAAAGAGCTGGTGAAGAGCCGCGGCAGGGAACTGTGAGGGACGTTCCCCACTGGTGGGCCGGTCCCGTGGGTTTCCCCGTCCCGGGAACCTGGTTGGTCCCCTACGAACAGAATGTTGAGGGACTGGCCGGTCTGCCCGGGCTGGGGGGATCTGTGGGGCAGTGGACCCCGTGGTTAGAGGCTGTGCCACTCCCAGTGTGGACGGCCCCCAAATGTGGCCTTTCCTCACCCTAGTCCTCAGTGCCCTGCCATGTCTCCATACCACTAGGCATGTCTGCATGTGTGTGTGTCTGCATATGTGTGTGTGTGTGTGTGTGTGTGTGTGTGTGTGTGTGTGTGTGTGTGTGTGTGTGTGTGTGTGTGTGTGTGTGTGTGTGTGTGTGTGTGTGTGTGTGTTCACTTGTTTCTTAATTATCTGTTGTATCTTTGCACTGTTTTTATATCACGTTAAGCACTTTATTACAATAATTGTATAAAAAGTGCTATATAAATAAAGTTGATTGATTGATTGAAACTCTGCAAGCTGCACATAGGATTTAAACAACCAAAAAGCTCAAAATCATGATTGCATCCTTAATTGATACTATGAGTTATTTATATCAAAATATGTAGACTGTCAAACCACAGAATCTGATGTTTATTCTCAAGTCAGAAAAGACTTCAGTTCGCATTGTACACATCTGATGTTTAATAGAGTTCTACAGTTATCTATGCTAAACAGTCGAAAAATAGGTTTCATTTATTTTATTTTATGCTTTAGATATCCTAAAAAAAAAAAAAAAGGTGTCAATGCTAATCCAGGCTGATGATTAACACATTGGACCATTGTCTTAGTTGAACTGCGATAAATTTAGACGAGAGTTGTCAAACACATTTTACTTCAGGGGCCACATGCAACACAATTTCATCTTGAGTGGGTCGGACCGGTAAAATAGTGACATAGTAACCTATAAATGAAAAGTTTCTTTGTTGTGGCTCAGAGTGAACGTGATAAAAATGTTTTTACAAACTCCCCCTGACAGCATGGCTTCCAGGCTAGTTTGATGGAACCACAATCAGGAGAGAATCTAATAGCCGTTCATACTTTCAGGAAAGTGTCTGTTGAAGCTTCACTCTGGTTGATCAGTATCATGTTAACGTGACTTGATGTGAAAATGTTCAATCAGCCTATGTGCAGATAAACACAACTGTCCAAACTGAGCTCCACTGGAGGTTCTCCACGATAAATACCAAGCAAAGACTGATAAAAGCTTCATCAAACAGCTGCACCGATGTGCAAAACCTCACTTCATTCAAGCTCCCAGCTCAGATTTCATCCAGTCGAGGGCGCAGCGCCAATCCCCCTCCTGAAGAGTCATTTGAGGAAATAATGGTAAATGGTTAATGGACTTTAATGTGATCACATTTGTACTCTTGCGATCTGTCACATTTACACACTCACTGAATGGTGTCAGTTGTGTGAAATGCTTGCACACTTTCAGTGTCTAACAAAGTTTCTAATGATAAAACTATAAAACACTATGTTGAGTTGTACATTTTTAATAAAAACCTGTAGCATTTTGTTAATACTATACAAACCTCTGAGTCTTTGAACATAAATAGAATATCCCTGTTTCAGAGGTCCAGTTTGACAAAATGTCTTGAGCCAAAGGTCCAGAAGATCAGAGTTTCTAACTATTTACATTTTATAATACACATTTTAGTGTTGTATATATAAATATACTCCAGTTTCCTCCCACAGTCCAAAAACATGCATGTTAGGTTAATTGCTAAACTGCGACTTGCTCCAGCGTCCCGCCACCCTGACTAGTTTTAAACCGATTAGAAGATGGGTGGCTGAATATATATTTAAGTTGCCTCATAGTTCTATCAACATCTGCATGGAATCAACAGCTGGCTGTCGGATCAAATGAATTCAGTGCAATTCAAAAACAGTTTGACAATAATTATAGCGTCAATTCAGAGCCGCATAAAAACTAATCGTGCAGTTAGACTGCTCTCTGCATGCGCGGTGCCTTTCTGCGCACTGGCGGTCTGTGTCTGTCCGCTCGCTATGACTTCTGTGATCTCTCTGCACGCGGTGATGTTTGAGTTTTGGCACTTTGAATTGCAGACGGCCTCATAATCCCCCCTCCTTTCTGATTGGCTACTTTAAATGTCACTGTTTCCCGGTCAGAGGTACAGTAGGCGCTATCATGGCAAGTAAGTCTTGCATAGTTATCAGCACAAACCAGCACTATTGCGGCACTAATGACTGACAGCATTTTTGTTCAATTTGGACATTGTGGAGGAGATACATGGACTTAGATTGACCCCTTTAAAATATTCTTTATTATCTGAAAAGCGAAAGCAGCAAAACTATTTTTAGGCACAAACCAGCACTAACACAGCATAATCGATTGGGTGTATTTTCACTGAGTTTTGTGTAGGGTGGGGGGCCAGCTTCACTTAGGTACAGAAACGGTGTGTGTGTAGAACGGCACAGCGCGTGCACAAATAGTGGCCTCACTGTGCGCAATTACAGTTTTTCTGCACTTGTGATTTTCGCAATGAATTGATGCCATAAATAATTATCATCATGTGACATGGAACTGAAAATATATGTATGACTGCTGATATATTATCTCATTTACGAGATAACGTCAGGCTCATTTTCAAAGTGAGAGAAAAATAAAATGTGAAAATTTTGCATGTTGAAATGCAGTGCTTGACTCCAGAACAATACATTTTACAGGTAATTAATCTAAACGCATGTTGATTTCTGGAGAAAGGCTCACTTCAGAATCATTCTGAGACTCAACTGGAGGAGCTCCTTGGTGATACTGGAACCATCTTTAGTTTTGACTCTGCTCATTGTGGAATAAGCTGCCTCTCAATGTAGAGAGCTGCTTTCCTCAGACCTGGGATAGAGTCACGGGGAGATTTGGAGTCAGTAAAGCTGCTGTTCCACCAGAGCGGGCGGTTACGGTACGGTAAAGCGCACCCAGGATCAACTCAGTCACGCGGTCCCACCACAGAAAGTACGGTAAAAATGTAGGCGGGGTTGTGAACGACTTGGAGAGCGTCCAGCAAAGAACAGGGAAGCGGCCGGCGGCCGTCTGAGTCGTTCTCTGTGACTCAGGTTAAACTTTCTCATTGTAAACAGCAGCGTCCAGCTTGTGTTGAATTTACTCCTTCTGTTCCTGACGGAGGAGCGTCTGTATCTCGTTAAAAGACGCAATGTTGTGTTGCGCGTCAACGTTTCAATAAACCCAGTTAACAAATCAACCAGTGAGCGCAAAGCGCTGTATGTAAACAACAACATGAGGGTTTACGTACGGCCGATGAAATCATTAAATATTGCAGGTAAGTCGAGAGTGGCGATCAAGTGTTGCAGCTCCTCCTCACAGACCCGTTCCTCGGTGCTAGGTACCTCAACTGAGGGTTGGCGGAAAATCGTAGCCGGTGGTCGTGGTTTCTTTCCGTACTATCCACAACTTTTTCAGTCGGACCACGCATAAACCCGCCCCGCCACCACGATGCCCTGGCACAGAAAGTGCGGTGGAACCGCAGCTTAAGTGGAATCATCCGTTCTTACAAACTGCTCTTTCAGGACACATCTGCTTGGAGATCAACCATCAGCACCAGGAGAGACCCAGCATTTACCCATTTAAAGTTGTGTGTGACTTCTTTTGAGAAGCCCCTGACATCTGTGATGAGAAATGAATCTGAATGAACATGGTGAGCTGCTGTCCAAAGCTGAGGCTGTCAAAACAGTTGCTGAAGTTGAAAGACAGCAAATAACAAAATAAATGATGCATTCTAATGCATTGTGTACTATTAAATACTACATTGTGACGTGATAAATTGTAGGACTAGTTGATATTGAAGGAACCAAACACCAAATAGTATGTTATGAAAGAAACATACTTATTTAAAAGCCCATAAATGAACCAATATAAAGATGTATATAATATATGCAAAGAAGTATTCAAAATAAATACTAAATAAAATTTTACTTCAGATGCTCCATACAGTCCAGTTTCATGTTGAGTGGCTGGATTGGTGAACTAATGCTATTGTAACCATGAAAACTTGTTCGGCTCCACGTCACTCTTTCTCCTGATGGTGAAATCATCAGACTGAAACAAGAGACGGACAACAGACCAGTTTAGTCACATCTAGAATAGTAGAAAATCAGCATGAAGAGAACAGACTGTGTGAAGTGAAGGCAGCCCAATTTAAAGATCAACTCTCAAATGCACCTGTAGTTGTCATTTCTAGTATACAAAGGGTCTTTTGTGGGTGTGCACGGAGTTAAATTAATACACTGTGCAACACTGGAAATAAAAACACATCTCAATCATTTATAGAATGATACCTCAGACAGTTTGTCTTCTTCTCAATGTTCTCTCAAATTGTAAGAAAATCTCAAACTGTAAAAAAAATGGACTATTGAGAATATAATATTTATGAAAATGCTGAACTACTTAGGTCTCCTGTAAATCTCAATATAACCTAACAAAATCATTAAAATTATGTTCTTTACATTTTTACTGACCTTACATTAGATTGTGCCATTGCTCTTTGTTTTCTGCCCCTTCACTCCTCCTTTACCCTGGAAAGTTTTCAGAAGTTTTTCTGTACTGGAACAAGAACCTTGATTGAAGAGACGATCTGCAAGAACATATGAATTCACCTGCAATCAATACTTATTTACATAACAACAAAGTACACATGAAATTCTGCAGGTGTAAATTACCGTGGACAAATGAAAAATAGTCAGGAGTAAAAGTAAATAATTACATTGACTCCATAATGCCAAATATACATCACAACATGGAATAATCTAAATGGAACCCAAATTGATCTACCAGTACCAGTACACACAACACAGAGACACGATTGTCTGTGTAAAGGCCATCACTTGAAATACTACCTAATGATCCCTGGTGAAAAAATACCATCTTCATACACACTGCAGTTACTATAAATTGAGCATGACAGATGATTCACGTATTTTAACACAACAGACTCAATTTTAACTCATAATTCATATTACAGATAGATTGGTCATAATTAATTTCAGGGGATCAGAGGAAATAAACGGCCAGTAAAGTAACTTAAATATTGTTTTTAAAAAACCAACCATTGATAAGGATTCCTCCTACAGTAAAGCAAGCTGCTAACTAAGCACAGTTCTTAGCTAGATACTCTAAACATCACATGAGCCAAACTTCTCAACATTAGGAAAGCTTTACACACCTCAACTAATATTAAAGCATGCACATCATTTCATGACAAGGCAGAAAAGCACTGAGAAAAAAGAAAACTTACCATGAAGATTATTATCATGCACTTTTTCCTCTCAGATGTTGACTTCTTCTCATTCCTCCCTGTATTTCTGCAGCCTTTATTTATGTTTTTTTTGGAGAAGCATTGCTGGTCGAAGGTGTACTATCAGAGTCTGTCACCATGCTGCTTTGTATGCTCATTTGTTTTCTTCTGGTAACTTGTTCTCGAGCAACTGCACCTCAACCAATGAGGTAATTGGGATTCTGTATTGTCATACTCGTGTGTGAGTTTGCTGTCAACTCATTGGTCACAGAGCAGGAGAGGCGGCGGAATAAGTTTACCGTAAGTTTTGATATAAAGCGCCCTGTTTGTCATAAATTCCATTGACATTTTACAGACTATTTTTGATTCTCATGGTAATACGGGACAAAGTGCGTCCCTTTTCAACTCAATACGGGACACATACTTTTGTTTGCTAATATGGGACGATTCCATTTTTCAACGGTCAGTTGGCAAACCTATCGGTGAAGTCGCCCCGGCGAAGTGACACTGGAGCGCACTCTGGCGGCACAAAGCCGGTCGGCGCTGGTCTGCAACTTCTGCGTTGGGGCCGAGAGAGCGGACATGATGCGAGGACCTACAAACGGGGCTCGGAGCAGCTGCGGTGTCCCGGCGCACCGTGTGTGGATGCGGTATGAGTCCGCTCATCGCGTTGCATCACGTCGCTTCTCGAGGCCCTGGCCAGCGCTCCGTGTCTGCACGCACCGGTAGGTTGAGGGCGTGAGGGCGTGTCGTAAATCATTGACCAATCAGCAGACGGCTCCTCAAAACCAGACCTGAAGTGCAGTTCTTTGTAAGAACCCATTTCAAGAGAGTGACATCATCTATTCAGCTGTTTGTTTTATTGTAAAGCACAGTACTTAATAACTGCATCTTGTATGTTCACCTAATATTATATACATATCAAAAATTGCGGCTTTCTTTTTGTTTGCATAGTCAAGAATTGTATTTTTCTTGAAGGGTAACCACTGTGGGTCCCTGATGAAGATCTTCCAGAAGATGAAGACAAACATAAGATGTGTTTAACGCAGAGAAATATAATAAAGTATGCTTGCTTTCTTTCTTGCTGCTGGTCGTCTAGTCTCTTGTGGTCATTTTCTTTAGAGGTGTATTTCCAGTGACCCAGCTTGAAGTTGACTATGAAGACGAGTATTTACTAAAAAGCAGGCTTTGGCTTTCTTTTGAGAATGTACTGACACCATCACCATCCTGTTTATTGAGCTCCATTCCCGATAAATGAAATCACCACAGGGACTTTGACTAACACTGATTGGATCAGAAAGAGTTTTGTCCCTGAAGAAATCTCCTCCTTTAAGATCCGAGTGAAACCACGTCTAATGTGTGAACTTTACACATGATAGTCTATTTTAAATTACAGCGATTAAACAGACCAAAGTCTGACATTTTTGTTCTTTGAACTCTGTTGTTCATGTAAATAGATTATTAATGTGCCAGTGATTTATACACACACACACACACACACACACACACACACACACACACACACACACACACACACACACACACACACACACACACACACACACATACACACACGCACACACACACACCATGACAATAGAGTGGCAATGCAATAAAAAGAATCTCCATCTGGGCTAAAAGCCATGGAATATAAATTGGTTTTAAGATTATTTATTATTTAAATTAAGGCAACATTGTAAGCATCTAAGGTAGCTTCTCTCATCTTCCATGGCAGCATCACCAATATCTCATCTCAGGTCTCTCTGTAAAATATCAGCATCTTCTAATAATTCATGTCTATCCGGAAGCTTCTTCAGGTTGATTGAGGCTTTTCAAGCTTCCTCTGTGCTTCACATCGAGCTGAAGATAAAAAACATGTTGAGGTTCCTTCCTTGGAAATATTCCTTCACTTTCCTCTTTTCCTCTCTGGGAATTTTTCTCCAGTAACTCTGCAGATGTAAGCCTGACATTACTTAGCTGTAAGTCGGGATATTTGACACTCCAGAGATTAAAAAACCCCAGCATGAACTGAGCTTCTGTTATTCATTATAGACGTTCTGAAAGATGATATTCACAGCAGTGGACATCAGGCTCTGCTCCAGAATGAATATAATGAAATGTTGTTTTTTTTCCTCCTCAATGAGGGACCTTCTTCAGGTGGAGGAAACCTCGGAAGCTCGGGTGTTCAATGCTCGGCCTCATGCCGCTGCTCCAGTTCATGGTACGACCTTTCTCTGGGGCTCCTCCAGAGGTCGGGGTGTGATGGTTGCATGGGTTTATAAATGTAGAACTAAAACATTCCAGAGGAAACTTTTTGTGCTGACCGATACCCCCTACTATCTATTATAGTGGGCGTGGATGGTGGGGGTGGTGTTTCGATAAAGCAAAGCAAGCCACTTTCAGCTTGGGTTGGTCCTGTAACCCTAACCCTTGAGTGGGGTCAAAAGTGGGCGGGACCCGGCTAATTAGCTCATGATCCGTAACCAGTGGTGTGCAGTCAGGGGCAGCAGGGCTAGCACTGCTCGCCCTGTCAAAAATGATTTTTCTTTTTTTCTATAATTACAAAGTGATTCTGAAATATGTGTCTGGAATCAACTAGGCTACTTGTTCAGTATGCAACTTTATCCAGAAAACGACTGGTTATATTTTATGTCCTCTAAACGCATCACAGCTACTTTCCTCAGCTGGGGCCAGCAGGAACTGCATTGCTAACCTCTGATCGAAACTGGACGCTGCTATTGGGCTAAACTGTTGAGTGACAGTATCATCAGCCAATCACATTTTGATGTGTTATTGACAGAACGTTCTAGGGCAAGAGGAGTTTAGTGCTGGTCTTGGTGTGTCATTGAAATGAGCTTGACTGATTGGCCCATGGGCAGGTGGTGATGACTCACTGTTATTATCTGCTATTCTGGAGGGGATGGCGGCTAATTTAACAGTAAGATTGGGTGATACGATAGCGGACCTGCTTCGGGGGCCTTTTTCAAAGCGCTCATTTGCAGAAGAAAAGGAAATTGTGAGTAGAGGAAGACCAAAGGCTTTGTGCAGCATTTTACAGCAGGAAACTACCAACACTATGACTGGGTGACAGCTAGCTGGGAGCACAACAAGCTGTTCTGCTGGCTATGTTTACTCTTTAGTACAGCTCAATTGAACAAACTTTGTTAGCATGCTAACTAGCAATTAGAAGTTCAGTGCGTTTTAATTCAGGTGCATCATGTAAGCCTGCACTCTGACATCTTAACGAGCTGCGGGGCTCGTACAGTTGCGATGTTACAAGCTAAATATGATTAAAATATGACCGATAGTTATTAGCGAACTGGAACATGCATGCACAGCACAGGACAGTGCAGAAGTTTCGGCAGTGCGGCACCCACATAGTTTGGCCTGGACGGATAGCACCATGAAACAAATTTCTTTGGCCAGAGGGAGCTGGCCCAAGGAAATGACGTAATTTTGTTCGGCAAGACCCCGCAGTGCCGAACTTTCTTCTTGTTCTTATGGAGTATGAATTGGCCTTTATAGTGAGCTTCTCATGTTTTAACGAAGTTCCGTCTCCCCGTGAGGAGATTAGATGAATGTCTCAACTTTGTGATTTCAGCGAGAAAATGTCTTCCTAAAATACATCGAAGTGAATGAGCGGAAATCGTGCACTTGCTGCCAGTTAAGGATTTTTTAGAGAGAATTTCCCAGACAAAAGTGTGCCCTCGTTAGGAGCACAAGGTCTGTAGCTACGTTTTGATGTATAACATGATAAGAAAGAGGAAGAAATGTGGCCATGGCGATGAGAAAGAGACAGGTTTTTTTGGGAAGTCGACAGCTTCTCCCACTCTAACCATAATCTCCTCACTCTTAACATTTCCAATACACACCCATGTTAAACTCCAAAAAGGGCTGAGAACTTTATCAAACTTAAAGGCTCACAGAATGAAATAGGTCGAAGATATCAAAATGATGTTTTCACTTTTGAATAGAGTACAAGAGAAACAATGCAAAATGCCCGCACTAGTGATGGTGGCGCCACTTTTATGTTTGAGATGGCACATCAATATGACATAATGCGCGCAACAACAGCAGGCAGCAGTGTCACAGGGCAAACAAACAGATTGAAAACGAGCAAAATCAAGGTAATGTTGGCTATTTAGATGTAACTGGATCACATTGTCAGCAAAAAATTACATTGTCCGACTTATCTGTGTGATGTCATTTTTTCTAATATCGGGCCGGCAATTATCGGTACCGATAGTTATTGTGCATCCCTGCTCACAGTCTACATTGTCCTGGAACTTTGTAGTTTTGTAGTTGACAGTCACCATAATAACAATCCAACTTGGTCGTCTGTCCATACAAATGTCTGTTTAGTCGCCATTGTTAATGTTTATAGTGTATTGTTCTCTGCGCACAAGTGTGTGTGTGTGGTTTTATTACAAAAACAAACAAACATCAAACAGCACCCACAAATGGCAAGAAACCTTAACCCTACAGGAAAACGACATAGTTTTTGGCATTTCTGCCATTTCCATGTAGACAGACATAATTTGCAAAACATTGCCATGTAAACACAAAACTTTTCTAAAACAAAAATGCAACAAGGTTGTCGTGTAAATGGGTCTAAATTCATGATTGTGATTCCAAAGATAAAAACCTCATGATAAAATGCTTAAACATTCATTGTTTATCTCTTTACAAAGTCCCCTCTGCTCTCCCACATCATTTTAATCCAGAGAAGGAAACTGAAAACATCCAAACTAATTCAGGAAGAAAAACTTTCCATCTTAAGTCTTTTTTTTTAACATTTTCATTTTCGTTTCTTTCACATATATTTGGCCACATGTTATTTCAATTCATTACTCTTTATTTAATATATGTTGATTCCTGTTTTCATTTTACTTTTAAATATTATTTTGATGCTATTTTAGATGTTTTTACTTTAAACTAAAGGTTGGTGGGCTTATTTCTTTGTCACTTGGTGTGAAAAGTAGAAAATCCTTCATATCGATCAGCTGATGAGCTTCAGGTTTTAATTCAAATTGCTTTCAGTATTTAAAAAAAAGAAAAGAAAAACAAAACAAAGTGAAACTTCCGCAACATCGAGGTCTTAAATTAGGTACATGATTTATACGAAGGTAGCGCCCGCCACCACTTAGACACATTTGAGCAAATTCATAAAACAAAATTAAGAAAAGCACGATTCTAAATACTAAACAAAGCTTTTGAATCAATATACAAAAACATTAGAGCCATAAAAATGCAGCTGTATACAAACAAAAGTTTCTTTGCTGTTTGAAGGTCAATCATTGTCAATCACAGAGGGATTTGTTCACTCCTGGCTGGAAAAGTTAGAACTACTCATGTTCAAAAGGGGGGGATTAACACAGTATTTGCCAATTTTCCAAAAATTTTATAAAGGCTCCCAATTTTGTGTGCTGGTGATACTGAGAATGACCAACGTTTGGCTTCACTGTAAAGGCTGGCACACTCTACAGGATTTCTCAAAGCTTCTCCGATCAAGAGAACACAAACTTGATGATCACAATAAACAGATTGCATAAGATCTTCCTCTTCTGATCTGATAGTGTGTGGTGTGACGACGGAACTCACCACACACTAACCGATCCTTCAGCAGAGTATCCTTTCATTTCATTTTTCATTTATTAATTTATTTGAATGGGACAGTGCATATTAATGAACAGACATCCAGTGCTGTAAATATGCCAGATTTAGCTCAGAGCTCATTTCCATCTGTAGTCCCATGGGGTAAAAACATAACTCCAAACACAAACATACATAGTTACAATAATACATGCAAAACATAGCACACACTAAAAAACACATCACATTAAAATAATATATGACATAACGCATTGGGAAACATACCACAATACCAAACAGACAGTACAGAATTAAAAACACAAAAACCTTAATTTTATTAACTATTACTACATCTATCCCTAAAGTGCTAAAGTGAGCTGCATTATCCTTATCGGAATCTTCACGCGCTGTATTCCAAATCTCGCGTAGTCAAACGTGACTTCAGTGTAAAATATGGCATGTACATGTAAACAAACATGTTGCCACACATCAACCTCGGGCCGATATTACACTGCCACCGATACCACCACACCGATACCACTTTACGGCAGCGCACGGTTATGCCACTTCACTGCAAGGCACGGGTGGGCAGTGAGGAGCGCACAGCTTGCTCAAAGCTGTTTAAACTTTTAAGACGGCTTTGAGCAAGCTATGCGCTACTTTTTCTGGACGTCTTTTTTGAACATTGACCGTCCAAATGACGATTGGAGGCTCGCTGCCTAAAACAGTGGAGTGAAATGGAGCTGCCGCTACTTAAACTGGCTTTAGCAGCAAAAATACTGCCTGTGTTTGTCTTGTTCCACTGAGCGCACTGCCACCCCGGGCGGCCTGCCACTCCTACATGAATGTAGAGGAAACCCTGCGGTTTCTGACAAAGTTTTGGTGAAAGCAATTTAATTAAATGTTACTCATCAGTTTATGACAAAATGTTAACCCTTCCTGCTCCGGTCTCAAGACCGTGGTCGGAAGACGCAAGGGAGACCAACTTCTACTCCGGGCCGAAGCTGTCCTCAGAAAAGTTTTATTGAAATGTTTTCTGACAGTATAAATGCCAGAGCCATAAAATAACTAATTTTGAATGTCAGTACATCACAATGTAGAAATGTTGTTGTTGGAATTTATGGTTGGTTACTAGCATTAAATTACTATAAGTAATAGATTACTGAAAGTAATAAATCATTGGAAGGAATTTATGAAAAATGTAAAATATTAATGGAAGTAAATAGTAATTTACTCATTAACAACTCCTAAAGTAGTTGAGTAATTACTTAAAAGTTAATAAATTATCAAAAATAATTTATTAATGAAAAGCTATTAATTTGAATAAATTTGTTGTTTAGCTATTAATATTAAATTGGGGCACCACCAGATAAACTGGAAATAGCTAATACCAAAATATCAGTTTAGTTTGTAAAAGGTTTATTTAAGTTAATTAATATTTCTGTGTAAAAATATAACAATCTAAAATAAAAGGGGAGGTGTGAGATCAGAGCACAGACGGTTACAAACCAGTGAATTGTCAACAATAAATACACAATAATCACCAAGAATCGTTCAATTCAGCTAACAGGCATTTATTACCAAAATGTATTAATTCATAAATAATTCTGAAATCATCTCATAAATCAACACATTCGAGTAGCAAACGACATCCAACACGGAGATCTAATCTATTAAACATCAAACACTATGTACAAAGAGTGTGTTTGTGTGTGTGTGTGTGTGTGTGTGTGTGTGTGTGTGTGTGTGTGTGTGTGTGTGCGTGTGTGTGTGTGTGTGTGTGTGTGTGTGTGTGTGTGTGTGGTCTGGAATGATCAGGGTGATGAGGGTGATGGGCGTACTGACCCCGAACGTCCACCAGGTGGAGGCAGATGTTGGCGGGTCAATGTGGTGACCATGACGACCACTGGGGGCGTGCGGCAGCGCGCAGAGAGCGAGCGCAATGACTTGATGCGTCCACTAGGTGGACGTCAAGCGGGATTGCGATGACCCACGCGACCACTAGAGGCCTTTGACGAATGGATCTTCAGCCCAACATTGTTCAAATAACATCTGTGGAAAAAAATTAATGTGTGATTGGCCAAAGTACTTGGTATCGGTGAGTACTCAAATGCAAGTACTCATACACTACTCATTTTGGAACAAAGTGGTATCGGTGCATCCCTACTTCTTACCGGGATATATTACCCCAGTACTCAATGTCTTAACTGTTCCTGAGCAGAGCATAGAAGCATCGTCTCCTGGCCAATCGGATCTCTTGGAAAATGACCTGTCTATTTTTAGAATATCCTGATTGGTGCACGGACTGTGCCGCTTACGTGGGATACTCATGCGCAGCGGAGCAGCGACAGAGATTTCTGAGCAATCTTTTTGACATAATAAAATAAATCCTGGTCACCGAGGCTTTGAAGGATCTTTTTGTTCTTGACTTGTTCCAAGTCTTTTTAGTTCCACGAGGGTTGATCTGTAATAATGAGGTTAATAATAATGGTCATGTCTGACAGAACTGCAGAAACATGACTTTATTGAGCGCACATCTACTCTGCAGCCACAGTGATGAAATAATATTCCAACACAAAATGCAATCACACGGGGCAAACAACCTCCCAACAAACTGATGGAAAATATAAAGTTAAAGAAGAGCAGTGAGGAATGATAAAGTGAAACTGAGAGATCACAGTGCCGTGCAGGTCTACTTATATTGTCCAATGAATTAATATCATATAATCTCATGAAGTCAGGCATTATCAAGTCAGGAACTTTCTGGGTTTGGCAGCAGCAGCAGTGATGCTTTCAGCCTGGTTGGCTTTCATAGAGGTACTCATGACGTCACACACCCTGCTGCTCGGCTCCTCTCGGAGCAGAACACACACTACAGGATTTGTCATTGCAAATATTGAACATGTTCATTATCTACGATCTCTCCTTCTGAGACCTTCCAAGTGGATCGGAGTGAATACAATCACTCTTACCACAGCGCACACCACAGGAAAATCAGACCTGGTTCTTTTTGGAGACATCCTCCTGATGGAGATCTGTACTAAAATCGTCCAGATTATCCTGTAGTGTGATCTGGCCTTAAGAGGAGCGATCAACAGTCCAAGGACAGAATAGGGAATGACTGGTCTGGGGGGGGGGGGGCATGGCTTTCATAACACTGTGTTGTCTTTCTTTTGTAAGTATTTCACGGCTCGTTTGACAAATTCCCTCAATGGGGAAAAGATTTGCCAGAAACAGCAAAACAGATTTTTTTTTTCTTTTTCGTTTTTTGTACAGGTTAAAAAAAATGACTTGGAAAAGGCAAAAAGAAAACAAAACAAAACAAAATGTATATAAAAAAGGCTAAAACATTAAAATGGCTTAAACAGCTATGTCAAGATGGCTGAGAAGGTTACTGAAAAGGTTAACTTAAAGATGTACAGGCAAATTAAGATTTAACGAGTTGTGTCATCCTCAGACAAATTTTAATGTGGTAGAAAATTGCAAAAAATGTTTTTTTTTAGTTTTTAGCTTCAGACTCCATAAAGCATGGAACAGATGTAATAAGTTTGTTATAATTTCTTTTTTTAAATGGAGTTATCACAAATAACAGAACAGAATAATTTCTTGTGATACTCGTTGGGTCATGCATTCAGACAGGGAGCAGAAAGCACTCACATGACTGACGCTGGAAGAACAAATCACCCAATGTGGAAAGCATAGAGGAAATATTTTATCAGTATTTCTTCCTGTAACAATGTTATTCTTCCCTTCGCCCCGAGTCAGGAAGATCATAGTTCAGGCAGAGGTCGGAGGTCACACTCGGCGACATGTGAAAACACAGAGCCAGAGTGGGATGTTTCTAACATGGGAATCATCCCATATGAAACAGGTTTAAAAACAATGGAGAACTGAAGAATGTTTCAACAGATCACTCTTCAAATTCCCAACAAAGTTGATATTTATGAACATTAAGTTCACCATCATCTGCATACATGGAGGCATTTCTTGTAGACACATACTGAAGCCCCATTTACAAGACACTTTGCATATTTCTTTCAGGAAATGTTTGCGTTTACACAGCAATGTTTTAAACTGATGTGTGTTTACATAAAAATGCAGAAACACTTAAGATAACAATGTAGTTAGCAATCAGGCCACTAGTGGGTGCTGTTGGTTGTTTTTGTAATGAAACCATACACATTGTGTAAACTGACTCCCGAAAAGCAACCTATGCTCGGGCGGTGACATCCGATCCAGCTGAGCTCGCAGAGGACAACCTGTCCAACTCCGTGGAGCGCCAAGTGGCAGCTTTTCTTCTGTCCAAAGGAATAGAAGTGGACCAAAACACCGTGGAGGCCTGTCACCCGCTCCCCAGGAGGAGCAACAACAAACCAGCCATCATAATGTTTGTCAACAGGAAGCACAAAATGGAGCTCCTAAAACAACGAAGGAAGCTGAAAGGATCGGATGTGTACATCAATGAACATCTGACTAAGAGGAACGCGGCCATTGCCATCAAAGCCTGGTTCCTGAAGAAGCAGGGGAAGATCCAGGGAATGTGGACCTCCAGTTGCAAGATCTTCGTCAAGCTCAACAGGACACCGGAGAAGGCAAAGGTCCTGGTGATCAGTGAAGTCAAGGAGCTGGAGAGATTAGGCTGAGTCCTGGAATAAGGTAAAATTACCTGAACTAATCCACATTATTATGCAACACAACTCCAGAAACAAAGCATCACCAGCTGCTGACAGATCATCAACTACTATGACTGCAAACGGTGAACATCCAAAAATAAAACCATTCAATTACACTTACTATAAAGAACAGGAGAGGATGTCCACCTGGACAATAACTTCTACTACGACGTCACTGACAACTGTTGCTATTACTCTCAAGATCAATTCAACAGGACAATTCAAACAGACAATAAACTTTCAATCATACATTTCAATAGTAGGAGCTTATATTCAAACTTCAGCCAAATCAAACATTATGTAGATCAGCGCAAACAATCATTCAGTATTATTGCCATCTCTGAAACGGATCAACACTGAGAAGGGAGCTCACTTTGAACTGGATGGATACGAGTTCAACTACCTAACAGAGAGGGGAAGGCGGTTGGAGGGGGAGCTATATATGTAGGTATAGACCTGAAATATAAAGTGGTTGAGAAAATGACAACAGCAATGAAAGATGTGTTTGAATGCATAATGTCCATTGCTGGACAAATCGGCGGACTGTTGAAAGTAGGGCTTGGGGATTACTTTTACAGGTGAGATGGAACATTATTATTGTTTGAATTTTGCGAATAGAAACTTATTGCTCTCTATTTCTGTCCACTAGTGAACTGGTAGCAGCTGTCATGAGCTTCATTGGGGTCACTTAGAAATGTCCTTATTTTTGAAAGAAAAGTACTGTTTTTTTCAATGAAGATACTTTAAACTAATCAGAAATACACTCTATACATTGTTAATGTGGTAAATGACTATTCCAGCTGCAAATGTCTGATTTTTGGTGTAATATCTACAGGTGTATAGAGGCCCATTTCCAGCAACTATCACTCTAGTGTTCTAATGGTACAATGTGTTTGCTCATTGTGTCAGAAGGCTAATGGATGATTAGAAAACCCTTGTGCGGGGGGCGTGGCTTGACCGCGATGGAGTAAGCCGTGTTTAGCTTGAGCTCCCGTCGAGCCTCTACTAAAAGCAATATTTAATGAGTATTTTTATGTATACAGCAACTACAACTTTATTGATATAACTCCAAAGAAGGCTTCTTCACTGAGGACGGACAAATGGCGACTAATTTGCGGAAATACAAGTATTCTGGCCCAGCCAGCACGAGGCCAAGCAACTCCTCGGACCAGAGTGTTTCCAAGAGTCCAGGTGAGAAGACCCCACCCCCAGCGGATACCGGAGAGATGGAAATAGCGAGCTTAAAGTCGGAAATCCTTCTTTCACTTAAAGCGGATATTTCAGCGGTGATAAAGTCCGAACTGAAAAATGCCCTCGCTGAAGATTTTGATTTTCTTAAGAGCGAGCTGAAAGCAGTGAAATCGGAGATAATCAACAACACCGCTGCGCTGAAATCCGATATCGACCAAATGACGGCGAACATCAGAGAGGTTGAGGGGGGACTTTCAACATGGTCGGACGAAGTAGCCACTCTCCAGAATACAGTAAGTGATATGAAGATAGAGATGGCAAAACTTCAAGATAAGTGTGAGGATATGGAAGGGAGAATGAGGAGGTGCAATATACGAATCATCGGCATCCCGGAAACACCTGACTCCTGCGCCACAGCGACAGTGTCGAAGATGCTAACGGAGGTGCTGCAGCTGGACAAAGAGCCGCTCGTCGACCGCTCACACCGGACCCCGGGCCCGTGGAGGTCGGATGGAAAACCGCGCGCCATCGTTGCGAAACTCCACTACTACCAAGACTGCGCCGAGGTCCTGCGTCGCGCTCGCACGCGCGGGCCATTGCGTTTTAAAGGAGAACTGCTCACCATCTTCCCTGACTACACTCCGGGGGTGGCCAAGGCTCGGGCCGGGTTCACGGAGGTGAGAAAGCTCCTCCGCGACCGACAGGGAGTCCGTTACGGAATAATGTTTCCAGCCCGCCTCAAAATCACTTACAAAGGAGAAGCCGTGGAGTTTACGGATCCGAGCAAGGCTATGATGTATGTGAAGGCGAGCATAATTCCAGGTATGGAGGCTGGACAGTGCCTCTGAGATTGAAAATGTTTGAATGCCTGTTCTGACTTGCTTGTTCTGTGATGCCGAGTGAATCTCAAATCCTGAAACGTTATTTCACGCATGCATAACTTCTCATTTTTTTATTTTTCTCCAACAAAAAAAACTTAAGTTCATATTTACATTGGTATACTAATGTTTCTATGTAATTACAAGCTAGAGAACATCCTGATTAGCACGTCCATATATATCTCTAGTTTATTTCATGTTTATTATGGGTTGTAACAACTATGTTTGTTTAGTTGCTCAGTATTCTCTTTCATAATTATAACTGTGATACACTGTACAATATAGTACTACAGACTTTGTCATGTTGAATCTTGCTGTTCAAATCCTACTTGGAAGGCTTGGCGGGTGAAGCATTGAGCTTTCTAGTTCCCCAAGACAAGCACAATATGTGTGGATTTTTGTTCAAGGGATGTTGTAATCACCTTGTCCGTGTAGGTGAGGGGGGGTGGGAGTTAACTGGACCATTTTACAAACCGAAATTATACCATTGCACCTCTTTCTTTAAATATATTTGTAACTGTACTTTACAGTCCTTGGGTTTCATGTGTGATGCATATTTCCTTGCATACACACTATGGCCAACATGAGTAACTTAAGAGGATACAGCCGCCCTGTTAACTTTATAAGTTGGAACGTTAAATCCATGAATCATCCAGTAAAGAGGAAAAAAGTCCTTTCGCACCTAAAACAGCTGGATACAGACATAGCCTTTTTGCAGGAGACGCATATAAGCGCAGGGGACAGTACTCGGCTTCTTAGAGGATGGGCTGGTCAGGTGTACCAATCCAATTTCCACTCAAAGACTCGAGGTGTTGCTATTCTGATTAATAAAACTACTCAATTCACAGTATCAGATGTACAGAAAGATAGCTCTGGGCGATACATCATTGTTGTGGGAAAACTATACACACTTCCAGTTATTTTAGTATGCATCTATGCCCCAAACTGGGATGATCCCAAATTCTTTACAAACCTTTTCTCTCACTTACCAGATATGACAACACACTACCTCATACTTGGTGGTGACACCAACTGTACACTTTCTTCCAATATGGATCGGAGTGTTTCTAGGAGGGCATCCCTGTCAAAATCGGCTCACTCTATTCAGCACTTCCTAAAAAACTATGGCGTGGCAGATGTCTGGCGATTTCGCAACCCCACTACCAGAGCATATTCCTTTTTTTCCTCTGTCCATAGGACATATTCACGTATCGACTACTTCTTTGTAGACAAAAGGATCCTTCATACTATAAAAAACTGCCAATATGGAGCCATAGTCATCTCTGATCACGGCCCAGTCATTATGAAAATGCAGATTCCGAATACACAAATCACATGTCGTCTGTGGCGACTTAACCCTTTACTTCTTTCAGACCAAGAGTTTACCACTTTTATATCAGCTGAAATTAAAATGTTTCTCGACATTAATCAAACACCAGGAATGTCACCCTCTATTGTATGGGAATCACTAAAGGCATATCTAAGGGGCCAAATAATCTCATACTGCGCAAATAAAAAAAGAGTAAACACTGAAAGTCTTAAAAAATTAACAGATGAAATATTGGAATTGGACACGCTGCACAGTCACTCCCCCACGGCAGACACTATCAAAAAACGTCTGTCACTTCAAACGGAGTTTAATATCTTATCTACGCGACAGGCTGAATATCTTCTTTCCAAAACCAAACATACACACTACGAACATGGGGAAAAGGCTGGGAGATCGCTTGCACATCAGCTACGCCAAAGAACTGCTAACCAAACCATCCCTGCAATTAATGATGAAAATGGTCTAAAACATACCGACAATGAAACAATTAATTCATGTTTTAAAAGTTTTTATCAATCATTATATACTCCAGATTCGTCTGCCAGCCCCTCTGCTTTAAATGACTTCTTTACAACCCTGAATATACCCCGTGTAGACCCAGTGCTGTCTACTGAATTAGAAAAAGATTTTTCAGCCACGGAGATAGCCTCAGCAATTAGTGCTATGCAAAGTAGTAAAGCCCCAGGGCCAGATGGCTTCCCAAATGAGTTTTATAAGCAATTCTCAAATCAGATCTCTCCGTTACTGCTATTGGTATTTGAAGAATGTTTTGTTAACAAGTCCCTACCACCAACCATGCGACAAGCAGTTATTTCTTTGCTACCTAAAACAGGAAAAAATCTTCTTGAGTGCAGTTCATATCGGCCTATTTCGTTGTTGAACACTGACACAAAAATCTTTGCCAAAATTCTGGCATGTCGCCTTGAAATGATTATTCCCTCTATTATTGCACCCGATCAAACGGGGTTCACAAAAAACCGATTTCCTTTTTACAACATTAGGAGATTATTTAACATTCTCTATGGTCCCACCCTGCGCGAACCCGATGATATTGAGGTAATTCTCTCGCTTGACGCTGAAAAGGCGTTCGACCGGGTGGAGTGGGACTACCTTTTCAAGACTTTAGAAATTTTAAATTTGGGCCCTAAATTCGTATCCTGGGTTAAAATTCTATATACTCTACCAATGGCAGCCGTGCGCACGAATAACAATCTGTCCACCTACTTTGAGCTCAAACGAGGCACAAGGCAGGGATGCCCTCTGTCACCACTCTTATTCATTATTGCACTTGAGCCGCTTGCATTAGCCCTGAGACAGAACACTGCTATCAAGGGTATACATCGGGCAGGTTCAGAGCATAAAGTCTCACTTTATGCAGATGACATGTTATTGTTTATCACGAACCCTATATCAAGTTTTCCTAAACTATTAGCTTTACTCTCAAAATTTGGAAAAATATCGGGCTACAAAATAAACCTCCATAAAAGTGAACTTATGCCCATTACTAAAGTGGAAGAACAGCATTTTGTGTCAGTCCCCTTTAAAATAAGCCCCCAAAAGTTCAGATATTTAGGCATATGGGTTACTTCAGACTACAAAGATCTCTTTAAGGCCAATTACCAAACTCTGCTATTAAAGGTGAAGCAAGACCTCGAACGGTGGGACCATCTACCTCTCTCCCTCGGGGGCAGGATCAACACAATTAAGATGAATGTACTCCCTAAGTTTCTTTATTTATTTCAGTGTCTCCCCATCTTCCTGACAAAGTCTTTCTTCCACAACCTAAACAGCCAGATATCATCCTTCATATGGCATAAAAAACCACCAAGAATCAACATGAATATATTACAGAGGCCCCGCTCAACTGGAGGTATGGCACTTCCAAATTTTATGTACTACTACTGGGCTGCCAATATAAGAGCATTGTTATATTGGGTGAAGAATGATGGCATTGATGTCAATGACCCTGAATGGGCGGTGCTAGAGAAAACTTCCATTGGTTCTACTTCATCAGTAGCTTTATTATGTTCCAAGTTACCACTAAATCAGCCTATCTCATCCTTTACCTCAAATCCAGTTGTCATTCATTCACTCAAAATCTGGTATCAGTTTCGGCGGTCTTTTGACCTTATCGACCTTTCATGTTCAGCACCAATATTAAGAAACCATTTGTTTGCCCCATCAATGATGGATGAGGCAGGCATTTGATATTTGGTCAAGAAGAGGAATAAGAGCATTATCTAACCTCTACGTTGAGAACAGGTTTGCTTCATTTGAACAACTATCACAGAAATTTAATCTCCCCAAGTCCCATTTCTTCAGGTACCTACAAACCAGAGATTTTGTGGCCTCTAACTTTGCTCAATTTCCATTACGTCCACCTGAAACTCTACTGGAAGCAATTCTCAAATGTAAAGTCAACACAAAACAAATAATAAGTAGAATGTACATATTACTAAATACATCTAATGTGGATAATCTGGACTCTCTCCAACACAGATGGGAAAAAGATTTAAATGAAAAAATTCCAGAAGCAAAGTGGCAACAAATAATACAAAGAATTTACTCCTCCTCAATATGCCTTAGACATGCTGTGGTTCAATTTAAAATAGTCCACCGTCTTCACTGGACCAAAGAAAGACTAACTAGGTTTAATAAAGATATTGATCCTACATGTGACCGTTGCAAACAAGCTTCAGCCACATTACTACACATGTTCTGGCTATGCCCAAAGATGTACAGTTTTTGGCGGTCTATTTTTGAGACACTCTCTATAATATGTGGAACAACAGTAGATCCCTCTCCAATGATCTCACTGTTTGGTGTGGCCCCGGGGGCCACTCCTCTCCCTGGGCACTTCAGAAATATGATGGCCTTTTGCACCCTGCTCGCCAGGAGACTTATTCTATTTAAATGGAAGGATGCCCGGCCTCCTACATATGGCCAATGGATAAGGGAAGTCATGCGCCATATTCATTTAGAAAAAATTAGATATACCATTAGGGGGTCCACCAGAAAATTCTATATTACCTGGCAGCCATTTATCTCTTTTGTGGAAAACATGGCAGCTGCCAATATTGAAACATAACCCAAGTGACTATGTACCTGTTATTTTTAATTTTCCTTTTTGTTGTCAATATGTTTACAAATGTGCTTAGTAAGCTTGCAGATGGTCCAGTAACTGTGGGTGGGTGGGTGGGTGGGTGGGGTGGGGTTATTGAGAAATTGATGTAAAAGTTCTGTGATTATATTGTTTATTGGTTGTATTTGAAAATAAAAAGACATTGTTCAAAAAAAAGAAAACCCTTGTGCAATCATGTCAGCACAGCTGAAAACAGTTTAGCTGGTTAGAGAAGCTATAAAACTGACTTTCCTTTGAGCAGCTTGAGTATCTGGAGCATCACATTTGTGGGGTGGATTCAACGCTCACAATGAGAAAAAGAGAACTTTCATGTGAAACGCCACAGTCTATTCTTGTTCTTAGAAATAAAGGTTATTCCATTCGAGAAATTGCCAAGAAACTGAAGATTTCCTACAACGGTGTGTACTACTCCCTTCAGAGAACAGCACAAACAGGCTCGTACCAGAGTAGAAAGAGAAGTGGGAGGCCCCGCTGCACAACTGAGCAAGAACATAAGTACATTAGAGTCTCTAGTTTGAGCTTCATTAAATAGTTCCCGCTAAACGCCAGTGTCAACATCTCCAGTGAAGAGACGACTCCGGGATGCTGGCCTTCAGGGCAGAATGGCAAAGAAAAAGCCATATCTGAGACTGGCCAATAAAAGAAAAAGATTAATATGGGCAAAAGAACACAGACAGAGGAAGGTTGGAAAAAAGTGTTATGGACGGACGAATCGAAGTTTGAGGTGTTTGGATCACACAGAAGAACATTTGTGAGACGCAGAACAACTGAAAAGATGCTGGAAGAGTGCCTGACGCCATCTGTCAAGCAAGGTGGGGGTAACGTGATGGTCTGGGGTTGCTTTGGTGCTGGTAAGGGTGGAGATTTTGGGATTTTGAATAAGGAAGGCTATCACTCCATTTTGCAACGCCATGCCATACCCTGTCGACAGCGCTTGATTGGAGACAATTTCATCCTCCAACAGGACAATGACCCAAAACCACACCTCCAAATTGTGCAAGTATTTAGAGAAGAAGCTGTAATGGAGTGGCCAGCGCAGTCACCTGATCTCAACCCCATTGAGCTGTTGTTGGAGCAGCTTGACCGTATGGGATGCAAGAAGTGCCCATCCAGCCAATCCAACTTGTGGGAGGAGCTTCTAGAAGTGTGGGGTGAAATTTCTCCAGATTACCTCAACAAATTAACAGCTAGAAGGCCAAAGGTCTGCAATGCTGGAATTGCTGCAAATGGAGTATTCTTTGATGAAAGCAAAGTTTGAAGGAAAAAATTATTATTTCAAATAAATATCATTATTTTTAACCTTGTCAATGTCTTGACTATATTTTCTATTCATTTTACAACTTGTGTCGTAAATAAAAGTGTCACTTTTCATGGAAAACACAAAATTGTCTGTGTGACCCCAAACTTTTGAACGGTAGTATATATATATGAATTTGTATGTGTATGAATGCGGACTATATGGATAATCGTTTTATTTATATATATATATATATATATATATATATATATATATATATATATTTACATCGTGAAAAGCATTTGGAACATTTTGAATACTGTTAGATTATAATTATATATAGACATTAGAAACAGTTCAAAACAAAGCACTTACCCTCAATATTTTTCCAATATTGAAAAGAACATTGATAATATGAATGATGTAGTTAATGACTTCAACAGGTATTTTGTAAATGTTGGACTGAATCTGGCAGAAAAAAATCAATAATCCTGGAGCAGATGATGGATGGAAAGAAGTGTTAATTAATAGGAATCGAAACTCATTGTTTCTCACTGCAGTGGAGGAGAGAGATAATAGATATTGTAAATAAATGTAAAAGCAAGACATCACTTGACAGTGATGGTATAGATATGACAATAGTCAAAAAGGTTATCGAAACAATTGTTCATCCTCTTACATGCATCTGCAATCTGTCATTCCAATCTGGTAAATTCCCTAAAGAAATGAAATAACTACAGGCCTGTTTCTCTACAACCACAATTTTCCAAAATCCTAGAGAAGCTTTTAACTCACAGATTGGACAAATGTATTTATAATCACAAACTGCTGTCTGAAAGCCAATCTGGATTCAGATCACAAAGACCCACCTAAATGGCATTATTAGAAACAATAGAAGAAATCACCAGCTCCATAGACAAAAAGAAATGTGCAGCAGGAGAGCTCATATAGTTCATGTGTGTAGGAGGCAGATCACTATAAGATTGTTCTTCTCTCCTTTTCATCCATTCACATTAAGTAGTTTTTTTGTCCATATCTTTATTTAATTTATTTGAAATGAAATAAACAAACAAAAATAATGTGAATACATCTCTTGTTTTGTAGGATTTCTTTATCCAGACACAGAAATGCTTTTATCTGCAGGATCATTGAGGCTGTTGAGGCAGGATGCATCTTGAGTATTTTCCAGAGAGCAGATCAAGGTGAGTGAAACAAACTGTGCTGTTAGTGATTCTATTCTCTGGTACCGAATATCTGTTCTCTCTTTGCTCTTTGGCTTTAGATCATTGACACCTTGATGATTGAAGGATCAAGCAGGCTGGGGTCAGAGGTCATCATGACCAGAGGGAGAACATTCTCACACGCTGCCACAGGCTAACCTACCATACATCCTTGCTTCTGCGTAGAATTGAGCTTTTATATAAAATAAAGTACACTGAAATGATTTATTGATGTTTTTGTTCTTTTAAAGTTGTCATGGATAAATGTGCCCCGGCTAGCTCAGTTGGTAGAGCGTGAGACTCTCAATCTCAAGGTAGTGGGTTCATGTCTCACACCGTGTTCACCACCTGCAGGAAGGTTCTTAATCGGTGCGATGTGATCTGGGTGACAGTGTTCAGACTGTCACCCCCGTGACCCGGTAATGGATAAGCAGAAGAAAATGAATGGGTAAATGTTGAATGTTTGTCATAGACATTTACTCCTTTCCTGCTGAAGTAACTACAGTTACTCTCCATTCTTCTGAAGTAGGCAGATCAGTTTAGTAGCTGACCTCTGACCCTGAGCTTCACTGTGCTTACAGCTACAGTGACCTCTGACCCTGAGGCTTCACGATGCTTACAGCTGCAGTGACCTCTGACCTCTGACCCTGAGCTTCACTGTGCTTACAGCTACAGTGACCTCTGACCCTGAGGCTTCACGATGCTTACAGCTGCAGTGACCTCTGACCTCTGACCCTGAGGCTTCACTATGCTTACAGCTGCAGTGACCTCTGACCTCTGACCCTGAGCTTCACTGTGCTTACAGCTGCAGTGACCTCTGACCCTGAGCTTCACTGTGCTTACAGCTAAAGGGTCATGCTGAAATAACTTCATTGTCATTCATGTACAAAGAATGAACTTTTGTTCCATGGCTCAGCTACAGTTTAGAATATAAAATGACAAAAGGTTGCAGTGATGTGAAATCTATATATAGCACAGAATATATACATTGGCTATATATACTGGATAACCAGCCAAAATACACAACTTTACCAGCAGGGATGTACAGTAACACTGCAGAGAATGACAGTAGTCCTGGAGAGATTCATCATTTCTTCATCTATTGCTTTATTCCATCTTCATATCTCATGAGCAAGTCACCGTTCTTTATGTAATGGTGCTTATTTTTGCAAAAAAAGTTAAAGATGATTTTATTTTTCTCAATAGTCTTGGTGGGTATCACTAAGCAGCACGCAGAATAGATTAGCCAGATATAACTTGAATGTTTGTCAGCAGTGTTCTTCCAAACAGTGTCATGTCTCATTGGAACCACTTAGTCAATATTTTTTCCGCAGTTAAGAGTTTTATGAACATTATTTCTTTCGCTTGTGTCTAAACATTTAGAGATCCAGATTCTGGGATATTATACAGAGAAAGGTGAGAACAGTCATGGATTATTGCTTATCGATCTTCCTTTAAGAAATCCTGATTGAGTATAAGACTAATAATATTGGATATACCTACTTACCACCTTGCTGCCAATACAGATGTAAGTATTTTATAATCTGTTTTTGAGAATGGAATAGTTCTTTGTTTGCTCAATAATCATTTGTCTTTTCCTGATTTGGTTATTAATTTAATTCTGCCTTGTTTCATTGTCATCAATAATTCCTTTCCAGCGCTGTTCAGTGCTCCATTGTGTTCTGTTCAGTGGGAAACGGGTCCAAATGGCTCTATGAGTATTGAAGGTTGCTGACCCCTGAGCTCGAACAATGCTTTGGTTAATAATGTTTTCAAACACAATATAAACAATGATCACACAATGAAACTTGGCTATTGCCAAAGAGACAGTTGCATAAACTCTTGAAGTCCGATCCTCCTGGGGATGGTCATTTCAGATTTTAGTGGAAACCTACTTTGGGGCTATTGCCAGTGCTCATCAAAGAACCTCAAACCTCCCACATCAGCTGCCATGTTGTTGCTTTAATTGCAGTAATCCTGTGGCTTCCTGTGTGTGTGTGTGTGTGTGTGTGTGTGTGTGTGTGTATGTGTGTGTGTGTGTGTGTGCGTGCGTGCGTGCGTGCGTGCGTGCGTGCGTGCGTGCGTGCGTGCGTGCGTGCGTGCGTGCGTGTGTGTAGAGAGAGGACTTTCAGGGCTCCTCCTCAAGACGACGTGCAGACATTCTACATGTGTATCACGTCTCTTATCACCTACAATCAGACTTAGTCCCGACAGTCCTCAGTGGGGCTGAAGTTGTCAGGTTTCCTTGAGGGGTGTGGGTGGGTGTGGGGTGGGGTGGGTGGGTGTTGTGATGGCGGAGTTGGTTTTGGCTGTCGAAAAGAAAAAAAAATGATAACAACGACACCCTTTAAACTTTACAAGCACCGACGAAGCAAAACAAGAATGGTGGAAGAGCTGAAAAGTGTGTTTCAGTGTGCTTCTACACTCCTTCCTACAATTAGCCTGCAGATAAATAACAAGCGCAGCGGGACACTGAGCTTTTGCAGTTTCAGCTCTCCACTTCGAGCAAAGAATGGAGCTTTTTTCCACAGCATTGAGCTTAATGAGTAAAAAAAACCCACGGTTACCTTCTAATTTTCTTTAACTATGAAAATGAAGGGGCCACAGTGGTTATCGCTCTTACCTCACAGCAAGAAGGTTGTGGGTTCCAGTATGACCCAGGGCCGTTCTGTGTGGAGTGTGCATGTTTTCACCATGTGCTCGTGGGTTTCCTCCTGGTACTCTGGATTGCCCCGAGGTGTGAATGTGGGTGTGTGTGGTTGTTTGTCTATATGTGTCTGCCCTGTGACAGCCTGGCGACCTGTCCAGGGTGTACCCTGCCCTCGCCCACAGTCTGCTGGGATCGGCTCCAGCACCCCGCGGCCCTGAACTTGATAAGCCGGATAGAAGATGGATGGATGAAAATGAAGTTGGTTAAATGGGCACATCTGACTTGGCTTTTCCACCAAAAAGAACCAGGAGTTAGTTCAGGGCTGGTGCCAGGGCCAGTTCTTAAATGAGCACCACCAAAGAACCGGTTCTTTTTCCACGACATTGCGTCACTCCAAAATGTGATACATCACTGATTTCACCAATTTCGTGCTGACAGCGCTCATACAGAAACCAGGAGACGGACTATATTCATCGGTTTAGTCCGGATCGCTCCATCTAGTTTGGCCTGAACCTCAGATGCAGACCAAAGAGCCAGAAAACATTACGTCTCTTCTTGTCTCTGTTGGTGTTTTTTCACGTCCGTCTTGCTTTAGTCTGGAGCCCCGGAGTGGACATAGAGGGAAAAGAAATAACGTATTTATGAGTTTGGGGCGAACGCGGATTAAATAATCCCATTCCCTCGTATTATTAACTGAGGGAGCTACAGTATCTCTGTCTGTTTTCTTTAGCCAAAACAGTTTTCTTTCTCCCTTCTAAAAAATGGGAAACATCTGTGTCCACATGACAGTAAAACTATGCAAAACAATATACTATGTAACTACATATGCCAGACCAATAGGTGGCACTCTAACACTGCCACAGAAATACACCAAGAACAGAGAAGAAGACATGGAGCATGTAAAAACAGAGAAATTGACAAATTCGATGTCTCGCCTTATTACACCAAACAGCATCAGTAGCTTCTGCAGCTCGATCTGGAGCATGTAGTCCGCCATTGTTGTTGTTGAGTGATGATGAAGAGAGGGTCGTGGGGCTAACGGGTCCAGAGACGGGGCGATTAAATTATTGTTTTCATAAATTTCTCCACTCTCTTTTCATAAAAAACAAGTTGTCAAGCCTCTAAAATGCTGCGCTGTGTGGATGATTGACCAAAAATGATGCAGTGACATGAAACGACCTTGTGGTGTGTACAGGGCCTCAGTCTTGTAAAATTTCAAATATCAAACACCACCCATCACAAACTTTTGTGTAATTGTTTTTTAATTACTATTTTCTTGAAAGTACTGTGATTTGTTGTCTTTGCTTTGGTTTTCACCAACTCAACAACAACAAGAACAATCAAACATTAAGGTTTCCACATGCTAAAGGTGCTAGCATGATGCCATTTGTTTTGCTTCTTTTGATGCTAAAAAGAAAGGGTAGGGAAAGATTAGTATAGCTTTAATATTTAAATTATATGTTTAATTGCTTAAAGCATTATGTTAAAAAGTGAGAGTGCGTTAGCTAGCAGTGTGAACCTATTTATTCATGGGAGGACAATATTAATATTTATGTTAGCATGTCACTCTGGAGGCCGCTATTGTTATTGTCTATCTTGTCGTGTATATAGAGAAAAACTATTTACTGTGGTGCTCCTCCACATTAGCAACATTTCAGAAAAGTTGTGTTTCCCCATTGGAGCGTTATAAAAAACTTCCGCCCAGAGCCCTTTTCAAAAAGTTGCATTGGCAGGAGCACTTTGTCATATTAATAAACTGCCAAAATCCAACAAAAACTTTGCAAAATGACACTGAGTTCAATAAATACGCTCAAATTCAACAAACTTTGGTGAGATTTTTGTTTAGTGCAATTATGGCTGCCATATTTGACATTACACTTAATTAAAACCAATGTCCCTGCAAAATCTTGATCAGTGCAGCTTTAGCAACTTAATTCAAGACATCTGTTTACACATTGAATGGAAAGTGATTTTTTCCTCCTTTTTCTAGTTTAATTTGTTTTCCTTGTAATTTTACCATTTATCAGATCTTAAAACCATCAAAGCTAAAATATACCTTCCTTCTGTGTCTGTAAGTACACTTGATAAATTAGCAGGTGAAAGCCGTGAATAATATCCTGACTTTTTGCACAGATCGGCTCATTCTACTTTAAAAATCTGCCTTTTCTCGGCAGATGTCTGAAGAGCCTGAGAACCAGATGAACTAGATGACACAGCAGCTTGCTTACAAGCATTGGAACATTATATAACTTTTTTTATCTTATATAAGTTTTTCTGTCTCTGCTCTGTTGTCTTGGCAGGAGTTTTTTTTATACGACCTTCCTGTTTGTGTCAGCTGAACGTCATGCTGGATTAAAAACTTGCATTGAATTTGTGGAGTTTTTAAGATTGTGCAATTCATTCTTCAGGCCAACAGAGGTCAATAAAGGTTACGGATTGCGAGAGCTTCTTCCAAAACCCAGGCAAGTTACATGACATATAGTCGTTTATTTTCCCAATGGGACCCAAGTTTCCAACTCAGAATCTTTAGCTTTGTTTAATTTCAACCATCCATAGTATAGAGATGACAAAAGTATAGATTTATTTATAAAACGAAACGTATGGATTTCCTACAATACCTTGGTTGGTGCTAAATCAAGCTGTGGATGAAATCCACTCCTGGATGAAGCAGAAGCTATCCTTCAGCACATTACTGCACCAGATGATCTTCATGAGAAGAGCTGACGGGTGTATCATCCGTTGCTACGAGATGAAGTTTACTGCCTCTGTTCCACATGGAAATGTGTTTTTACAGAGTGAAAACTTTCTTTGTCCAAATCCTTGTTGCCTTTGGCAGGTGACGCGTCGTGACTCACTGTTACTCAAACCCGAGGGTCTCTATGGGCTACACACACACACACACACACACACACACACACACACACACACACACACACACACACACACACACACACACACACACACACACACACACACACACACACACACACACACACACACACACACACACACACACACACTTATAAATCACACACACACTGGGCCATACACTCGCCTGCCTGTCAGCCTGCCGTGATAATAAGAAGCTCAGTTTTAACAGAGTGATCAGAGGCGGATGTCCGTGGGCTTTCCCACTGAATTTGTCTTGACATGTTCAAAGAAAAACATGACTTCGTGACTCTGAGCATTGTACTTGTTTTGTACCCAGGGAGTTTACCCACAATTCACTGACCTGCCCTGGCCGGATTCAAAGAAAAACAGCAACAACATAGATGAAAGACTGCATTCCTCTCTGTGGTCATTATATGGGGAGATGCTTATCTGTGTGTATGCTCATATCAGCTGTA
Source organism: Lipophrys pholis (assembly GCF_963383615.2). NCBI lineage: Eukaryota > Metazoa > Chordata > Actinopteri > Blenniiformes > Blenniidae > Lipophrys > Lipophrys pholis. The sequence goes on from NC_137637.1 coordinate 9,390,504, forward strand.
ATCAGTCAGTTTATAATGACAATGTTTCAACTCTGACTGCTACCGCCCTCAAACATAAGGAGTTTGAAATTATCCATATGTAAGATTGCATAACTTTTATTTCATCCATCTAATTCACTTTATTTTTTTTATGTCCAGATTGACTGTACGGTTACGTACAGTCAATAACCTTCGGTCATCAGCTGTTTCCAGAATTTTCGGTGAACCTGTTCTTCAGCTCTGACTGTCATGCTTTTAGCCCACTATTAGCTCTTTGTTTTCCTCATCACGGTAACAGTTTCTCTGCTTTTCTCCAGTCCCTCACCAGTCATACTCACTATATATATATTCATGTAACAATAAAAAAAACATGTGTATAAATAGCATCACATTACAAAGAGGCATTACAATAACCTCATACACAAGTAACACAAACAGCTTTTTGAAGAATTTGAATATTTTGAAGTTCCCCGACCTCCGTGCATTACAGGCCTAATTACTGTCATAAGCAATTCAGTGATGCTCTGCCCAACTACCTCTGTCTCTTAAACATGTACATGCTCATTAAATTAGATCAGTTCAGAGTAATTATTATTTATATTTATAACTAGTATAACACTTTTCTTGGGCACGCAAAGACGCTTTACATAAAGAAACACAAATAAAGAAAAATAAAATGAGTTTATGGAAAAGCGAGTTTATTTTTTTTACCAGTGATATGATAATAGCTTCAATTTGCTTCAATATAACAACCTAAAATGAACAAATATTATACAGGAAAGAGGCTTTTCTGTGGTACCATAGCAGCATTCTGTTTACATACAGTGAAATCTAGTGGTCCTGGATGGTATACAATGGTATAATTTGATCTACTCTTTCAAGTCACATGACCAACCAAACAACTGAGAAAATAAATTAGCTTACTGCTTGGGGATCTTGTCTGAAATAAAAAGATCTTGATTGAATCCCTGTCAATACTTTTGTGAACATATGATTTAGCCTTTCAGCTCTGTGCACCAACATGAGGGATTTGTAATTAACCACTCAAGAGGTGCAATAAGTGCAGACTTTCAACTTCAATTTGAGGATATTCACATCTCAATCCGGTGAACTGTGTTGCAGCACATTTTATGTCCACGTTATTAATGGATCAAAAGTTATTGAACAATCAGCTGCCTGCTGTTCCATGATCAAATGTCTCCATTAGTACCAGAATGTCCATCAGCTGGTTCTGTAAACTTGAACCATCGACCACCAAAAAGGTGGTTTGGATCCCAAATGGTTGTTGTAGTTTATTTTCTAAAATGGGAGAACCAGAAGTTTAATGATTATAACATTCATGGTGGATAGAAATGATTAAAGGTGAAGAACAATAGAAAAGGTCAGTGGTATAAGGTGGTGGTGATGGCCTGGCAGGGTACTGCTTTGTCCTTGAGCAAGACATTTGAAAACATCTGCTCCTCAGGCACTGAACTGTGGCAGCCCACTGCAGCTAGCATGTATAGTGAAGGTTAACTCTGAATAGGATGGGTTAAATGCAGAAACATGATTTACCTGAGGGGATCAATAAAGTATGGTTTCATCTTTCTTCAAAGAAACAGAACTGGTGTTACAATTACATCTTTTTTAGAGAAGAAACCGTGAAATGTGGCAATTAGATGCTTGTGTGGGACTTTAATTCAATAATACCATGAAAATTCTATACTCCTGAGTTATGGAGTGGCATTACAGTTTCAGGTCATCCTCGAGTAGAAAGACCCAGGTGAACCAATAAATGAGAAGAATACGTATGATAATAGTATTTTGGTTTGAAAAGAACAGGATAGGTCATATGTCAAGAAGTGGAACACATACAGGAGTTTACTTCAAGAAACCAGAGTTTGACTTCTAGTTCACATTGTCTTAAAAATTTAACCAAATACATAAATGAAATCAGTCCCACATAACCATCTGCAACATCACCCTTCAATCAGCAGCTAAATGGCATTCAAGTTCTTGAACACGGTATAAAAACATGAAATTCATCAAATGAGCAGACCCATTCCCAATAGCACAGCTTGATTTCCCTGTTTTTCCCTAAGGTAACTGCAATGGCTGCTCTGGACTTTTGTCAACATGATTACAGGAATAAACATTCAATGTTTAGTTATGTTTTTCAATCCAAAAATTATTACAAGTGACAGGTGTACTGAATTTATCTATTTGCTAACAAAATAGAATTGGTCATAGAAATCTTCAATGCATGAGTGAGTTTGTGAAACAATGAGGCTCCGTTTACACGACATTTCAAGTGAAAATGCATTAACATGTAAATGTCCGTTTCCACAGAAATGGAAAAAACACAGTTTTCATGTTGGGCCACTAGTGGGTGCTGTTGGTTATTTTTGTGATGAAACCACTCACACATGCTATAACATTAACGAGGTTCACAGATATTCGTTTTCAAAGGCTGTCGTCTTCACTGCCACTTTTACACTATAGTCCTGTTTACTTGATTAGCTTCTCTTTTATCCTTTAATAACTGTTTCCTGGTGACCATATATGGAAGTAACATTCATCTCTATCAACAAATGAGTGTGGGGCCTCAGCTTCTCTTTCAAAGAGCTGTTTGCATGGTGGTAGTTCATCTTAGCAGGTTTGCTGCCACTTCTTTTCATTACTTCATAGATCTGTTTATTCCAATCAGACTCCGACACCCTTTTCATCCTTGGTCTAATACTATAACCTTGATAAATACCCAGAGCCACAGGAAATTCTGGGAAACTGTGTTACAATAGCTGCATGTCAGACTAATATCAGAAATAGTAATGAGTAATTCAGCTGTGTGCTCATGCATGTGGGCTCGGTTGGAAGAGAGGTTGTCTCTCAATTGGAACGTTGCAGGTTCATCCCCAAGTGTCAATGAGCAAGACACTGAACCCCAAACTGCTCTGATTGAATGGATGGAGTGCCGCATGGCAGCCACATCCAATCCTTTTAAAGACTTTTTCCCTGGGATAAATGAAATACTCTATTCTATTCTATTCTATTCTATTTCTATAAACTTTTGCCATTAAAGCAGTTGTTGTACTTTTAAAAGCAGTAACTACCATGTAGCTGTATTTAAGTAGTTGTTTTTATAAGCTCAGTAGAGAAATGACACGAAACAGTTAGAGATCATTTATATGAAATTGTACAGTTGATTTTTTAATGAGCATATCCATCATTTGTCACTCCATTATGATTTTCTATCTTCCTTCACATTAAAAATTCGCCCTGGTCCTGTTTAACTGATTTTTTTCTTTCTTTTGGGGACCAGGCTGTCTGAAAACATTTAAAGCTCCACCCAGAATGAGGCTGCACTCTTTCTCTCTCTCTCTCTCTCTCTCTCTCAATCTCTTTCTCTCTCTCTCTCTCTCTCTCTCTCTCTCTCTCTCTCTCTCTCTCTCTCTCTCTCTCTCTCTCTCTCTCTTTCGCTCTCTCTCTCTCTCTCCACCCCCCATCTCTCTCTCTTCATACATTTGTCTGTTCAGTGTGGATCCTGACACTGGACTTGTAGGAGCTGGGACCTGGGACTTGGAGAGATTATTTGGGACAGGAGTTTTACAGGAAATCTGAGCGATACCTATGTAAGACTTACTTGCTCAGCCACGAGAGTCCCTAATGTACCGCTGACCGGGAAACAGTGACGTTTAAAGTGGCCAATCAGAAAGCAGGGGGGAATACGAGGCTGTCTAGGCAATGTCCGCCCCCAAAGTTCCAAAACTCTATATCACAGCGAGCACACACACAGAGGCAGCGCGCGTGCAGAAAGAGACCACACTCGTGCAGAAAGAGGCGACGCACGCGTCGAGACGCACCGCGCGCGCAGAGAGCGGTCTTAACTGCGGGTGATTACAGTTTTTATGCGCTTGTGAGTTTGGCACTGAATTTACGCCATACTTCCCTGTGCGTAAAAGTAGCCGCACGGATGATGCCTTTTGCGCTGACAGAAGCGACGCGTACAAGCAGAGATGGGCAGCCTTGCTGGACTTCCACGGTCTTGGGGGAAACGTTGCGCACGCTCCGCGGTGGTCTTGCCTGTGGTTTCGGCTCTTCTCCAGTTTTGCGCCGCCTTTAACTTGGACGCGGAGACGCGCGTCGTCTTCTCGGGACCGAGGGGGAGTTACTTCGGTTACTCAGTGGACTTCTTCGGCAACGCGTCCAGGTAAAGTCTGCCGTCATCTCCAGAAAGCAAATATCACGTCTCCACAGTGTCCAAGGGTTTCTGATGCGCTTTACGCATTCGAATCACCGCTTTTAAAAAGGCACTTTCCATTTGTACTGATCCCAAATTAATTAAAAATCTTGTTTTGAAGCTTCTCTCACTAATTTGTGGTGATGTGTTGTTAAAGTTGCATCATTGCACATTGTGTAAGACTTTACTCAATCCATGAGACAATCAGGGGAGTGAAACATAATTCCCATGGTCCAAATCTGGCCCAAGAGCAGTGTTGCCAACTCCCTCAGTAAGGGAAGTAGCTATTGGCTGCCCTTAAAAAGCGCAAAATGACGTCATCACCTAATTTGCATAATTGGACATTGACGTGTAATTGTTAGGCACGCTGTTGGAAAGAGGAATAACGTAATCGAAGAAACAGTGTGTAAAAAAAATAAAACGGCTTTGCCATTTAGGTATGTTTCTGAGTTGTCATGTGTCTTTTTTATACCTGATAGTTTGGCACAGAAATCAGCCTTACAATAAAGGCAGAATGCTCCTGTATCATCTCCAATAAACGGCTTCAACCAGCCTTTAAATTCTGTTTGATTCTCACTCCTTTCTGTATTTTTGAGAGTACAGTTTTGACTCAGACACGATTAGCTGGCTTATGTCAGGGAGAGGCACACACTCTGGCAAAGTGAGGAAGTGAATGAGACTGTGCGAGTCAAATCCAGTGATTTATTGGATTTGTTTTAGTGTAATTGAAAAACATTTCTATTTACTTGCCGCTCAGTAAACCAGCGGCGGCCTTGCACATGCGCGGTTCATTCTCAGTGTGGACCAGTGTGGTGAGGGTCTCCTCTGGTCTGACTGCAGGAGGGAGGGACGTACTGTCAGACTGACCACAGGTCTGTCAATCCTTCTGGAGGAGGAGGGGCTCACAGCAGGACCCGCTGCTCGTTGACGACAGTGACTGCAGAACGATACCTGCTTTCACGTCAGAGTCGCCAAACACACTAGAAAGTCGCCAATAACACCAGAAAAAGTCGCTAGATTAGTCGCTAGTCGCTTTTCAAAAAAAAAAGTCACCAACAGTCACCAGATTTAGCGACAAAGTTAAACTTGCGCGTCCTGCCCGTGTCATCTGCCCACCTTGCCCGAAGGGGCGAGTGGTTTTTAGGGATGGAGCCGATCCGATCCGGTATCAAGTTCCGATAGCAACGTAATTCATGGATCAGAAATTTCCGATCCAACCTGCAGAGATTTCCGATCCATGAAGCCTCGTCTGCTTCACTGTTACTGAAATGACTCCACAGTGTTTCCCTGCTGCTGCTCTGCTCGACTGGATTTCCTGAAGGGAGGCGGGTCTCAATGAGATGAGGAGTAATGAGTCAGGAAATCCATTCCACAGTTTGCAGCCAGCGAGCAGGCTAGGGGAGTAGCACTGCGGCTATCCAACTTTTCATGACAACATGTTGCTGTTTGGACGGATTTTACACTCAAAACACCACAAAGCAACACATCAACGTGGATGTTAGCAAAGCAGTTGTACAGTGAGGCGGTCGCTTTGTCAACACACGTCACCGTTTTAAATCTCCAGCTCCCCGAGGAGAACGGCACTGACCGCGACATCAAAACAATGAACAGCAGCTCCTCCGCTGTAGCAGTCGATTCACACCTCCGTGAATCTGCGTCCTACTCCACGCTAAACTCCCTGAAAATAGTCCCAATCATTCGTGTTGTGTTAGAGCTGGAAACATTTGGTTTGTGCTGCGTTGCTAAATAATTTCTCCAGGGATTAATAAAGTGATTCTGAGGTTTTAAAGATAGAACTAGTTTATTATGAGATGATGACGTCACACAGACCCCCACATTGTCCAAATGGAACAAAAATAGTTTGTACTGCTTCCTTTTCTGACCTTATACTAGCCCCAAGTTGCCTTTTGAGAGAATACATGCATCCATTTGTACATTTCATACATTACTGTAGAGAGGAGTTTATTACAGCCTCATTTAAAGTCAAAAATAATGATAATAATAATATTAAAGCAAACAGAGCTGTGGTGTCAGAATCGTATCATCAGATATACAAATTTAAGTATCGGGATCGGATGGGAAGGAAAAAACATGGATCGGTGCTTCCCTACTGCTATGTAGATGAGCAAACCGCTCAAAATCCTTAATGTCAAGCCCTGCATTAGTATAGTGACCAAGCCTGGGTTTACGGCTTTGATAAGCACAATGGACAAGCGGTTGGCTTGTTGTGGTGAAAGTTTACATGACTTCAAGTCACAGTATTTAGTAAGTTTACAACTGTAATTGAAGTAGAAGATAAATAAACTGTCTTTCATATTAATACATGCTTCATTTGACTTTATCTTAACATAAGCCTAGCCTATAAGAAAGAACAGTTTATGTATAATAAATCTGATATTGTTTATTATAAGACAGATTGATTTATTGCTTGTGTTTGTTGAAAAATACATGAGAAGAGGACCTTGACAAAACAATCGCATATTAAATCGCAATATTGAGGAAAAAAATCGCAATTAGATTATTTTCCTAAATCGTTCAACCCCAGTTAAAGGTACAGTAGCTGTTATCATGGCTGAGCAAGTAAGTCTTACATAGTCATCGCTCTGATTTCACTTGATTTTGTAGTGGGTCCAATGTATGGAGCTGGGTTTTGTTTTTTGTTTTTTACTGTCCCAGCTAAACTGACGTCTGGTGGTTCCTTAATCTGGGTTGTTCACAGAAACGTAAATCAGTTTTTTAAAGTAATATTAAAACCCTATTCATTAATTCTATTGATAGTCTGTCATTGATTATATGACAGGGAAACAGTGACGCTTAAAGTGACCAATCAGAAAGGAGAGGGAATGACGAGGCGTCTATGGAATGCCCGCCCCCCCAAAGTGCCAAAACTCAACATCACCGCACGCAGAGAGATCACAGAAGTCACAGTGAGCGCACAGAAAGGCGCAGAGAGTGGTCTAACTGTGTGTGCGTGATTGCAGTATTTATGCGCTTGTGATTTTGGCACTGAATTGACGCCATACCCCTGGTCTACAGAGTGATGAAAGTGAATAAATGAGACACAACAGGTATTTATATTGTAAAGAGTTCACATTATCCTTCTTTAAGATGTTATTGGTTTGGACCCTCTGCTGGGTTTCAGACCTGTAAAACTCATGTTTGCCTGCACTGGCAGAGTGGATTACCTCAGTACCTCATTATACTTTCACTTTGTCTGCAATCTGTAGGCTTTCTCACGGTGGTCATGATCTCATCCATTCTTACCTCAATCTGGACAACACGTCTACAACTACCAACCAAAGTAGTTAAAAGTCAGACTGGACGCTACAGTCAGCACCGCAATGGTTTTACTTAACTCTGCTCCTTTTAAGCAGTGGACTGCAATTTAGAACTACGGTCCATTTGAGAAGCCATGTTAATGCTTATCGTTGGTTATTAGTAGATGTGGAAAGATTTCAGAAAATTTGGAAGGAGGAAAGCAGGGTTTTTTAGAAGGAATCTTAAGTGAAGGGTAAAACTCTTATAAAAGAGGGCTGCACAATGTCAGAAATGTTTTGTTTTCATCAATGTGTGCAATGGACATTAAACATACTACAAAATGATCATATTTTGTTACTAAATGCAAATATGAAGCAATTTCCTTATGAAACGATTGGCTATAAAACATGTGGAACAACAAGTTTCATTATTAATTAAAATTGTGAAAACACATAGTAAATTGGGATGTGCAATATATCTCAAATTTATCGTTATCGCAATATCAACATATGCAATATACATAAAAGATACTATACTATGAAAATTTTGCAAACAAATGCAGATTTGAAGCAATTTTCTCATTTAAACATGCAGATTAACAAGTTGGGATATTAATTAAAATTGTGAAAAAGCACAGTAGCAACTCGGGCTGGACAACATATAGCAATTTATTGTTATTGTAATGATAACAGGCAAAATATATATATATCACAAAAGACGAAACTGTGATGAGTTATGTTCTCATGCTCTGTGCATTCATGAGAGAATAAAAGTGCAATTTATTTCAATTAATTCTTCCGAAAAATGTGTGGTTAACTAAAACAAAACATTGCAATCAGTTGACAGTTGTAAATATTTCTTACGTGAAGGCCACAGGAGTCAGAACCATAAAAATGGAGACAGAAATGTTGACAAACTGCTGATCTTTTTAAACACTACTGATGGGATGCAGATGAGACGAAATACACAGCAGAAGAGGCAAGAGAAAGAAGACTGTTAGAACTGGGAATACCAGTATCGTGTATCGGGTCCGATACTGCATGCAGTATACATACTCATGAAAAATCCCTGATACAATCCTATGAGTATTACGTGATGTCAGCTGGTACACAAGAGAGAGTGAGCAATGTCGGCGGTTTGGAGATTCTTTAACGTTAATGTGAATGACAAAAGTAAAATATAAAGAGGAGGAGAAAGATATGAAATGGAGTGGGAATTAGGCTTTATGGCATTTATTCAGTACTTGTATACGTACTCAGTATCAGTACTTGACAACATGTTTATCTGATATCGAGTAGCAACATATGAGTATTAAAGTACTGAAGTAAATTGGATGAGGTCAAAGACATAGTTTACATGAGAGTATTTGTAGGTGAGATGAAGTCAGACACCAGACACGGTGTGTAAAAATCACTTGTTTTAGCTCCTGTCACATTCAGAATTCTGAAAAGGAATGAATGATGGATGAGGTGTTGATGGCATCATGAGTCACGAGGTTGATCCATCATTACCGGGTTTAAAAGTTAATAACCAGGAGTCTTTGAAAAAAATTTCCCATGAAATCTCAACACAGCCCTCAAACCAGCTGACAGAAAGTATTCAGTCTGTTGCCAGAATAAACGCTAAGAAAAACTAGATATTTCTCTATTCAAGGTCAAGTTGTAAAAGACTTCCCTGCTTAGTTTAAAGAACCAGAACCAAATATAACAGGATTATACGCAGTACGTTTGGCACCATTCCGATGAAAACAAACCACCATATAACAAAGCTATATTCTGAAACCTAATTTTAGAAAACTCACATTACAAAAGAATACTGCCACACACAGACATATTTTTTATTGATGAAAACAGTGGAGTTTGTCTATTTATTTCACAGTTTCTCAAATGTCACCTGGGTTCTCCACAGCCTAAACAAAGGAAACCAGCTGCTAGCCTCCGCTTTTAATTTGAAATTTAAGAGGTATTAGCAAGTCTGGCATAGAAATAAAGACCACTACTTCAGTGAGACAAAAGTATGTGAAATATACCTGTGGAGCTCATTAAAACACAGTCCCAGTTAATAACATGGTGAAATTGCCCATATCTGATGCTTCACTCATGGCGAGCGCACTGCATCTGTGTAATAGATGCTAACGCTACCAGGCTAAGATGAACAGTGGAGAAGCAATCACGACGTTCAACTTGTCAATCAGCCAACGTTTCAAGAGGAAACGCATCGCTTTTGTGTCTTTGCTTCATAAAAGTTTCACGTTTACACAGCAACCTTTTGTAACTAATGTCAGTTTACATAGAAACAGCAGAAACACTGAAAATGATGTAGTTTTCATGTTGGGCCACTAGTGGCTACTGTTTTCTGATTGAAACCACAAACACATGCATGCAGATAACTTTAAACTATAAATATTAACAAAGGGAGTACATGGATGAACAAGATTGTTATTATGGTGACTGTCTACTATAAATCTACCAGGTTCCAGGCAGATATGGACTGAGAGTCATGAGACTCTGAAAGCAAACACTGTTGTTATTGTCCATCTCCTGAGAATATGCAGACAAACTATCTACTATAACTGGTGTGCAGTAGCAGCGTTTCAGAAGAATTGCATTTCCTCCTGTTTCCCCCGTTTCCATGGGCTGAGCATTTACTAAAGTTCTATTTTCAAAAAGTTGTGATTTCAGTGGCTCTGAGCGCCGTTGTCCTGTAAACGGAAACCTAAAGGGCAAGAAAGGTTTTGTCTTTTCACTTGAAAACTTAATCATGTAAACAAGTCCTGAGTCTGATTTTGAAGCGGTCCGTAGAATTCTTGAGTTTGGAAATGGTTGCAGTGGACTCTGTTAGCTGGTTTACTGGTTACATAACATTTTACTGAATCAGCTTCAGGTTTCTGTTGAGAAACACTCAGATTTCTCTCCAAATCTCGTTCTGGGACTCTTCAACAGTTTGGTTTGCCTCGGGACGATCTGGACAGCAGCAGTGCACCGTGTGAAATCTGACAGTGAAAGGTTAAACATCACATATCCTAACATTTTATTGACTCACTGTGTCTCAGTGTTTCCTCCTCAGAGGCTGACGGACTTAAAAGCTGTGTTCGTTTAATTAATGGAGACATTTCCTGTTCGGAAATTGGTCAAGATTCCCAGAGTTTGTATAACTAAGCTCCTGCTGGTGAGAGGTCATGTTGTGGAGCAAATACTAAGATGTTGATTTACACCCATTTTTTTTCCTGCAACAATACAAACCCTCTGTCCCAGGCCGTACCGTAGTGACAGCTCACTCAGTGTCTGTGTGTCAGACTACTGCCTCTTGTTTTGTGGTGGTAAACAACCCAACAGGAGAGGAGACGCCGCTCTGAGTGCTCCTTCTGCTGATGATGTTACTTTAGCTGGTTGTCATGCATTCAGAAAATTACCAGGTTGTTTGTCAGTGGGGAGCCTTGTAAAGAAAAATGCTCCCGTGGCTTAGCCATGCCATTTCTGTTTTCACAGCCCATAAGTCTAGTTTAGGAGGTAAACCCAACACCTGCCCCGAGGGGGCTGGAGCTTCCTCGGGGCAGGTGCTGGGGTACGTTGGTGTTAGAGTCCAGACCATCCGGTTGGCCACGATGTATGGTCACAGATGTTTATTTAAAATGATCAACAGTGAGGCCGGTAACGCGTTACTTAGTGACGAGTCATCTAACGCGTTACTATTTCCAAACCAGTAATCAGATTAAAGTTACTTCTCCAAGTCACTGTGCGTTACTATCGTAAGGTACCGTAGGACGATTATCTTGTCTGCAAAGCCGCTTTATTATTAAACTGAACCAGGCAGCTCGTTCTCCCTCTTCCAAACGGACACAGACATACGCAGCACATGCAGTATGACCTCACCCGCCCCCTTCTCCACTCTCAGCCAATCACAGACCAGCTCGATCTAATGGTGTGTTCAGGTGACACAAAAGAATAGTAAAAAAGATATGTCAACACTAAACCATATCATTGCAACAAAAACACAATGAAAGACTTTATTTGTCCTCCGGGGGGGTAATTAAAAGGTCGCATAGAGCAGGTAGTGCAAATATATAAATAGATAAATTGTGCAACAACAGACTACAATGACATCAATGGGTAAATAAATACCAGTAATAGTAAAACTCTTAAAACAAAACCTTGAGTCAGACATAAATACAAGAAAGAATGAAGGTCAAAGGTTAAATATGTATCAGCAGGAGGCCGGGTGGTGATCAACACTGAGTTTGGAAAAACCAGTTGTCTTTTGTATTTTGAGATGATGGGGTGTTGTCGGCAGCTGTTGAAATAACTTAAAAGTTACTTGTAATCTTTTAAAGACAAGTAGTCAGTAAAGTAATTAAATTACTTTTAGAAGAGTAATTAGTAATCAGTTTTCAGATTACTTTTTCAAGGTAACTGTGGCAACACTGATGATTAATTACAAAAATCTATGACCTAAAACCTAAAACTTATTTAAACAAATATTTTTTCCTCTGTGAGTCCCTCCTGACTCAGACAATGTTTACACAACAATGTTTTCCAGTGAACACAGAAAACTTTAATTGTGTTTTTGGGGGTTAATTTATATGACAACGGTGCTAAACCTTGTTGAAAACGCAACTTTTTGAAAATGGAAACCAAGGTGGAACTTTTGAGAATGTTCCAACTTTTTCTCCATGGAAACGGGGAAAACGCAACTTTTCCGAAACGCTGCTGCACACCACCGACATACTAAACATGTGAGTAGATGGACAATAACAACCATAGCATCCTCCAGCGTGTCATGACTCCCAGTCCACATTCTCCTGGGACTTGGTAGTTTTAGTTGACAGTCACTGTAATAACAATCCAACCTCTTCACCTGAGTCCTGTACTACGAACCGTGATCAACATATCCAGGATCTCTCTCTGTTCCCTGGGTTGACTTATCGAGATGTGTGCGATCCTGATCACCGTTACTATGAAGCAGGTTATCAACTCGCTGGTTCAACCCAGAGCTACGTGTGTCCGTGCACGTGAAAGGGGCGGAGTTTGCAGCGTCTGACCAATCACACACACGAAGAAATCCTGCAGGGCAGTTTACATCTGTAAACTGAAGTAGCAATTATTCTCAGAGAATATGAAGAATTAAAACACATCCAGCAGCTAAAAGCAACACTGCTGCTGCAGCCAAAGCCAGAACATTCCTGACTTGTTTGTGAGATAATACGATATTAATTTATCAGCGATATAAACGGACAGCATGGCCGGCTGATCAATCAATTTCACTTTATTACAACAGTAACGTGTCGGGCTGAATTTCCTCACTGCTCTTCTTTTAGTTTATATTTTCCATTCAGTTGTTTTGAGGCTGAATTTCTCTTGTGAGAGTGTTTTGTGTTGGAATATTAATTCATCACCGCGATGACACGAGTAGTTGTGCGTTCCATAAATTCATGTTTCTGCAGTTCTGTCAGGTGTGATCATTAACCTCATTATTACAGCTCAACCCTCGTGATGATAAACAGACTTGGAACAAGTCAAGAAGAAAAACATCTTTCAAAGCCTCAGTGACCAGGATTTATATTATTATGTCAAAAAGATCGCTCTGAATTACTTTCTCATCTCTGCTCCGCTGCAGCTCAGCGCTGAACCTGCCCACCAATCACCATCATTTAAGAATGGGCAGGGCATTTTCCAAGAGATCTGATTGGTCAGGAGGCGGGGCTTTGACCTTTGATCGAGGACATATCCTGCTCCCAAGCAGGTTAGACTTTCAGCGTCAGTTGCTGGGGTGATTTATCCTGGTGAGAAGTGAACCAGCGTCGTAGTACGGAAAACCCAGGGTTAATCCTTGAAGGTCTCGTTGTTGCAGGTTTCATTAAACTCACTCACTCAATGTAGAGTTGTCATGAGGCGAATTGGACCATGTGATTGTATGTGTGACACCCCTTGTTTAAAAGAAGAAGGACAGAAGGACGGAAGCAGTGAAAGAGCTAACTAAAAGGTGGACGTGGTCCAACAAGCCCTTGTATTTGAGAATATTCAAAACCATCTGTCGCAACAAGACAAATTTTTGATATGTTGTTGCACGTATCCTCCAACTCCATAGTGAGCATTGAAACATTGGACTTTGTAGATTTTCAGATCTGGTTTTGTAGTTTTCTCAAGGTAAACCTAATATAAAGATCTGCCTGAAAGTGATATGGAGTGTGGAAATAGTTCATATCTATTGAAGTCCTGCGTCTTTTTCTGTTTTGCAACCTATTTGAGAGCTTTAAAATGGACTAAAGTCACATTTCAGCAGCACAGTTCAATTCTTTATCAGTCAGCTGACTAAACCATTTCACATATCAGAAGATTTGTGAAACTCTTTTTTGCTGCGGTCTGTATCTCACAGTCCAGCCAAGATCTCAGTGCATATTGAATATCAGAAAATAGATCCAAATGCTTCATTTATCATGTATACTTCCAGTTTCTTCACCGTTGACACGACAGCATACAGTAATGTGTCTGCACACAACGTATGCGCTATATCTTCAGGAAATAGTTCATAGCATAGCTTAGTAGATGGACACCAACAGCAATGAGTGTCATGACTCCCAGTCCACATTCTCCTGTGACTTGATAGTTTTACAGTTGACAGTCACTGTAATACTAATCTAACTTCGTAATAACAATCTGACTTGGTCGTCTGTCCATACGAATGTCTGTCTACTTGCTGTTGTTTATTTTTATAATGCATTGTTTCTCTGTGCATGTGTGTGGTTTCAATCCAAAATCAAACAACAGCACCCACTAGTGGCCAAATATGAAAACTACATTGTTTACAGCATTTTCCTGTAAGTGGACATCGTTTTCAAAACACCAATAATTTATTTTTATTTTGAATAGCGCTTTTAAAAACACTTAAAGATGCTTTGCATCATGATAAAATCAGCAAGCATAAAATGGAGAAACATTAAAAACAGTCACAAAAACACATAATTACTGTGGTGTAAATGCAAAAACCTTTCTGAAACAAAATCGATGCCTTTTCAGTTGAAACATCATCTTAGCTTGTTCTATAAAGGAAATAACCAGGCATAGATTTCTACACTGCCTCCTAGTGGCTAAATGGTGGTGAATGATAGGTAAAGAAGAAGTTGCACAAAACTCCAGATGCACAAAGACTGTAAAATACTGTCCTAAATGCACAAGATTAAAGGTTTGATGGTATTTTCCCTCATAATATGAATCACTTTGTAAATGAAATTCCTGTATGTTTCTCTGCATTGTCCCACCCAGCATGAATCCCTGCTGTTCTTCCTGCCAGATCTGCATTTCTCTTCCCTCTCAGAACAAGAAGGAAAACACACTAATTGGGTCTGGTTTCACGAAAAGTCTCGGCCACACACATATGCAGGAGTTTAATGCGTTTATTTACATGCTAATCAAATAAAGCAGATATTCAGGTTCCAGTTGGTATATCCTGTTTGTTATAACAATGCAGATAAAATCTGGAGGAACCTGAGTGGCAGCAGAGGAGAGAAAGACTCTGCTTGGTTTTAATGAACAAGCAGTGTGTTTATTAGTGATTGTAATAGAAGATAATACCACTGCTCGTATGTTGTTTCCAGTGATTTGGCTTTTGCCTGTTGGAATTAAAGCAGTGTTTGTGTGTCTATACGTCCGGAGCGGTTCAGCTGAGGGTTTTATGTTGTGTGGGTGACTTCTTGAGTGGATGGTTAATTTGAGGACTTGTTTCAGGATAGCGAGGCTGTGTGAGCGCCTCCACTGTGGCTCATAAATCCTGGAGTAGAAATTGCACGTTGCATCTTTGACCTGGCCTCGCCGCCGAGCCTCTTCCCTTCCCTGCAGATGTTCCTGTTGAGCATGAGCTGAGGCAAAGTACACGCACACTTCTATCACCGCTGTTAAAGAGCCTGTTGTTTCCTGTTTTCGCTACTGGAGCTTTTAGAATTGAATGTTCCGGGGATCACAGGAGGTGGCGGTCTGGTTTAAAGCAGCGAGGTGAAGGAAGAAGGAGGCTGCAGCGTGAGCGGTTTAGGAAAGCTCACCCAGCCATCTATATACTCCTTTGCTGCTCTCCAGACATTCAGGGGGGATGGGAGAGTGAGGCGTCTGTCTGATCTCTGCTAATGTCATCAGTCACCAGTGTCTCGAGGCTGCTACCACACCGTGCAGTTTCTGGCTGTGCCAGATGAAAGCGAACAACCAGGAGAGAATTGTGGTGATATCTTTGGTCTTTGCTCTAAACCGGTGTTCCTACGTCGCACTGTGAAACTGGTTCAGACAGCCTGGGATCAAATTCAGACATTTTTGGGAAATTTCGATACTGCTGCTGCGCCCTACGTCCACTAACTAGCCAGTAGAAATGCATTATGAAATGAAGTATCAGCACGACAGTGGCGCTAAACCCAAATCGATGCTTTGTGGGTAAAATGGCAAAACATGTAAAAACAAAGTGTGGGATGTAAATGAAAAACTTTTTGTCAATTTTACTCTAAAAACACAAAAATGCCACAAGTGCAAGGGCTCCATCCATATTCTGCTATTTTTGGGGTTTTTTTGTGAATGGATGGCCCAGGCTTACATTCTATTCTTGTTGGATCCACTGTCCACACTGTGACCCAGCTGATGGTTTCATCCTGCAATCTGCACACAGAAAACTTAATGTCCTGGACGAAATGTTTTAGATTATCAGCTGAAAGAAACTAAAAAAGTAACTTGTAATCTAACTTAATTACTTACAACTTACTTAGTAACAAATAATCAGTAAAGTGACTTTTTAAAGGAGTAACTAGTAATCAGTAATCAAATTACTTTTTTCAAGGTAACAGTGGCAACACTGCTGTGAGCTTACAAGATTGTTAAAAATCTCAGTTTCTCGTCGGCTTTACGGACCTCCAACATGCAATACAGGTAAATTCACATGGAGGAGCAACGCTGCAGCATGTGCTCTGCTCAAAGTCAATTTATTTCCAGACAGTCGTCCAGGGAAAAAAGAAAAAAAAAAAGCATGAACATTTCCAGATACTTCTCATTGAGTCTCTTACTGTCCTGTCAGTTGTTTGTTCAGTGAAACTCCTACAAGAGCATTTTCTCTGCACGTTGGAAAAGACCTGAAGCAGAACTGAGGATTACCCAGAGATGATGGCGGTTCATTAAAATAAAAAAAGCTCCTGAGGCGAGATTGTGTCACAATCCACTTGGGTTTGATAGAAGCTCAGTGAAACATATACCCATTCACATGTTCTTCTATTTAGCCTATTTAAGATGTAAGAATGTAAAAGGGACTGAAGGTTTCTAACACAGAGAATCATTACTCGGCTCTGGAGTTTCTCTTTGCTGGTGGGAGGATTTTCGTGTTTGTGTCATTAGAACGAGTTATTCTAATGAGTCCGTTGTCATGTTCACAGTAATTTAATATGGTGTCAGGTTGTTTTAGGTGACTTTGTGTCAGTCATTTAGAATAAGATGCATTTTCTTTCCAAGAAAAGGCAAATCCCGTCAGTGTTTATGTCATTGTGTGAGAAGTTTGAAGGTAAAGTGTCACACATTGTTATTTATACACATCCTACACAATTCCACCTTTTTCAGTGTGTCACTTTTTTTCATATCTTCTGTGATTAACTCATTATTACTGGTTTGGAAGAATAGGGAAAATTAAATTATGGTTAAAAGAATGGTGACACAATGTACCACTGTATTTCTGAGTCTTCATGAACTTTAGTGATTCAAATCTGAAAGAATTTCTTAGTTATGTAATGAACAAACAAATATTGAGTCCTGTTGTTCTTGATTTTTGTGTTTTGGCCATATTCCAACTGGTTCATCTGTTTTCTGAGAATTTGAAGGTCTTCCTTCAATCTTCATCTGACAGTGATGGATGGTATAAAAACCTCGGGATGCACTAATACCACTTTTTGAAAAGACGAGTACAAATAGGAGTACTGATCTTTAGCGACTTGTCGATTCTGAGTATTGATACAAGCATGAACCAAATGCTATAAAACATCATTCATACTCTGTACACTAACGTGATTTGAAGGCTATGCGTTGGCCTTAACCAGATCAATCAGAGCCCTTGTGGTCTGCATACTTCCCTTTGTGTTCTGTGCTGCACCAAACACATAGATGGCAGCTGCTGCAGGTGTGCGTAGCGTTGGTGCACAGGCTGTGTGGAGGTGGTCGGTGGCAACGCAAAGCCTTTCCTTGTCATTTCAATATGGAGTATAAATTAGGCTAGTTGGACTTTAAAGTTGGACTTTAAACATGTAGCGTCGCTGGTGTGAGCCCTGAAACACTTTAGCATGTGGAGTGTAGCACACCTCGGCGCTACTAGATCCACTAAGCAATACAACTAATTCTGCTGGTCCAAATATCTCTGGTGATTAAGTTGCTGGTGTTGTACAAACTGTCTTTCTCCTCCTTTAGATGTTTTGGCAGCACATAATTTACACTCTCTTTCATTTGTCATTAATATTAAGAATCTCCAAACCGCTGACATAGCCCGTCCTCTCTAGTCTACCTGCTGCTGATGAATGATGCCACGTAATACTTGCCAGGTTTTATCGGGGAGCTTTTACGAGTATGTGTACTCAGGGCAGTATTGGTCCCGATACTGGTATCGGTATCGGTTAATCACACTGCAAAATGTAGTATGAAGTGTGATCTTGGTTAGGTTAGTGTGTAACATCATAATCAATGATTTTATCCAGTGTAGTGTTTCATATTATGCATATTATGCTTATGCTACATTCTGGAGGTCTCACAATGTTCCTATTTAAAAAAACAGCAAGTGAGAAACTAGTAGCAGGAGGAGAATGAGCTATGCTACTGCACATGACATGGTAAAGACCGGCAAACAGTCAGATTTAGGGGTTTCTGTACAGGCGTTCAGCTCACAAAGCTACTTTTGTTATTTCTTTATTTTTTTGCTGGTCATGTGTCATGATCGAGTCACAGCATGAATTTATGTCTGCATGATCACCTAAGCTGACACAGAAACCACATTAACGGTCGAAAATATGACGTATTCCAATCCTGGCATAGAGAGTCATACCCAACTCTTTGCCATGAACGACGTCTACCCCCGGACATAAAGCTGTCCTCGTTCTGCTCGCCTCATTATTCCACACAGGACACGGAGACATCAAGGGACCATTGTGGCTTAATACCAACTTGACCTCATGTCACACTGTATTTCTTTCTCTTTTTTAATAGAAGAGGACTGGCAGCTGATTCTAATGCTCACTCAGTCATTTTACTGTATTTACCATCTGCTGTAAAACCCAACTGGTAATAACAGGGATGTGCAGCATTGAAGTCACTGAGGTAATTGCAGCAAATTGCTCTTTAAATGTTCTTTACATGCCTTTATGAAACAGTTGTGCTGGTTCTTCCAAGTCCCCATAAAAAAAGAAAAGACCCACAGGATGGAGCTTTTTCTAAAACCTTCTGTGTTCTCAGCCACAAACTGTGATGCAATTTATAGCATCATGACAGTGAATAAAACAATACAGTGCAATAAAATTAATTCAATTGTTATTGCTAATGTGTTCCAGGCAGTTCCAGTTATTATGGCTTTCATCTGAAGGTTTTTATTTGTGTGTGATGTGCTTTAAAATGAGCTTTTACAAAATGCTTGTGAATAATGTGGCCTATTGGCAAGTTTAGAGATGAAGTGTCAAACTTATTTAGTTCAGGAGGCACAGACAAGCCAGTTTGATTTTGCTGCTCTGGTCACTTTGAAATCATTCAATACTTTGCAATGAAAAGGGAAGTAAATCAGTACTTTCCATACATTTTCTCATTCAATTTCCTCTTTTCTTTTAACTAAGGCACAGCTTACATGGCCACAGTTTCTAGTGAAAATGCTAAACTTTCGTAGAGTTTTGGTGTCCCGTTTGCTCGTAGCCACTGAAAACTTTTAGAAAATGTCCCACATCACTTATTCCAAAGGAGGGTGAGGATAAATCTGATTGTGGTAATTATTGCCCGGAGTAGTTTCAAACCCATTTACATTGGAACTTGGAACAAGGCAAGGATGTCAAATGATCTTATTTGCGATTTCTATAGAGCCTCTTTGTCATATTTCCTTATTTGTGGATGATATATTGTTACAGCTGAATCCATGAGATATCTGGGGGTTAATTTACCTACGGATGTGTCAAAATTGTTCTCTATCAACTTTCTGCCCCTGAACAAGAAAATTAGAGGAGACATAAGGAGATGGGATTCAAAACCTTTTCTTAATTTTGGGTCTCGTATTGAATCAGTAAAAATGACGATTCTGCTGATAATGTTGTATTTCCTCCAGTCCCTTCCAATAGATGTGTCTGACCAATAGTTTCAGGAGTGGGATAAACTTATATCTGTAAGGGTCTGTGTCTGTCTTTGTGTGTGTCTGTCAAGTCTGCATCATTTATCTCTTTGTCACTTCCTGTTTTATTTTGAAGTCTATCTTATCTGTGTCTTTGTTCACTTTCCCTTCCTGTTCTCACTCCCCCTGTGTCTGATTAGCCTTGATTCGTATCACCTGTCTGCCCTTCCCTTGTGCATTTAAGACCCTCTTCCTTTTGTCTCAGTGCTCGTTTATCATTGTTGTTCCGCTTCATGACCTCAGCCCATGCCTCGTGTTCGTCTTCGTGTTTTGGATTTCCCTGTGTACCGACCCCTGCCTGGACTTGGACTGCCTCTTTGAACACCAATCCTAAACGTGTTTGCTCTGACTCTTTAATAAAAGCTGCAAACGCCAGTTCTTTGTGCGAGTCCGCGTCTGGGTTCTCTATGAACCCTGATAATATCGAGATACATTTGGCAGGGGCGAAGACCAAGAATTAAGTATCAGCTCCCAGGTCTAAAATATTGTTATACGGCTGCACAATTGAGACTATTAATATGTTGGCGTAATCCAGAATACAGGGTTCGATGGAGGAGATTGAGGAGCATATGACGGGGAGAAGGTTACACAACAGCAATGGGACAATATTTTATTAAAAGCGTTAATAAAGGGCTTTGGACCCAAACCTAAAAACCATCTCAAGACTTTATTGGGGTCTACAACAAATGAAAGGCAACTCATTCGGTCTTAGTCGTGCCTCACACGACTAAGACACACGAGAGGACACAAACGATTGGCTGGCACTATGCCATCTTGGAACTTGGAGCAGCAGCCTCAGAGCATCATTATAATAATAATAATAATTATAATAATAATAATGATGATAATAATAATGCATTGGTTTTATATAGTGCTTTTCTGGACACTCAAAGACGCTTTACATTGCATTATTCATTCACTCCATACTAAGTGGTGGTAAACTACTGTACGTAGGTAGCTACAGCTGCCCTGGGGCAGACTGACAGAAGCGAAGCTGCCATTTTGCACCATCGGCCCCTCCGACCACCACCACTTACTCACTCTCACACTGCAATTGGCTCCTTTGAGCCTCTGGATGCTCAGCTTCTTGTAGTTGGACCATAAATCAGCAGTGTACAGCGGTGTGACGTTACATAGGCCCTAAACACTGAACATTTGACCGAATCTGAGCACATAGAAAACTTTTTAATCAGCATGTTAGCCTGGGCGTGTATTTTACAACACTGCCGATAGATGTCTTTATCATCCGTCCAGTCATCAGATATGACATGGCCTAGGTATTTAATTTCCTCACGGACATCAAGAGGACTGTTAGCCAGATAAAAGGTTGTAAAACTTGATTTCTTGTCCCCAGTGTTTCAAACTATCATTATGCTGCTTTTCTTAGCATTATATTTGATGTCATGATCGCTGCCATACTGAGAGCACACCTTCAGCATCTGTTGCAGACCAGCACTATAAGGGCTCAGTAGAACCAGGTCATCCGCATACATAATATGAATAACAATGGTATTGCCCACCAGACAACCTGTGTTAGACCCATTCAACAGATTTGATAGGCCATCCATATAGAGATTAAATAAAATAGGAGATAGTATTCTCCCTTGTCTTACTCCATTGCACACATAAAATAGAGCAGATAAAACATTATCCAATTTAACATTAAAAGATTGATGGGCATACCAAAACACTAAAATTCTCACTAACAATGTAGGGACACCTCTGTCCAGGTATTTCACAAACAGTTTTTCATGATAAATTCTATCAAAAGCTTTAGATGCATCAATAAAACATAAAAATACAGTGGAATTAAGACGTGTACTTGGATACAATCTCTTTGAGAGCATAAATACAAAGGTCGGTACCATGTTTTCTTTAGAAGCCAAACTGGATGTCAGTAGTGAGGACATGCATTTCTAACTTTGTTTGCAGGATTTTCTCCAGTACTTTCGACAAGACACTGACTAATGCAATAGGTCAATAATTGTCCATACTAGTCCATTCAGTTTATCATCCTTGTCTTTAAGCACAGGCACTAACAGTACAGACATAATAGATTTAGGCAGAACACCATGAATCAAGAAACCAGTAAAGCACATGGCGAGCAAAAGGCAGGAGTCTATAGCTGGAGTATTCTAGATGTTCTGCAGTATTGCAATCCATACCACAGGCTTTATTATTCTCCAACATGTTAATGGCATCATAAATATCTGCTGCCCTAACTACCATATCTACAGAGAGACCAACATGATCATGATCAAGAAAGATTTTGCTACTTTGAACACAATTGAAAAGTTTGTAGTAATGCTCCTGCCATTCCTCGGCTATTTTTCTGGGCTGCTAACAGCCTCAATATCAAAAGGCAGGGGAGTCTTAATATTATTCATGACCTTGACCTCTTTGAGGAAGTCAAGGTCATGATCAAGAAGTCAGTGAGATTGTTATTCTGAAGCTTTTTAGCAAGCAAACCAGCTCTCATTGTGTTTTCATTTTGCTTAATAAAACAAAGTGCATATTTAAATCTAGCATTCATGATCTTTTTATTATCTAATAGCACCCCTTGTCTAGGTCTGCCTGCCTCTGCCCACAGTCTAAAGGCCTCTCTAGCAGCAGCATGTATGTCAGCCACCAACTCATTCCACCAAGATCTGATGTTGGGTATTTTATATTTTAGAGTAGAGTAGAGTAGAGTAGAGTAGAATAGAATAGAATAGAATAGAATATCTTTATTGTCATTGTAACAGAGGTACAACGGAATTCTTTTTGGCAGAAGGCGGTGAGTCTGATCCTGGCCGCCTTATCTCTGTACAGTTCAGTACGTCGTCTGATGACGTGAGACAACCTTGGAGTGTTCTGATTCAGAAACAAAGTTCGAGGTGGAGCGAGGTTGAGAAAATAAGGAGGCGGGACGGAGCGTCAGTCTGCACAAACATCCTGGAGAAATAGAGAAATAAACCAGCCTTGGACGACTGTCTGTCTGGGGGAGTCAATGTCGATAACTGTTTTCGATCAGGCTGAGCACAATTTATCTCGGCCTTAAAAGTCCTCGGTCTCTCTGCAGTATCCAATATCCAATATCCAATATGGTGGCCCTTTACCTTCCAAGCCGAGCTGACAACTTCTCCAAGTTGGATTCCAACCCGGGTAGACATTCAAAAGTCTCATCCTGCTTACTTTCACGTTTGTTTATCGTCTGAGTGCTCAGAGCTCCCCACAATCCCTCAGCGACGCCTGGCAGCCTTCCCAAAACAGCTGCCAGTGTCATCCGAACTTTGCGATAAATCAGAAAACTTCCAGCTCCAATCAGCAGCATACCTGTTATCATAATTCCAATTATGTTGACGTCTTCCACGTCTTCAATGGAAAGACTGGACAGGCACACGATCCTCCAACTCCCCCAAGAGTCCCAACGTGTATCTGGCAGCAAACGTTCCATCAGGACAGGCGGGCTTCTCCTTTGCCCATTCTTTTTGTCAAAAAAATTTGGTCGATTGCATTGAGACCAGCTAATCAATTCCATGATTTCGGTTTGGATAAAGGTGCAGAGAGAGGCTCCTATTAGATTCTGACACTCGTTTACTCTTGTGAAATGGTTCAATGGAGGCATTAAGACATTTCACAATATCACAATACATGGCACTAGGGCTGAACGATTAATTGCATTTGCGATAATATCACGATATGATAAAACGGGATTTTCGATCGCAAAGGCTGCGATTTGACTGCTCACGTGATCTGGCCACGTCACGACTTGTGTCATGCGCCCACATATACATCATGAGCAAGTGGAGCAGAGCAGCAGTATTACTCCTTATGAACATAATTCGAAACGGCAGGTGGAAATAACTCATAACCCATAACGGAGTTCATAGCAAAAGATATGATACCCATTTGATGGGCTCGACATTAAGGTCTGTCCGACCGTCCGGGGCTGGTAAAAGCTTTGCTCGGGCAAGTGAATCATCTGCCCACCTCGCCCGAACGGGCAAGTGGTTTTTAGGGATGGAGCCGATCCGATCCGTTATCGGGTTCCGATATCAACGTAATTCACGGATCGGAAATTTCCGATCCAACCTGCGGGGATTTCCGATCCACAAGCCTCGTCTGCTTCACTGTTACTGAAATGACTCCACAGTGTTTCCCTGCTGCTGCTCTGCTCGCTGGCTGCAAACTGTGGACTGGATTTCCTGAAGGGAGGCGGGTCTCAATGAGACGAGGAGTAATGAGTCAGGAAATCCATTCCACAGTTTGCAGCCAGCTAGGAGGCTAGGGAAGTAGCGCTGTGCTATCCAACTTTTCATGACAACATGTTGCTGTTTGGACGGATTTTACACTCAAAACACCACAAAACAACAAAACAACAAAGCAACAAAGCAACTCAGCAACGTGGATGTTAGCAAAGCAGTTATACAGCGAGGCGGTCGCTTTGTCAACAGATGTCACCGTTTTAAAACTCCAGCTCCCCGAGGAGAACGGCACTGACAGCGGCATCAAAACAATGAACAGCAGCTCCAACGCTGTAGCAGTCGATTCACACCTCTATGAATCTGCGTCCTACTCCACGCTAAACTCCCTGAAAATAGTCCCAATCATTCGTGTTGTGTTAGAGCTGGAAAGATTCTGTTTGTGCTGCGTTGCTAAATAACTTCCCCTGGGATTAATAAAGTGATTCTGAGGTTTTAAAGATAGAACTAGTTTATTAAGAGATGATGATGTCACACAGACCCCCACATTGTCCAAATGGAACAAAAATAGTTTGATCCTTAATGTCCAGCCCTGCATTAGTATAGTGACCGCTTACAAGACTGCAAATCACAGTATTTAGTAAGTTTACAACTGTAATTGATGTAGAAGATAAATAAACTGTCTTTCACATTAATACATGCTTCATTTGACTTTATCTTAACATAAGCCTAGCCTATAAGAAAGAACAGTTTATGTGTAATAAATCTGATATTGTTTATTACAGGAGAGATGGATTTATTGCTTGTGTTTGTTGAAAAATAAATGAGAAGAGGACCTTGACAAAATAATGGCATATTAAATCGCAATATTGAGGAAAAAAATCGTAATTAGATTATTTTCCAAAATGGTTCAGCCCAACATGGCACAGAGATTCTCAGCATGATGCGCAGCCTTACAGTTCATATCTGAGCACATTAGGGCCTCTTTAGGCAATACAATATTATTTAGAGAGCTGTCTGTTAGCAGAGAGTATCTGTCAGGCAAGTCACTTTTAATTAATGATCTTATTACTGAGGAAAAAAAAGATTTCAAGTTCTTAAGAGAAGCTTGGTTAACTGAAAACAACAGTGCAAACAGCTCTCATTGAATCAGCTCCTCCACACTTCAGTTTTATCAACGAGGTCAGAGTGTTGAATAAATGAGGTGGAGTATCTTCTTTGTATAATGATATGTATTAATGCAAACAGCTGTTGTATGGAAAGTTTGACTCTTTTGAACATGTTGCTCTTCAGGTGAACTCTTCCTATCTGGCAATATTAGTAACCATCTCCACACCACCCAAATACAATGCAAACTTCTTTCATGACTTTAGCAACCTGCTGTCTGCTGTATGTATTGATTATGACTCTGTTGTGGTAATGGGTGATTTTAATATTCATTGTGATAATCCAGAAGATAACAGT
The DNA here is from genome assembly GCF_963383615.2 of Lipophrys pholis. Classification (NCBI taxonomy): domain Eukaryota; kingdom Metazoa; phylum Chordata; class Actinopteri; order Blenniiformes; family Blenniidae; genus Lipophrys; species Lipophrys pholis. The sequence goes on from NC_137637.1 coordinate 9,415,965, forward strand.
GCTCAGGAACTTCTGAACATCAACTACAAAGAAACACTTTGCATGTATAACCTAGAATTAATAAGAGCCAGACAATCTTTCTTCTCTGAGATCATCACCAAACACAGTGATAATGCTCGTTCTATGTTTAGTGTCGTGGACAGACTGACCAATCCCTCGCCATCAGTACCTCCTGAACTGTTATGTGATGCATCGGGCGTTTTTCCAAAAACTCTAAAGACAGCCGTTATCAAACCTCTTTAAAAAACGAGTAATCTGGATGTTTCAGTAATTAGTAATTACAGGCCCATATCAAACCTTTCTTAAGTAAGATTATTGAAAAGGAAGGTTTTACACAACTTAATGCTTTTATGGCACAAAACAATGAGCTAAATGTTTTCCAGTCTGGATTTAGGTCAAACCACAGCACTGAAACAGCTCAAGTGCTGAATGACATCTACATGAGCAATGACACTTCCAGAGTCTCAGTTTTAGTATTACTGGATCTTAGTGCTGCTTTCGACACAGTTGACCACAACATACTGCTGGACCCACTGGAACAATGGTTGGGAATTTCTGGCACTGCACTAAGTTGGTTTAAGTCCTTTTTGCAAGATCGCGACTATTCTGTGTCAATAGCTGATTTTGAATCTGAGCAAATTAAAATCACTTGTGGAGTTCCTCAAGGTTCCACCCTTGGGCCCCTTTTATTTAACTTCTGCATGCTCCTGCTGGCTCAGATCATGGAACATTACTACATCTCTCATCATAATTATGCATACGACACACAGCTCTATATATCAGTGTCAGTGAATGACCACGTCCCCTTATACCGGCTGAGTACATGCATAAATGAAATTAATGAGTAAATGTGTCAGAACTTTTTACAACTCAACCCAGAGAAAACTGAGCTCATTGTTTTTGGCCCCAAAGAAGAAAGGTTAAAGGTCAGTGCTCATCTTGACTCCATGTCACTCGGGACATCAAATTAGGCCAGAAATCTGGATGGAGTTCTGGACTCAGACCTGAAATTTAACAGCCACATTAAGACAATAACAAAATCAGCTTACTGCCATCTGAAACATATTGAAGAATTAAAGGATTTCTGACCCAACAAATTTCTGAGAAACTTGTTCAGACATTTATTTTCAGTAGGTTGATTATCGTAACGGTGTGTTTACAGGCCTCAGTAAAAAAATCTGTCAGACAACTACAGCTAATCCAGAACGCTGCAGCCACAGTCCTCACCAACACAAAGAGGGTGGAGCACATTACTCTAACACAAAGAGGGTGGAGCACATTACACCCTTGCTCCAATCCCCGCACTGGCTGCCTGTGTGCCAAAGGATTGACTTCAAAATCTTACTTCTGGTCTATAAAGCTTTGAATGGTCCATCCATCCATTTTCTCCTGCTTATCCATTTCCGGGTGGCAGTCTGAGCACCGTCACCCAGATCACATTGCACCAATTAAGAACCTTTCCTGCAGGTGGTGAGCCCACAGGAAGGTGGCACCCAGCGTGGGACATGAACCCTCTACCTTGAGACTGTGAGGCTCATGCTCTACCAACTGAGCTAGCTGGGGGTTGCTTTGAATGGTCTCTGGCCTAAATCCATCTCAGATTTACTTATAGAATATCAAACCTCCAGACCTCTGAGGTCCTCAGGAAGAGGTTTACTCAGTGTTCCCAGAGTCAGAAACAAACAAGGTGAAGCAGCTTTTAGTTCCTACCTCCTCACCTGTGGAACAAACTTCCTGAACACCTGAAGACTGCTGACACACTCACCTCTTTTAAACCAGGACTATAAACATTTCTATTTGAACAGGCTTTTGAATAACAAATAGATTATACTTACTTTATTAAATTTATCTTAATAAATCTCTTACCTTATTTATTATACTTTTTCTGCTGTTTTTAAATCCCCTGAATTTAGCACAACCACTGACACTACAGCAAGAGAACATAGACACTGTCTGCAAACTGCTTTGCGTAGTGGGTGGTTCTGGATACAGGAAGTAGGCTGTGACTGTTATTACGTTAAGTTGAACGTTTTGAATGAGTGCACAGTGACTTTCTGGGGTTCCCGGCCTCTGTTGAGAGGTTGCAAACGTGCAAGATTCCAAAAGTGAGAGTAACATTCTGTTAATCCAGGTCTAATGATAAAGACCTAACTGGTGAGCCATTTGCTTAATATTTCTTCAATTTCTTTGTAAAGCACTGTGAATTGCCCTGTGTTTGAATGGTGCTCTATAAATAAATTTGCATTGCCTTGCCTTGCCTTTTCTTGTGATTTACAGTTGAAAATTCAGTTTGTGTAACGTAGCTTCCTTTGAGATTTGTGACCGAATGTCTTGACACACTCAGCCGTGGTGTTTTTTCTTGACCTACAAGCACATTCAGACACTCTACTTTCCTATGAAGCATCATTTTAGTCTTGTTAATGAATTCATTGCAAAAAATTTGCAAAAAACCTCAGTTTTGCTCAATTTGGCATGTTTTTTTAGAAGAACTTGATTTTTGTGATGGTATCAATGCCGGTTTCAAGTGTGTACTGGAAAAGGCAACTTTTTTCACCCTTTTGAAATTTCTCTCTTATTCTAATTCTATTTCCGAGTTTTAGTTTTATGCTCGACAGACAGAAAAAGCAGTCATGGTTTGTAAACCTTTCTGAAAGTCTGTAGATGTCGAGACCTCGACCTCTTACTACTTCTACGTTTGTTTTTAAACTTCTCAAATCTTTCTCAGAACCTTGTAGAAGAGATCTCTTGTCATAACTAATGTGTCTCTGTGTTAGTTTGGACCACATTACAACATTTGTTTCTCTTCCCGGCCATCTAGTATCAGTGTTTTGATCGGCGCCCCGAAAGCAAACACCAGCCAGCCCGACATCACGGAGGGGGGAGCTGTGTACTCGTGTCCTTGGAGCCAGGGCAACTGCAGCATCATCGACTTCGACAAGCAAGGTGAGTTAAATACAAACTTTGCTTTCATTTTTGAGCAGTCCTGCTCTTCTTTTCTAAGACCCCATTCATTTATTTTCCCATAAGACTGAATAACTTGCCTTTCCAGATTAAATGTCTGTTCTAGACGAGGATTTTGTGAAATAAATTTCCAAATAAATGCGACTTACGACTGGTGCAACGTATACTCAAGAGAGATTTATAGTCTGGAAAATACGGTATAAAACTACCAAGTCACAGGAGACTATGGACTGGGAGTCATGACATTCTGAAGGCAAACATTGTTCTTATTGTCCATCTACTGAGCATGTGCAGAAGAGCTATTTACTACAACCGTGGTGGGCGTGCGCAGTAGCAGCGTTTCTGTCACTTCCACAGAGACGGAGCATTATTCAAAAAGTTCCCCCTTGGAAGCTATTTTCAAAAAATTTTACTTTCAGCGGCTAAGAGCACAGTTGTGTAAACGGATTCCTAAAACGAAACAAAGGTTTTCTGTTTTCCCTTGAAAACTTTGTTGAGGAAACTTTGCTTAATATAGACATTTTTTTTCCACATCAAAATCCCAGCAGGAGATGGTGGATCACATCATTCCAGGATAGTAAACACTCACTTTCTCTGGACTGTACGGAGCCTCTCAGCTCAGCTCGGAGCTGCCGGGAGCTTCAGCTCTACTGTGCTTGACCCCAGGGTCAGAAGTGTGGCTCCCTGCCACTTTACCTCTGCTAATGTGGGGCCGCAGTGTTTGGATTGAAACCCGACTTTGATGTCCCTCCTGGGTTTTAACTGCCTCTCCTCCACCCCGCCCCTCGCTCAGGTCTCTGGGTGAAGTTTGTAATGTTTTCACGGGGCTTTGATTCTTCTGCTGAACTCCGTAAGCACTCTGTAATTAGTGCAAGAAGAGTCATTATGGGCGAAAGACCCTCAGAGGAACTGGACGCTGCCAGGAACATAACCCCAACCCATCAGAAACGCAGGAAGCGATAAGGACTGCCGTTTGAGGTTTGTAGGGTGTAGCTTCTCACCCGCACGATGGTATCGCACGCAGTTTACGCGGGCCGAGAGCTGAACCTCTTTGTTCATAAATCCACGCCCACTAACAGTTTACGGACACGAGTCGGCTGTGAAACATGATCCTGTGTTAAGATCTGCACACACGTGCTCATACATTTATGTCGCGCCGTCTCGTATTTCCCACCGTGGGCCTCCGGGTTCACGGTGTGTTGGAGGACACAGGCCAGACTCAATTAACCGAACAGGCATGCTGAGCAGAGGCAGCCAGCAGAGTTTAATGTCAACACGCTGCTGCATGCTGCAGGCGTTTACATCAGGAAATAGAAACTAGCACTCATAGCAAGGTCGTAAGTGTTATTCACATTTATCACTACCTTGATCAGGACTATGGACAAGCCATGGCAAATGTATTTACAAAGCACCACACAAGGAGATTTTTAAAATCTTAAGAAATTAGAATAATGAAAAAAAAATGTACAAAGCGATTAAGAAAGGCATAAAAAAAAGACAACATATAATCAATAAATAATCTATTGTTTAAAGTAAAGCCTAATTTTCGTTGTGTTTTGAGTTTCCGGTTACATGACAACAGTGCTCGAAGCCACTGAAGCGTTTTCATATGTCATTAGAGACAAATTTCAAGGTGCGCACGTCTTGAGAGCCAAGAAATGAACAATTAGTGAACTTTTAACATTATTACAAGGTTGTCATTATTGTCGTATTGTATGGTATTGTCGTTATTATCAATATGGTTAAGTTTGCCCTGTAACAGTTTCTCAAGCACTGAGAGCAGGCAGAGACACAAGCAAATTTCAAAACAAAATTTGAACAGCGAATCCAGGATGTATGTAAATCAGTCAGGGTTCGCTGAAAGCATTAAAAAGCAAAGAAAGATTTGTTTTTCAGAAGATGGTTTATTTTCTCTAATTTTTCAAAGAAGACATGAGAATCAAGGCGACCACTTTAGTCATGTTGCTGTCAAAATGCCAATTATTTAAAAATAAGTGGTCTTTTAATCCCACAGGCAAGATTTGGGTTTCTAAGGGTTAAATTAGTTTTTCATGGATGTTTTGTTAGACAACTAAACGACATGAAGTATTTTACTTTTACTTTTTTTTTCTGTACAATATGAAGTAAAATACAGATCTAATATCATACATACATACATACATACATACATACATACATACATACATACATACATACATACATACATACACATATCGATCGTCCATCGCTACGACGAGGACCATCATTTCACTGGTTCATCTGTGGGTACGCAGCTGGCTCGTGAGCCCAATCTGTGCTCTAAAGGTTCTTGTGCAGTGTGGACAGGGAATCGAGGCGGCCGAGGGAGAACTGTTTGTGCAGTTCTTCCTTATCTGCCTGCGATGCTCTGCTGCAGCTGTTCTGCTAGCTCCACAGGATTTGGTACCATTTTGAACCACAGGACGCCATTTTGATCTGTCGACTGCTGTGCTCTCCCAAGATGTAGGGTCAATATCGAAGGCCTTCAAAGAAGCTTTAAGGTTCTTTAAAGCCCTTCGTTTGGCCTCTGGAGCGTTTGCCATGTTGGAGCTCGCCATACATCAGTTTCTTTGGGAGTCGATGGTCTGACATGCGGATTATATGGCCTGCCCAGCGCAGCTGTGTCTGCAATAGGATCGTGTGTATTCTGGGTAGGTTGGCACGGGTGAGCACCTCAGTGTCTGGGATTCTGTTTTGCCACCTGATGCCGAGGATTTTTCTGAGGCTGGTGGTGTGGATGTGATTCAACTTCCTGGCATGGCGTTTGTATACAGTCCAGGATTGGCTGCCATAGAGCAGTGTGGTGAGGACTATAGCCTTATAGACCTTCAGTTTGGTCTCTAGAGTGATGCCTCTTCTGCCCCATACATTCTTGTTGAGTCTGCCAAAGGCAGCACTGGCTTTGGCAAGTCTGGCATTCACTTTATCGTCAATGACAGCTGTGCGAGAAAGGGTGCTGCGAAGGTACATGAACTTTTCCACCGCGTTCAGTCGCTGCCCGTTGGTGTAGATGTTGGGAACAGCGTATGGCTTACCAGGATCTGGCGGACGCATTACCTCCATCTTCTTTTGTTGATGGTTAAGCCAAAGTTTTGACAGTCATCTGAGAGTCTCTCAACGTGTGTTGCCTGTCTGCTTCAGAGGCAGCCTTGAGGGCACAGTCATCAGCAAAGAGTAGGTTGTTGATGGTATCAAACTTGACCTTCGGTTTTGCTTGAACATCAGACTAAACAGGATGGGAGCAAGCACATATCCCTGTTTCACTCCGCTAGAGACCAGGAATGGCTTAGATGTCTCCCCGTTGTCTTGAACTCGGGCCAGCATTCCATCATGTAGCTGACGTACAATGGCGATGAACTTTCCTGGACATCCACACTTTGCCATGATGCTCCAGAGACCATCTCTGCTCACTGTGTCAAAGGCCTTAGTCAAGTCAACGAAGGTGCAGTAGAGATCGGCATGCTGTTCCTGACACTTCTCCTGAAGCTGCCTGGCAGTAAACACCATGTCAATTGTCCCTCGTTCTTTCTGAAAACTGCACTGGCTCTCAGGTCGCAGGCCTTGCTCCAAATGTGTACTGAGGCGTTTAAGCAGCACTCTTGCAAGGATCTTGCCGGCGATGGACAAGAGGGAGATTCCTTGGTGTTCGTCACAGGACTGACGATTGCCTTTGTGCTTGTAGAGATGTTTGATACAGGCGTCTTTGAATTCCTGTGGGACTGCCTCATGCTGCCATATGAACAGGAATAGTTAGTGAAGTTTCTCTGTCAGTAGGTTTAGAGGCTGGGCACATGTGGCAAGGTTTTGTTAGTTAGGAGTGCCAGCCAGGTCTCTGTCCTGACATTTAAGATGTGTTTTTAGTCAGTTTGGTCTTCTAGTTAATATGTTTTACACAACCCATCACATTTTGCTTCTTCCCCCCACATCAAACACATGTGTTGAGATTTAACACAGCCTCACACAGGCAGCACCATTATGTTGACATTCGCTGGTTTGTAACAGTCTGTGCTCAAATCTCATGCCTTCCCTTTTATTTAGGTTTTGTTATATTTTGCACAGAAATATTAACTAACTTAAGTAAATTATTTTCAAAAGAGACTGATCGTTAGGCAATTAGTTATTTCCAGATTCACAAGTGGTTTAATATTAATGAATAAATGACAAATTTATTCAAATAATACTTTTTTATTAATAAATTATGTTTAATAATGTATTTGCTGTAAAGTAATTAATCAATCAGTTCAGGAATTGTTAATAAGTAAATTTGAATTAATAATTAAATGTTTATTATTGGTTTTATGATATTTGTGGGTTAAATGTTGAACATTTAAAGGGTTTTTGTAGATGAATTCAGTTTATTTGCTGAAAAAAACTGAAGTGAGAAGCGGCTAAAGGAGGCACAGGCTATAGGGTGACCAGACTACGGAGGTAGACTGAGATCTGTGTTGTGAATATTGAGGAAGGACTGTGGATAGAGAGGAATGTTTTGTAAATGAAATGAAAGCAGTGCGTTTGTCTGTCCGTCCAGTTTATCAGGTAATACAATGGACAATGGTGAGTGTTGAATGGAGCTCCAGTCATGAAGTGGAGAGCAGCATGATAAATAACATCCAGCGTGTGAAGGAGATCTGCAGATTACATCACTATAATCTAAGATTGGGAGAACTGACATTCTAACCAGGAGTGATGAACTTCTTTTGCTTTTCTGGCATCAGGATTGTAGAAGGAGTCAACGATTTCCAACATCACAGTTCTTCTTAGTTTGACCTTGGATCTAAAGAGGTTTTCCTAATATAAATCTCACTTTCACAGTTTTCCATGAAGACTCTGGCCCACCTGCCTGAGTTAAGAGTTCAGGTTCGTTGGCCAGAATAAGCTAATATAAGCCTTACTGTGTCACTTCATCAAATTAATCACTCTAACTTATTGTTGTGGAAAAGCAGCATGCTGAAGTAACGAGTTAAAACCTTTAGCAGACACTCAAACTGTTAGAGCTCCTTCTTCCCTGACCATGAAGTGCAGCCGTTTGGATTAGAGTTACAACACGGCCGTTGAGCTTTCTGATGCCTGCCATAGCATGAAGGATGGATTATTACTGCACACCTCGGCAACAAGGCTGTGAAATATCTGTTTACAGAGTGCGGAGAACATGTTGAGAACACTGCACACCAACCCAAAACATCTCTGAAGTCCCAATTTCTGGTTAATATAATGTGAGGAAGCTGGAGAACTCTGTTTCTTATATATTTATGTTGTATGATTTCTTGCTTTCTCTTGTGTTTCTTTGCAGGTGATCGGTACTTTTATATCAATGATGTGAACACTCAGGTTGAGTTCAAGTCCCACCAGTGGTTCGGAGCGACTGTGCGTTCCCATGGCAACAGAATCCTGGTAAGAATGGCTGCGTTTCTAGTGTGATGTCAGTTCAGATTTCATACAATTGTTGGGACTACTAAGGCCTTGTTTAAATAACATTGTGTTCAAGTGAAAATAGAAGTCTTTCTTTGTGTTTTGGGGGTCCATTTACACGACAACGGTGCTCGGTTTATCCTTTATTCTGTGTGTGTATGACTCCCACCACCAGTAAAAGCATTAAGATGCCTTTATAGTGTTTGAATTAAGTTAATAATTATTTTCCACTTTTTACTTTTGTATTTAAGTGAAGAAGTTTATTAGTGCTTTTTCAAAGTGTTTGTACTTTAGTTCAAATACTTGTGGACTAGCTCAAATCACAAAGATGAGCTATAATCAATCCGTCCATCCATCCGTCCATCCATCCACCAACCAAGCAATCACCCAGCCAGCCAGCCAGCCAACCAACCAATCATTCATACTACTGACCGACCAATCAATAACATTTCAGAAAATACAACGCAAAAAATAATTGACTAAATATTAAAAGGAGGTTTATTTGCAAACACACAGCTGAACATGTGAGTGTACATGCTTAAACACATGCAAATATCCAGTCTGACAAAAGTAGATAAGATTTAAAGTGGAAACCAATACACTGCACATAAACAAACAGAACAGACATACGACACTTTCTGGAGCATACAAAACATGTGACATCTAAGATTTGACCAGAATTTTCATTTGGATTGGATTGGATCAGACCTGATTTTGGGTACTTGAATGGGAGTCATTTTTGGTAGCTTTTTTATTAGTTTGAGCCATGTTGCCAGATCACTTTGCAAAACGTAGGCAGTATCACACATGCAATTATCCAGTATGACAATGGTAGATAAGCTTTAAAGGGTAAACCAATGCACTGCACATAAACAAACTAAACAGACACGACTGACTTTCTGGAGCAGACAAAACATGTCAAATCCAAGACATGACTAGAATGTTCAAAATACAACATTATTAATTAGAGAAGATCAGATCAGATCTGAATGTGAGTAATGTTGAATTTTATGTCATTTATTTTCTTGTTTTAAGCCATGTAGCCTAAACACTGAGCAAATATTCAACAGTATGTCCCAACCGGCTCTTCAGGTTTGAGGCCTCTATTGATTCTCATACACATTTGGAGGATCTCTTTACTTCTATATTGAGATAAAACATATTTTGTAACTGTCTTTTAGATTAACTATGATATGGTCTTATTTAACTCCAGAAATAGAGCTGCCGAGAAGACTTTAAAAAACGTTTGATCTTGGAAACACAATCAGCTCTGACTGAGCCTCCTCTCCTTGCTCTCCAGGCTTGTGCCCCTCGGTATTACTGGAGGACCGAGCACGACACCCCCTTTGCTGACCTCACGGGGTCCTGCTACCTCTCTGTGGACAGCCTCAAGACGTTTGTGGAATATGCACCATGCCGAACAGGTGAACTGCCGCCACCAGGAGGTTCGAGTCCAGAAAGAGCTACAATCAGTTCATAAAACACATGATTTACTGTTGTTTCTTGTGTTTGGGTGCTGCTTCACCACAGAAAGACACGGACCTGCCGGACAGGGCTATTGTCAGGGAGGATTTAGTGCTGACTTCACCAAGGTACACAATCACACAGGCACTTCAGCTCCGTTTGGGCTGATGTAAGCAGTCGGAGCTTACTCTGTGTACTTCAGCCTTGCAGAGTTTGTTTGAAAGTCATTATGAAATTGGTGACACACAGATTCCTCCTGCTACTGTTAATACTGTGTGTGTGTGTGTGTGTGTGTGTGTGTGTGTGTGTGTGTGTGTGTGTGTGTGTGTGTGTGTGTGTGTGTGTGTGTGTGTGTGTGTGTGTGTGTGTGTGTGTGTGTGTGTGTGTGTGTGTGTGTGTGTGTGTGTGTGTGTGTGTGTGTGTGTGTGTGTGTGTGTGTGAGTTACAGGATGGGAGAGTTGTACTTGGAGGACCAGGCAGCTTTTACTGGCAAGGTGAGCGTACAGGAATGTGGAGCAGCATTAGATTTTTAGAGGATATCTTCCACTGTTTTTCTTCTTTTGTCAGAGTTAGAGAATCAATGCAGTCACCCTTTTGTCCGGCAGGTCAGCTGATCTCAGCCACCACAGAGGAGATCGTAAAGGCATACTACCCGGCGTACTTTCTGTTGTCGGTCACTGGGCAGATTCAAACCTCGCAGGTTCAGGGGACGTTTGATGACAGTTACCTGGGTAAGGACGTACGTCTGGAGAAAGTTCTCCATTTAACGCCAGATGTGGATATTCATCACATTTTCAGCCTGAGTCTTTTGCAGCTTCTTGGCAGAAACACTGCTCTGGGTGTGCGTGTACCCAGAGGGTTTGCTCACTGACCCTGCACTGCACTATGACCTTGCCTTCAGTGCTGGCAGCTGGATGAAGTTGATCAAAATCTCACCTGCCCATTTTTCCCTCTTGCTCCTCTGAGGATGCATTCTTTCAATTAGTTCTCCTGTTGCACTGCAGACTGCCAACAAATGTCAACATTGGGCACAGTAAACTGAAATTATCCGCCGGGCTGCAGTGAATGTAGATGTTTCAGAACATCATTTCTGCATCCATGAGACTCACTACAGTAGCAGGATTGATTTAAAGAGACATTGGCTGTAAAATTCTGAATACAATCATTTTTCTTGTGATGGTATTGTGATACAAGCTTTCTGCATCCTAGCTTTGGTCTCGGTCTCAAATTCTATGTTGAACATGACTTTCTTGATTTAAATATGCTTTCATGCATTTGCCAGTTGTAATGTTCTTTATTCCGAGCATCAAGACTTGACAGGTCAGTATGGAAAAGCAGATAATGATATTAGTGCCCGCTCACATCACAACGTCTCAAGTTAAAATGCATCAAGATTTCAGTTTTTCCTCTTTCCCCATCTGTTTTTGCCCCCAATCCTTCCTTCTAGGTTACTCAGTGGCTGCAGGCGAGTTCAGTGGGGATGATGAGGAAGGTGAGGGTCGTATTTACAGTGCAAAGTGCCTCAATATATGGCTGAGTACAGGGCCAGCCACTCAAACACACATCTCGGTTCAGTCACCAAAATGACTATGAAGTCTTCCAGTAAGACAGAACCTTTGGAAACACATCTGATCATTATGTTTTTGTTTTACAGACTTCATCACAGGAGTTCCCAAAGGACTCATGCTGTATGGTTTAGTAAGGAGCTCCCACATACTTGTTTGACATTTCTTGCTGTCTTCAAAACAAAGATTCAATATCATGGTGTGTTTTGGGATCCCATGTTCATAATGAGTAACAGCTCTGGTCTTTTCCACTGCAGGTGTCCATATTAGACGGCAAGGATCTGAAGTCTCTGCTCAACTTGACGGGAGAGCAGGTAGGCACCTCAAGATTGTCTCACTCTTCACGTCTATGGGGACACATTTAGAGTGACATGTGCACGGGAGGGTTGGAGATCAAGGAATTTGCCCCTGTGGAGAAAAAGCCTACACCTGGGTTAGAGGTCGAGCTTACAGTATGCACCGCTGTGGTTTCTGAAAGTAGTAAATCAAACCCAAAAACTGTGTGTGTGTGTGTGTGTGTGTGTGTGTGTGTGTGTGTGTGTGTGTGTGTGTGTGTGTGTGTGTGTGTGTGTGTGTGTGTGTGTGTGTGTGTGTGTGTGTGTGTGTGTGTGTGTGTGTGTGTGTGTGCTTTTTAAACAGGAGATACTGATCATCTGTTTTTTAAACTACTGTTTGAGAAGTGAAACCCACAGTTGAAAACAGACGTCCACACACTCAGTCTAAGATTTGGGATTTTGGGAACCAAAGTGGAAAAGTCTTACAAATTGTTAATTAAGGTTTTCAAGTGGAACCGCAAAAATTTTGTTTTAATTTTTGGTGTCTGATTACAAGACAATGGTGCTCGGAGCCACTGAAAACGCAACTTTTTGAAAAAGGCTCCCATGGTGGAACTTTTCAAAAACGCTCGAGTTCCATTTCTGTGTAAATGAATGAAAATGGGCAAAAACGCATCTTTTCTGAAATGCTGTGCATGGACGTAGTAAATAGTTGTTCTGCACATGCTCAGTAGATGGAAAATAAGAACAATGCTTGACTCCAGAGTGTCAGGACGTCCAGTCCATTTTTTTCAGTTGTTGTGTAGATTCTGATTATTTAATTGTGACATGCCACCGTCGGGTTGACCCACAGAGGCACAGAGTCAGATTCAGAGTTTACCATTCTTTTTATTAAACACCAACACAAAACTCACACAGAGACACTGTAGTCCTGGGTCTCCCGTCCATCACCTCGTGTCTCTGGGCAGCTCCTCCTTTATGGGCAGAGAGGTGAGGCAGCACACCTGATGTGAATCAGGTGTGCTGCCTCACCTCTCTGCCACATACCTCCAACGCAGAGAAATAACCATTCCCTCTGGTAGTGGAGCTCTGCTTTACTGATATACTGAATAAATTCAGTATAATATGAAAAAGCGTAACAGTTATCCTTACAGTTAGCAGGAGCTCGCAGTGGTGATGGTAAACTGTAACATCACATACGTACGACTAAACTTACATATTCAGACACGCAATGTTTTAACTCGCCATCTCAAGCAGCCTTCTTCTCCTTCTGGGTCACATTCTGGTTCAAACTGGTTGAACGACAGCGACAGGCTGGATTTGTTGAAATCAACTTGTTGGACCTCAACACCCATGTGAAATTGTTAAGCTGTTCAATATAGGACCTTTAAGAGCAGCAGACACAACACTGAGACTCGAGCTGACATATCAGTGATTCTGCCATGAAAGCTAATTACCTCTACCTCTTAAAAACACCCACAATGCAACAGCTATAGGAGAAATTTTCTGGACATTTCACTGTATTTTGCACCAGAAGGTTTTATTAAAACTGCCTATATGTTGAAATTGTCATCATTTCTGGTCGTAATTGTTTGGTTTTTGTGACATATTAGATTTTTTTATGACGCATGCTCTGTGCCACAAGAAAGAAAAACTTTGCCGCTTTGTTAGCAGTCCAGTCCACTCTAGATGAAATTGGGTTGGATGTCGCCCCTGAACTAAAATGTGTTGGACATCAGTTCTGATTTAAAAAAATAGATGTTATTAGACATAATTATGCATTTTTCTTAGTTCCTGGTTTCTGAGATTCCTACTGGTTCCTGTGTTGATGCGGTTCCTCAGTGTGAACATGTGGTGAGGTAGAGCTAACAGGGTATCGTGTTGAACTTTATTTTCAGCCTCGGCTTGATTTATGTCTATCCGAGCTGTTTAGCACCTGCGACACCCGAAAGAAAGCCCAATCAACGGTCTTGTTTCTCACAAGGGGGTCCCCAGATTTCTGTATGGCTACATCACAAATCACTTTGAAGAGAAAGTCACCCAAGAGTGAAACGTGACCCTGATTTATCATTTGCCATGAAATCAAACCGGAAAAGCCGAGTCCCACAAGGATCTCTCGAAGTGATATTTAAAGGAGTTCTCATCCTCAATCCCCGGAGGCCTGGACCCCCTACCCCTGCACGGGCTTACAGGAGCTCCAGCTCTCAGCTGCATGAAAAGAGAGAAGAGGAGACCCCGGGGGATTGTGGGACTGAGAGGCTGAAGAAGGAAGCTTCTGGGGGATGGTGGAGGGGACAAAAAGATAAAAAGGAGGCAGAGTCAGAAAATGAAAGAAAAAGAAAAGGCTATGTGTGCTGCGGTGTGATTACAGGCTAACCGGGTCTTGTTTGTAATGTCTTCCAGATGGGGTCTTACTTCGGCTACGCGGTGGCAGCCACCGACATCAACAGCGACGGGTGAGTGCGATGACACAGACGGTGGCAGAAAACTGAGAAAAGAGACAAACCGAGAGCAGCTAGGATCAGAAGCTGAAAGTGGATGTTGAGTTCAGCGAAACAGTTTAGATGGTGGGACTGTTTCGCTGAACTCAACATCCACTTTCAGCGAAACAGGTTGATGGTGGGACTTTTTGGTTCTTTCCCAAACTGACTCAGGCTCCTTCGTGCTCATTTACATGAAAAAGTCCCTTCTGTACTCTTATTATTTGTGTAGTTTCTTTTTGAGGAAGGTTCTGCTTTAGATAATCTCACTTCCACTACTCTGACAGCCTCCACAGTTTTACTTTTTAAAACATCAGCGTGAACTCACCATGACTTGGTTGCTCTTTTAGCGGTACCCCAAAGGGAAACAAGAGCATCTTCACTATAAACAGTAACTGACGTTAAATCCTGAACTTCCCTTTGTACTTTATTACAGTTTCAAACATGTGAGCTTCACTTATTACGTGCTGTAGTTGTTAAGTCGATGTACGGTCCACCTGGTGCTGATCTTCGTAATGCTGTGTACTTCTAAGTGAAACAGAATATGTAAGCGATTTAGATCAAATCCTCAACAGTAGTGCTCATAGCTTAGCAGGTAAAGCGCTACACATAGAGTTATACATAGAGTTATGTCACAGGGGAACAGAAATGATTAAAAATAACTAGATTTAGCTCTAAATGCTCTCTAAGCTACGTACACTAGCTGACTGTCAGTGGGGTTTTAGTCCATCCAACATTTGTGCGTAGGGCTTACACAGGTAGTACAGGGGCTGAAATATGAACCATATGTGGGATTGTTCTTCGGTTCCATAATGACGGCATGTGTGGGCTCAATGCAGTGTTACCCCTGGTGTTTTGTGGGCCTCACCAGGACTACATACGTATGACCCACATCGGTGCCATCTTTAGGTTTCAGCTGGGTATATGGAAATGATTCTGTTTGCCCAAGTCTTACCCTCATGGTTTGACCGGATGGTCCATCGTGTATTTACCCATATTTGGGTAAACTTTTTGTATACAACACTGAACCCTTGGAGTCAGCCCATATGGGTTTCATTGGGTTTTCTCACATTCAACTCATTTAGTCAACCCGTGTGGCACTGTTATGGGTTGCCCAGTCTGAGCCCATGCAAACATTTCCCATTATTGACCTATCTAGGACCCAAAGGCCCAGCTATAAACCACGTGGGGTTCACAGATTCATGTTGGCTGGGACATGATGTGCTCCATTAGCTTGCGCCTCTCAACAGCGATACTTTTCCATATTAAGTTATACATTTTTCACATTTAACAGAGACAAGGAAAGCCAGTCTATTTAGTACAAAAAACTGTGCATGTTTATATTTACATGCTATAAACCAAACTCCCCACGCCAGCTAAATACACAAGCTCAGTGATCTTTCTTTTTTTTTATTGTTTTTTTCCATCTCATGTTTAATTACAGAAGGTTATGTTGGCCATGTGGATTGATTTATTGTTTTTTATGTATGAATTTTACCAACTTTTCGAAAAAAACTATTGACCCAAATTACATGAAAATTTCAGGGCTGATTTGTCATCATCCAAGATCCAATTAATTTGATTATGGGATTGCTCAGCTCATGTAGAGGTAAGATATTTCCTCCATTGTGGACACACTGGAAGTCCGTGGTGAACCGTCAGTTAAGGCTACAGCAAGGAAGCTGCTGTGAGCTACCTGCTAGCACACTGCTACCTCTGCTCCGGAGCTCGCAGCTAATATCTCATTTCGGCAAGTATCCAGAGACACCAATGTGAGCACATTGGCTCTGGTAGTGGTTTATCTGTGTACCCCCACTCAGTCTTTCACACAGTGACGTTGCTATCTGACAGGCTAGTTAGCATCGGTATGAACTGATGGCTAACACGCTTAAGAAATGGGGCATTTGTGAAGGTATGCGCTCTTCCCAGTGTCCATTCTAGTTACTATCTGTATTGATAATGCATCTGTTTCTTTTCTCATCCTGCTGTTTCCCAGCCTGGATGACCTGGTGGTGGGAGCTCCCATGTTCATGCGGCGAGGGTCTAATGGGCGTCTGGAGGAACTGGGTAAGGTCTACGTGTACCTGCAGCGGGCTCCTCTCCTGCTGGACCACAGCCCGTCCCACCTGCTCGGACCGCAGCCCTTCAGCCGATTCGGGTCCTCCCTGGCACCGCTGGGTGATCTCAACCAAGATGGGTTCAACGGTAAACATGTTTCTATAAAGTCCAGACTCACTGGAAATGTGAACGTCATGAAGTCTTTAATAGTTTACCTTTAAACATCCGCGGATGCTTTTTAAAATGTGAATAGATGGAAACCACTGACGTCTGCGGCTGATTCGGGAATCATTCAATCAAAATGAGTAACAGTAAAACTCAAACAGTGCTGATCACGCTGTAATCTGTGCAAATTGTTGTGTTCTTCTAATCAGACATGGCCATCGGCTGCCCGTACGGAGGAGACGACCAGCAGGGGCAGGTTTTCATCTATAACGGCCATCTTGGAGGACTTTTGGACACGCCCACTCAATCTCTCTCGGGCCAGTGGGCTTCCAGCTCTTTCCCTGCCGGGTTTGGCTTTGCTCTGCGAGGGAACAGAGATTTGGATCAAAACGGGTACCCAGGTACTGCAGCAAACAACACTTTAACATGATCACTTTTAACCTCCTTGCTGATATCTCCATTTGATGGTTTTTCTCTTCGTACAGATCTGGTTGTTGGAGCTTTTGGGGCAGGTAAAGCTGTCCTGTACAGGTATGTGGAAATATTAATTACTTCAGTCCGTTGCACGTCTTCATTGTGCATTCTTTAGTACTTATAAAAGTGTTTTAAAACTTCAAATGGTCTACAAATGGTAAAGTAATGAGCAAAGTTTTATGAACTCGAATGATGTCAGGGCCTATTTACACGCCAACATTTTCAAATGAAAATGCAAAACTTCGTAGTATTTTGGGGTCCATTTAAACGACAACAGTGCTTGTAGTCACTGAAAATGCAACTTTTTGAAAACGGCTCCCAAGGTGGTTCTTTTAAAAAATGCTTGGGTTCCAGCTCCCTGGAAACGGGTGAAAACACACTTTTTTTGAAGTGCTACTACTGTGTATGCGCACTGCGGCTGTAATAAATGGTTCTTCTGCACATATGCAAGTCCCAACATGCTAAGTACATAGTTTTTAGCGGTTTTACTGTTTCCGTGTAAACGGACACCATTTTCAAAATGATGCAATGTAAACAAGAAGCTTTTCTGAAATTCAGAAGCAATGCGTTTTCACTTCAAACTTTGTCATTGAATGGAGTCTCAGTTCACAATAGAACAACATTTCAGAGAGATTTTAAAATTTCTTGAAAATATGTCAGCTAAATTTGAGCTTGGTAGCAATGACACTTCTCAAAAACAAGCATGGAAAAGTAAGTGGTGCATCGGAGGATCATTTTATGACAAGGTATTTGCAGGTCAGTACTGTGAATTGGATCAAAAGTATTCTAGAGAGGCATAAAAATCCACAAAAAGCTATGGGCCAGATTGACTAAAAGCTTGCGTGCATGAAAAAGTCTAAACGTAATGTTTTATGCACACATTGAAGCAGATCTATGGAAAATGACACAATCCATATTTGATTTCATGACTTTGTGTTACAGATTGTTTAAAATACTGGGAGGAGATGCTTCTACATCTAAAACAATAGCACTTCGGCTTGCAGCTGATGTGCATTACTCCAGCTGGCCCTCCGTCACTTATATTTGTGGACCTTTTATTAGAAAACATTTGTGTTGTTCCATTTTCTTAAGTTTTCCAGCTGTGAGTTTGTGACAGATAATTTTTCGGATTGTGTTTTTATTTTTGGGATAAATTCTGATTTATATTCTGTCACATTCTGTTATGTTTGATAACTTCCTCCACCAACACCTTGAGCTTGATCAAACCACTCTATAGTGAACACAAGCAAAAAATAGTAACTATGGATGCATCGTTACCAGTATCTGGTATCAGATCCCTGATACAACCTGGCGAGTAACTATGTGACATCATGCGTCAGCAACATCAGCAGCTGACAGACAAGAGAGCACAAGTGATGTCTGTGGTTGAAAGATTCTTTAATATTATTGATAATGACAAAAGTAAGGCCGACTCTAAATTATGTTTTGCCAAAATATCAAGAGGAGGAGAAAGAGAGTTTGTAAAAGTTGTATCAGTGCACCCCTAGTTTTTAATGGTTGTTATCTTACGAAAAGTAAGAATGGATGTTTGTGCTAAATGCTGATTTCATTGTGGTGTTTATGTTAGGGGTTTGCTTGCTGAACGTCAGCTTATCGTCTACATAGCTGATGATTTTGGTCAGCAAAAAGTTTACTGATTAATTGAACTAGTTGTGCCATGGCCTTCTTACACCATCCATGCGCTGTATGTAGCAACCGATAATGTAATAGCTATCGCCATTTTAAATGTACTCAAGCTAGTAACCTGATAAGAAGAGATATTCCGTTATGTGTCCCACGATGGGAAAATATGCATCGTTACAGCAGCAAGTGGACAGCAAAGAATAGCAAAAGAAAAGAACATGAACAATGAATAAAAAATAATAAGTATGTCAAACAACAACAATAATTAAAGCTGCAAGCAGCGTTGAACGGGTCCTCGCACACCCGCCCAGGTACTTCGGTGGACTTCTTGTTTCAAGTAGATTGGAATTTCCCCCTGGGATGAGTTCATGCTGGAAAATTTGTACGTTTGAGGAAAAACTCACCAAATCTGATATTTTCCTCCAAACGTCTGACTTGCTGTTGAGTTTTCGGTACGGCCGTAAGTGAATTTTTTGTTCATTTTGGCCTGTTACATATGTGTGCCGATTTTCCTAGCTCTCGGTGTAACAGGATTCTTGGGCTACCTTTTTCCAATTTTGTAGTTGGCGCCGTTGAGCCATTTCGCAAGTCACATGTGTAACTCCATCAAATTATCAACATTTTTGCAAGGGCTGACGAGTGTGCAAAGTTTCACAAAAAGTTATTTATTCTAAGGCCCTCACAAACGCATCTGTTTGGGCTGACAAATAATGATAAGAATAATTAAAGCTGCAAGTAGCTTTGAACAGGTCCTCGCACACCCACGCATGTTGGAATGTGTTGCATGTCAAGGTTTTGTGCATGTATGCCTCACTTCCTGTTTCCAGCAGGTGGCATTATGCTTGATTGCTGTAACCATCTTCAGGCTGTGATCAGACGTGGACGCTTGTGCAACTTGTAAAGTTTTTGCGAGAACAGAGTTTGTATGCTTTTCTTCCTGTTTCCAGCAGGTGGCGCTATGCCCAGTGGTTGTGTCTCTTGACAGTGATCAGATGTGGACTCGTGTGCTTCGCATAATTAGTGCATTTGCTAATTAGCGTGGATGCTAACATCAGCCTGTGTGCTAATTCGCGTGGATTCTAACGTTAGCATGCATTCTACTGCTATTGTGTATGTTAATCAGCACTTATGCTAATGTCAGTGCATATGCAAATCAGCATATATGCCAATCCAGGTGTGTTATGCTCGATGGCTGTGACTTTCTTTTGACTGTGATCAGATGTGAACTCTCAAGCAACATGTGAAGTTGGAGCCAGATCCAAGCATGTACACACCGCTTCCTTTTTCCAGCAGGTGGCACCATGGCTGATGGTTGTAATTGTTGCATGGTTGTGATGAGGGCCGGACTCTGATGCAGCATATCAAGTTTGAGGTCAATCTGATCACGTTCAGGCTATTTACAATGCACTTCCTGTTCCATGGCGAAGATTGTCAAAGCCACGCCCTCAAATGGCGTTATGATTAAAAGTCATCATATGGTTGTGATGAGAACCGGACTCTGATGCAGCATATCAAGTTTGAGGTCAATCTGATCACGTTCAGTGTATTTACATTGCACTTCCTGTTCCATGGCGTTCTGGACCATTGCCACACCTTCAACTGGCGTTACGACTGAGAGTCATCATGCGGTTGTGATCAGGGCTGGACTCTGATTCAATGTGTCAAATTTCAGGCTGATCGAACCACGTTAGAGGACCAAAGTTTGTGGCTTGGTCCAAAGTTTGTGGCGTGGTCACGGCCACGCCCTCAAACTTTTGCGAAAGATTTTGATAAGTTTTGCTCTTGAACTCCTTTTCTATCAAAAGAGCTCGAGTAGAAGTAGCTTAGAGTTTCCCCCTGGGACGAGTTTGCTCTGCAAAATTAGTACATTTGGATAAAGATTCATCAAAATCTGCCATTTTCCTCTAAATATCCAACTTCCTGTTGAGTTTTAAGTACGGCTGTAATAGAGTTTTTTGTTCGTCTTGGCCTGTTACATATGTGTGTTGATTTTGGTAGCTCTCGGTGAAACGGGATTCTGGGGCTACTTTACTCCAATTTTGCAGGTGGCGGCGTTCAGCCATTTCACAAGGCACATGTGTAACTCCCCCAAATGATCGAAATTCTCGACCAGACGAATGTGCAAAGTTTCACAAAAACATCCTCAAAAATGTGTCTGCTCGGGCTGACAAATAATAATAATAATAATCCCTTAATGAAAAAGTTATCACACTTTTACCTTATTTAATCTGCATTTAACAAATCCTTTGAAAATGTAATAAACTTTCCAAATATGTAATAAAACATAAATGAATGATAATAATGGATATTTTGTGCACTTTTCTTATCAAAAATAGTTATTGTAAATGGTATAGTAATCAGTTATAAAGGATGCACACCATGCTGCACAACATTTCATTATATCATCGGCATATTGCTTTTTTTTTTACATTTACAATGGCCAAAAGGACAACGTCACTGGCAAGTATTGTGTTATTGGACAGTTTGTGACTCATGCTGTTGTGCTACTTTGCATTTCTCCCAGTGGGAAACATCAGGAAACACATGTTTTCTCTTGTTTTTCTCCTTCTGTGCTTTCGATCAGAGCTCGGCCAATCGTGAGTGCCAGTGCCACGCTAACGGTGCAGCCCACCATGTTCAACCAGGAGGAGAAGATGTGTTTGCTGAATACAGGCAATGAAACCCTTCCTGTGTCTTGGTATGAAAGTTACTTCATGCTCCTCAATAGCAGGTTTGATAAGTGTTGTTTATTCCAGTAGACACACCCTTATAGACTGAACAAAAGTTGTTGTCAAGTAGCCAGAGGGTCGTCTGACATCAGCAGAACACGGAGAGTCCTGCTGCTGTTATGTAACACACGTCACAGTCGACACTTTACTTTACCAGAAAGTCAAGTGACCTCATGTTTCCTTTGGGAGTTTTTCTGAAGCACACACTGGGTATTTTTAGACCCAGCAGAGGGGAAAATGAGACAGCATTTACCACATCTCTGTGACGCTGTTTCCACAGCTTTCTATTAAATGTGGAACATTTTGTGAGGCATTAACCAAAGGGGCTGTCCAGAGGGTTCAATACAGGGAAGTCTTGTTTTCATTCTTAATGCTGCGGTTTAGAAACAACACGAAGCAGCAGAGGAGGTGGGAAAAATGTAGAGTAGCCACACGAATAGTTTAAGATAAGATATCTTTTATTTATCTCACATGTGGAGAAATTTGCAACATTGTTTAGTAACATTGCCGTGTAAAAACGGGGCTCAATGAGTTTGACCCCCCCGATCTATAATGCCAATTCTCTGCATGAAGAATACCAGCCCAAAACATGTTTTCATCTCGAAGTTATTAAAGATAATGAGGTAAATGTAAGAAAAGATTCATAAACACATCTGGGTAAGTTCAGCCTGTAGATCCAGTGTGACCTTCTTTTGTTTTTAAAGAATATATTCTGTTATATCTGTTTCAAACCTCCAGTGTCAGCGTCAGTTTCTGCCTGCTGGCTAATGGAAAGCACCTCCCCTCCCATCTAGGTGAGACACACACACACACACACACACACACACACACACACACACACACACACACACACACACACACACACACACACACACACACACACAGTCCCCATTACCTTGCTTTCTTTGTGCCGCCAAAGCTATGCTGGACCTCACTGTGGTCAATTTGCCAGTTAAGATTGTAGTAAAAGAGCGATTGTGTTACAGAGGAGTGTTGTGGGCTCCAGCAGTTAAAGAAAAGTGTGTGTGTGTTTGTTTTGAAAGGGTGGGTGGATAATGTCTGGGCTCACTGCAGGTCAGTTGTCCCATACAATCCCCTTCTTGTGTCTGCATGTGTGTGACTGCACACACTTCACCATGCATTGTTTTGTGTAACCTATAGGCCTGTAGATGTACAGATGAAGTGTGACTGGGTGTTTTGGTGTGTAGGTTTTGTCGTGGAGGTGCAGTTGGACAGTGTGAAGCAGCACCAGAAGGAATCCATCAAGAGGACTTTGTTCTTGGAGAGTCAGCAGCCCGGCCTGGTGAAGACCTTCAGCCTGGTGAACGGGGAGCGTCTGTGCTACGACACCAAGATCTACCTGCGGGTCAGTCAGGGTTGTACCTCGGCATCGAGCTGGTTGAACAATTACAAACAAGTGCTTTTGGAATCCTAGCCAACGTCTACGATTACAGACTAATGCAAATCAGAGACAAATGCAAATGTTCCACAAATATCAGAGAGGATCAGCATGAGGATTATCAAATTTTCAGGCCTGTTTACTCAACAACATTTTAAGTAATAATGCTTTTTGTGTGTTCTGTTTTGCACGGCAAAGTTTTGAAAACAATGTTCATTTACATGGAAATGGCAGAAACGCTGAGAACAATGTCGTTTTTATGTTGGGCTGCTGTGGGTGCTTGCAAAATCAAAGACAATAGCTTGTATTGCATCTTCGTCGAGTATCATTCAGTCCTGGCATTTAGTGTTCTACGAGCGGAACAGAACCAAAATGACCAACGTTACAGTAAAAGTGGAAATACCTGGTGTTTATTCTCCTTGTGGAGGGGTCTGCAAAATCTGGCTCTGGAGCCACATGGCAAAGAAGAGAAAGGAAAGGAAAAAAGAATCAAAAAGAAAATAAAAAAGAAGAAAATTAAGAAGAAAAGGGGAATTTTTAGTATAGCCAAAACTGCCCTAACCATTAGGAAAGGCACAGCAGTTCTAAATAACCAAAGTTGCTAAAGTAGCCAAGATGCATTAAATGGCTAAAGTGGGAAAATCCATGAAAAAAAAGAAAAAAACAAGGAAAAATGTGTAAAAATGGCTACAAAAGCTAAAAGTGACACTTCATGAACGGAGCTTGCCAATGTTTCAGATAATGAACATATTTTGCAACTCTAGGCAAAATCACAAAAACGGCTCTTTTGGTCAAAAATGTTGTAAACCTCTGTCCTAGCATATACAGTATAGCGTGCAAGCGTATCGATAAGTGGTCATAAACTACGTTGTTGTACGTTGTAGGCATTTATTGAAGATTTGTTGCAACATGTGTGGAAAGAGCTCCATAAATAAAGTTTCATTGATCAGGAGGTGGAGGGAGGGAAAGGTTTACCTAAATCTGTTGTTTCCTCTGATCGTGTGTGTGTGTGTGTGTGTGTGTGTGTGCGTGCGTGCGTTGTAACTTTGTGCTACTTAAACAAGAACTACAACTAACCTTAACCTTTTAAACTTTATTTCTTCCCAAGGGGCAATTAACAAGGTCCAGAGTGCAGACAGCACAACAATGATGTAAAAACTGAGTAGAAAAATGAAATGAAAGATCAGTAACCTAAATAAAACAAATGCGGATAAATGAACAAACTTGGTAACAAACAACACACTGATGTTTTTGTAAAAAGATGCACAACCCGACGGTTATAGAAGTTTTCTGGACATTTTATTGTGTTTTGCACCAGAAGGTCCTTTCTCTACAGAAGGTTCATTTTCTGTATTAATTGTTTGGTTTTGTGAAATTATAGACATTTTCATCTCTCATACTTTGCACCACAACAAAGAAAAGCTCTAAAGTTTAAATTTAAAGATTATTATGGTAGTATTTTAAAGGTCCGGCCCGCTCTGGATGAAATGGGTGGGTATGTGACTCCTGAACTAAAATGAGTTTGACCCCCCTGGAATAGACTGTTTTAACAAACAGTTTGATAACATGTTGGTTGTTTTTACACTTTCTAACAGATTACATATAAAAAACCTGAAGCTTTCAGTAGCTATTGGTAACATTAGTTAGTCCCTCTAGAAACTCATTAATCCCTCCAAAAGGAAAATGATTGTTTGCAAACAGTCAATCATTCCAAACCCGAGCTTTTCATATCTGCCGCAAATGTGGTTCTTCATCCCGGCCCCGCTGCGTTTGGCACCTGCAGCACCAGGTGAAGGCACTTAACTGTTTAGCAGGGTGGAGGTTACAGTCATTTCCTAACAGACTAATAGCAGTTTTGAAGTCTCTGTTTGAAGTGGCTGTTTAAGGTGAAACTACTCCAGTCTCAATTTTCTCGTCACTCAGCGGTGACGCGATCAGAGATCAGAGGCTCTGATGATGAAGTGTGGACGTTTGAATCAGAGTAGAAACTGTCAGCCAACACTTGTTTGTCTCTCTTTTTCTTAGAGGGGGTACGTCATACAACCTTCACCACATTATAGAAGAACTAAGATGCTAAATCTGACTCATTTCTGCTCCAACATCTGCCTTTGATCTCAGGCTCACTTCTCTCACTCAGTTCTTCTCTCGTCACTGGCTGACACTGTGGCGTTGCTCTCCGTTGCAGGCCGAGGAGGAGTTTCGGGATAAACTGTCGCCGATTTACATCAGCCTGAACTTCAGCCTGGACTCTCAGGCCACGGTGGACCAGCATAGTCTCAAACCCATCCTGAACTACCAGACTGAGCAGCTCATCCAGCAGAAGGTAGGAAGCAGGAACCTCATCAGACCCATGATGGTGACTGCTGGGGACACCAGTGTTTGTCTTTTCCTGAAAACACTGCTCTGAGCAACTCATTCATACTTCAAAGTTACAAGGAAAAACATCAGAGGGTTAGACAAAGAACATTTTAATTTTTCCCCCCTTGTCCTGTTCGGCAGCTTGGGCAAACAATATTATGTTACTGAGAGCCTTCTGGAGTCAGAACAGGTTTTGCGCTTACAACAGGAAGAGACCTGGAGTCTCCTTCTGTTGCTGCCGTTATTACAAACTGGCAGGACTGCTGGACCACCGGGGGGGGGACAACAGACACTACCCTTGTTAATGCTATATTTACTGCTAACACATCGATCCACACACTTTCCAACTGTTGTTAGAGTAAAAAAAATTGAGCAGTACTATATCTAGATATAGTTTAGATATATATTCAGAGTAGCAACAACAAATACAGAAGTACATGATTTTGACGGTTCAACAAATGATGCTGGAAAACAAGCAACAGCACATCTCATTGATGTGTGTGTGTGTGTGTGTGTGTGTGTGTGTGTGTGTGTGTGTGTGTGTGTGTGTGTGTGTGTGTGCACATGTGGTTTGCCCACTGGGTGTGGTCAGAACTGATTTTTGCATGGAAGTCCTTGTTTTCATGAATATCTGGCAACAAATGGTCTCAATCTCACGCCCCGTTAATTCGTAGGACGTTTTAAGTGAAAATGCATCATTTATGCATTTGTGTTTCAGAAAAGCCTCATGTTTACTATGGAAGCGAATATGGCTCAAAAATCAATTTAAAATGTATTAACAGAAATGCCTTTTCATTTTAGGATTAAACTGCATTTTTTGACTCAAATAAAAAGGAATGATCAATCATCCAAACAGCATTTTAATTTTCTTATACAAGACTGCTTATTCTGTGCCTTAATTAAAATGAAAAAGAAAATTACTTTTAAGTTTTAATTTTCAAAAGATTTCATTTTGAAATGTCAAATCTAAAAATTAAAATGCATTAGCAGAAATGCTTTTTCATTTCAAGGTTCTGGCTGCATAGTTTGCCTCATAAATAAAATTATTAATGCATCATCCAAACTGCATTTTCATTTTCTTCTTCAGGTTGCACATTTTATAACAGAACTCAAAAGAAAACCTAAAGAGGGAATTGCTTTTTCACTTTCATGTCCGCCGCGCAAAAAAAACCTCAATATTCAATTTGACTTCACATTTCCAAACGGCGCAGGGGAGTGACGTCAGTAGCCGCCCTCCTTCCTCTGACTGCCTCGCATCTGAATGGTGAAGTGAGAAAACAGCGTGGCAGAGGCATATTGCCAGGTTCTCTCATAGCGAGGGAAATGGTGCTTGTTCAGTGATCTGCTCATTTACTGTGAGGTTTTGCAGTCACTGAACGTACGCCGGGCGTTGAACGTGTGGTGGACGTTGAACGTACCGTTGTCGTTGAACGTACCGTTGTCGTTGAACGTACGGCGGGCGTTGAACGTGTGGTGGGCGTTGAATGTACGGCCGTCGTTGAACGTATGGTGGGCGTTGAACGTGCCGCGGCCACTAAACGTACTGCGGCGGCTGAACGGTGGTACACAGTCGGGGCTCCTCCCGACAAGCATTGAACGATTGAGTGAACACATCTTTGTATTAAACTGATTCTCGTCATTCAGTAACATCTAAAGAGCTGCTTTGCCCCTCATGTCTCTTCTCTTGCTCAAGCTCAAATATGCACAGCGCCCCCTGGTGTATTGGATGCGCAGCACAATCAGAAGCAGTAGAGCGGCCTCTGAGGTCAGTCTACCGCGCGGCTTGGAAATGCAAAGTGGAATTGAATTTTGATCCTTTTTTTGCAGGGCGGACATGAAAACAAAAAAGCAATTCCCTCTATAGGTTTTCTTTTGAGTTCTGCCATAAAATGTGCTACATGAATGAGGAAATGAAAATGCAGTTTGAATGAACTATTATTAATTTCATTTATGAGTCAGATAATGCAGCTATATCCTTGAAATGAAAAAGTATTTCAGCCAATGCATTTTGATTTTCAAATTTGACATTTCAAAATGAATTTTGGTCACTATTTGCTGCAGTGTCTTTTCAAAATTTAATCTTAATCATCATTTTCTTTTTCATTTTCATTAAGTCACAGAATAAGCAGTATTATCAAAGCAAATTAAAAAATGCAGTTTGGATGATTGATTATTTATTTTTATATATGAGTCAAAAAATGCAGTTTAATCTGAAAATGAAAAAGCATTTCTGTTAATACATTTCAAATTGATTTTTGAGCCATATTCACTTTGATAGTTTACAAGCAAGGTTTTGAAAACGATATCTAAACGATTTACTTTTTATGTTAGTCCACTAGTGGGTGCTGTTATTGGTTTTTGTAATGAAATCACACACATGTGTTCAGAGAACAATGCGCTATAAACATTAACAATGGGATTGTTATCACAGTGACTGTCACCTATAAAACTACCGACTACTAAAACTACTCGTACATGTGCAGAAGAACTTTTTACTGCAGCCATGATGCACATGGGCAGTGGCAGCCTTTCAAAAAGTTGCAATTCCCCCTGTTTCCATGGAGACGGAGACAGAGTATTTTCATAAAGTTGCATTTTCACCTGTTTCAACAGCGATGGAGTGTTTTCAAAAAGCTGTGTTTACCCCCGTTTTCATGGAAACGCATTCAGAGCAATTTCAAATGGTTCCACCTTGGGACGTGTTCTCAAAAAGCTGTGTTTTAAGTGGCTCTGCGCATCTTTGTCTTGTAAACGGACACAAAAAAATGCAAAAAAAGGTTTTCAGTTTTCACTGTGTCATGTTTGTCAACTAGACTGAAGTCTGATTGGCTGTTCCCTCAACCAATCACATCGCTAAGCAGACGTTTTCAAGTACGATGCATCAAAAATGTCAATTTCCTCTGAGTTTATTTCCATTTCACTTTCTCTGTGTGTTTCTGTATTTGAACCTCCCGGTCCCCTCTCCAAACATGATGGGATATCCCAGCTTTACTTTAACCCTCCCTCGAGCTCTACCCGGCACGAGAGGTGGATTTCTCTGCAGAGTGGTAAAGTGTTACCACACTAAACATCTGCACCGCACCACTTGCACGGCCACACGCCTCACATGTGAGGACTAAACAGATTGCCACCACAACCAGATGAGATGCTTTCAGGAATATTTTCATTTGAACTTGGAGAAATACCTCTTAGACTATGTTAACATTGGGAATCTACTAACATGGTGTTGGATCCAGAGCTGCGGCGCTCTCTGGTGTTTCCATTGTCTTCATTGGAGGACTGGTGAGTCCTGCACAAGGCTTTGGGTGGGGTGCTGCTTGCAGACATCTGGTTGTAGTTTGTTTATGTATGTTGCCAGCAGTCTCCTCTGGCGGGTAAGAACCAGGCCCTGAAAACGTGCACATGTTTATAAGGTGAAGTGAGTATTTGATGTGGGCATGTGAGCGAGTGCTTGTAATTGGATTTTTTTAAAGAGTGCACCAAAGGTTGTTTTTTTTCATTTGTTTTTAGGCAGATTCTTTAAAGGTTCTATATGAGAGATCTCAACAGAGCTGTTTTTGTGCGTTGTGTGGCAGCGATGAGTCATATACCCTTTTTAGTTAGTAGTTTGCAGCCAAAAGCTGCTGCTTCTCCTTCTCTTACAGACTAGATGTTAAAGCCTGATCTACTAAAGTGTGTGTTTAAAAACTGGATATTGCGTGTTTACACAGGATTCCACAAATTAATGAAAGGAGTTTATGCGAACTAATGTAAAATGTACAATGTGATTGAAAAGGTTTGCATGTTTATGATTGTGTCTGTTCTTTTAAAGCAGTCATCACCCGGAAATCACATTTTTCCTTGTTGAAACATGTATATTGGGGGAGAACCTCAGTTGAAACTTGGATAAATTTGATTGTGCTTCTGTGTTGTCGTCAACACACAAGGCTAATATCATAAACCCACCTCTGTTACATTCAGCGGCGAGCTGCTAAAGGAACTAATATAAACGTCGATCCCCTTGTGATTTACAAAGGATCTGCATTTAATTTAAAATCTCCGGGGTGGATTGCTCTGTGGCGTGGATGTTTGTAGATGGATCCATTGTTTTGTTTTTTTGTGTTTTTTATGTGTGAGCAAAGGACAGCTAAGGCTGTTGCTCTGCTATCGTTATGATGTACAATTCCTGCAGCCAATCAATATGCGCCCAACATGATTGACAGTTCCTGCACGTCTAATGTCCGCACCAATCCAAATTTTGCATGTATTCTTGTGAGAGGAAGTTGCTCTATGAAATTGAGTCAGAACGAGCACCTTTTGATTTTTGATTTTTTTTTCAAAATAAATTCTCATGATTGATGTAAAGATAATTTAAGGGACATGTGAGAATCCCAGGTGATTATTCCTTAAAGCATTTAAAAAGGTGAAAATCAGCTCAGCCTCCAGCAGGTTATTGTGGCACTACTGTTATTGTGGCATTTCCTCACCTGGCCCTCCACAACTTCCAACAGCTGACTTTTATATAATGTTGTCTACGTTTTACCTCTGACTAATTAGCTACCATATTTCTTTTTTTCCTAACCCAAATCTAGATTTATTCTCTGTAATATTCCAATACATTTAAAGAAAAACGTCTGTGCTTGGGGTAGACAATAAAGTTTATCTATCAAACCTGGCAGTCAACACAGTCATGATTATGTAAATTAAGTAGCACCTCAAGCAAATGAAAAGAAAAGTAGGTTTCACTGACCTACTTTGCCTGAGCAAGCCAATCACGGACAGCTAAAAGACAATGTCAAGTCTGAGCACACAAACTACCACCTTATGGTACAAAGTGGTTTTGCATGAGTAGAAAGCTTGGGGCTAGTCGCATTATCTTCGAAACCTTTTATTTGACTTCTTGATTGTTTCATGCTATTTATTATACCTAAACAATGCCTTCAAAGCCAACACCACATAGTTTATCTAGTGTTACCTCAACTAAGAACCTGCATAAACTGGAGAGTGATCTAGTTTTACAGAAATGTGATTTTTCTGATTTCTAATAATCTAGAAAAGACGCAAGATTATACTGACAGAACTTATGTTTCTGTCAGTATAAGTAAAGGTGTGCCACAAGGGTCAGTCCTGGGCCACTCATGTTCATACTTTACATCAATAACATGAATCATAATATATCAAATGCAAAATTTCACTTTTACGCTGACAATGCCGTCATGTATGCTTCTGCTTCCACACCTGTCCTTGCTTTCATTCAATTACAACTTGCTTTTAATCCCGTCTAACAAAACTTTTATGATTTAAAACTGGTTTTAAATCCTGACAAAACCAAAATCATGATGTTCTCCAACTCACGAGCCAAACTTTCAAAATTGCCCCCAATGATCACTGCTCAGGGATCTAAGACCTACAAATATCTAGGAATTTTACTTGACAACTCCCTGTCATTTACCCATCTGATTCAGCAGCTTGTTAAAATTTTTTAAGTGAAACTCAGCTTTTTCTTCTGGATAAAATCTTGCCTTTTTGAAGACTGGTTTCTGCAACATTCATGTCTGTGCTGGATTACGGACATCTTTTGTAGATGCACGCCTCCTCTGGTAGTTTACAGTCCCTGATAAGGTCTATCATGGAGCTCTGAGGTTCATCACCAATTTAAAATGTCTGACACATCATTGTCTGCTATAGACTTGTGTTGGATGGTCGTCTTTATATATTCGGAGACTCAATTACTGGAGTGTTTTTATTAGGATCCGAGCACTGACAGTGTATAGGACCCTTTGAAACTGTAGAGATTTTTTTTAAGTGCATTTTCGGTCTGCTCCCATCCTACCTTAAGACCTACATCAGTCACAGAAACACGGACTCTTATAATCTTTGCTTGCAAGATCTTCTGTCATTGTCTGTTCCAAAAATCAGGACTGAACTGGGGAAAAAGGCTTCAGGTTTGCGGCTTCATCTGCTTGGAACAAACGACAAAAAATCCTGAAACTCACAAACCTGGTTTCACTGGACTCTTTTATGAAGTTGCTTAGTGACATGGAGACAGACACATCTGTCTGCAGATGTTCTGAATGATGGACTTAATTTTAATTTGTGAGCCATTTTTGCTAATTTGCATGTTTTTTTAAAGTATTCACATTTTTCTTATGTTTTATGTGTTTTATGTGCTGAAACCTTAATGTACTGCTGCCTGGCTTAGTCAGGACACTCTTGAAAAAGAGATTTTAAATCTCAACAAGGTTTTTCTGGAGAAAAAAACGTTAGATAAAAAAATAAAAGATTAAAGAGACAAGTTTTACCACTTGTTTTTGTTTTTTGCTCTCTTCTTTGTGCTTAAACAGTTGAAGCATGTTCGCTAAGGATGCTGAAACCTGAAAGCACATCGGCCCTCAACTGTTTCCAGTGGATTATCAGACTGACATGCTCACATGCATTCAGAAAGGTTGTAATGAACCTCAACTGTAGTGTTGCAATCAAGACCACCTAATTGTGCATGGTTGTAGGATTCAATTCAATTCAATTTTATTTGTAAAGCGCTAAATCACATCAACAAACATCTCAAAGCGCTCTTACAATGATAGAGTACAACAGAACCCAACTAAACCCTTCCAAAGCAAGCAGATGTAACAAGCAACAGTGGCCAGGAAAAACTCCCTCGCATGGAGAGAAGTTCATAAGAATTCCCTCTTCAGGAAGAAACCGTGGGGCGGACCCTAGACTCTGGAAGGGCGGCCATCCGCCTTGACCGGTTGGGGGGAGAAGTACATGGGATAGGACAGGGAGAGAGAGGAATAGAAGAGGGAGAGAGAGAGTGGCAGACAGGTGAGATAAGTACAAATACTAAGAAAAGTCTATGATGAGCGTTGGTCTGATGATGAACCAATCTCAGTCTGGAGTTTAAGGGCCGTGCCGTTGCGGTGGGGTCACGGTGCTGTGGTGGGGTCGGGTAGTAGGACCGTCGTAACTCCACTCTGTGAGTCTTGGGTCTGATCCCCTGGATCCTGCTCCCCTCCTGTCAGGGAGAATAAAAGACGGTTTCTTAATATAGGACGGAGCCTGGTGATGAAGGGTTTTATATGTGATCAGAAGGATCTTGAATTCTATTCTAGATTTAATTGGAAGCCAGTGTAAGGATGCTAAGACTGGGGAGATGTGCTCTCTTCTTCCAGTTCTGGTTAGTAAACGTGCAGCAGCGTTCTGCACTAGCTGTAAGATCCTAACAGAGGAGTTTGGACAGCCTGACATTAGGGAGTTACAATAATCTAATCTAGAAGTCATAAAGGCATGAATAATTTTTTCTGCATCTTTGAAGGACAAGAAGTTTCTAATTTTTGCAATATTCCTTAGATGGAAGAAGGCTGTCCTGGAGACATGTTTAACATGGGAAATAAAGGACAGATCCTGATCAAAAAAACACCCACGTTCCTAATATCACTGTTAGAAGTTAAGGTAATATTATCTAAGGTAATCAGACTATCTGAAAAGTTATCCCTGAGCTTTTTAGGACCTACGATTATAACCTCAGTCTTGGTTGTGTTGAGCATTAAGAAGTTGATAGACATCCAGGACTTAACGTCCCTGAGGCAGGACTCTAATTTAACAAGTTGGTCGGCCTGATTGGCTTTAATTGATAAATATAGCTGAGTATCATCTGCATAACAATGAAAGTTAATGTTGTGTTTCCTAATAATATTTCCGAGTGGTAACATATAGAGATTAAACAATATCGGTCCGAGGACGGAGCCTTGTGGTACTCCACACAGGACCCGTTCATGCATTGAAGATTTGTTATTTACATGACCAAATTGAAACCGGTCAGATAAATATGATTTAAACCAGTTTAAGGCTAAGTTTTTAATGCGACGACATCTTCTAATCTCCTTAAAAGTATATTATGATCGACAGTATCAAATGCGGCACTAAGGTCCAGAAGAACTAAAACAGATAGAAGACCTCTATCTGAGGCCATTAGAAGGTCATTAGTAACTTTTAGCAGTGCAGTCTCTGTACTGTGGTTCATTCTGAAGCCGGACTGAAAGTCCTCTAACAGATTATTCTCGTGCAGGTAATCCTGGAGTTGTTTAGCGACTACTTTCTCCAGAACCTTTGACAGGAAAGGAAGGTTGGAGATCGGTCTGTAGTTTGAGAGAAGGCTTGTGTCTAAGTTTGGCTTTTTAATGAGAGGTTTAATAACTGCTAGTTTAAAGGATTGTGGCACATAGCCTATTGTTAGAGACTAGTTAATAATTGCGAGTATAGAATTATTGATTAGTGGCAGTGCCTCTTTCAGAATTCTAGTAGGAATTGGGTCCAACAGGCTAGTAGTTGGTTTAGCAGAAGAAATAAGGGAATTTAGTTTGACTAGTTGTATTTGCTGAAAGCATTCCAGATGACTGTTAGGTTTAACCAGTTCCTCTGTTATGGGGCTAACGGACGGTAGGGTTTGATGGATGTTATCCCTAAGCGTTGTAATTTTATTTTGAAAGAACTTCATGAAGTCCTCACTACATATATTGATAGGAATGGTGGGCTCAACGCTATTTTGGTTGTTGGTGAGTTTGGCTACAGTACTGAAAAGAAACCGAGGGTTGTTTTTGTTTTCCTCTATTAAGGATGAGTAGTAATTAGTTCTACTTCTACTCAGAGCTTTCTTATAAGTTTTGAAGCTATCCTTCCAGGCTATATAATCTATGTCTGTTTCTGTTGAACGCCAACTTCTTTCTAATCTACGGGAGCGTTGTTTAAGCTCGCGGGTTGATGAGTTAAACCATGGGGATGACTTTTCCTGTTTTTTCATTTTCATTTTTTGAGGAGCTATGTCATCTAGCATTGTTCTTAGCATATCTGTCAGACTGTTTGTTAGGTATTCAATATCTGAGCTAGCAACAGTATACGGGTCAGGAAGATTCACTACTGATTCTATAGCAGAGGGAATTCTTTCCTTGAATTTAGTTACTATGTTATCAGAGAGAGACCTGGTTAACACGGCTTTAGCCGGTGGTGTATAACTATTTAGAACAAAGTCAAAGGTTATTAAGAAGTGATCTGACAGGAAATCATTGTGAGGAGCGATGGTCAGATGCCATCCATCCATCCATCCATTTTCTTCCGCTTATCCGGGGCCGGGTTGCGGAGGCAGCAGTCTAAGCAAGGAAGCCCAGACTTCCCTCGCCCCAGACACGTCCTCCAGCTCCTCCGGTGGCACCCCGAGGCGTTCCCAGGCCAGCCGAAAGACATAGTCTCTCCAGCGTGTCCTAGGTCTGCCCCGAGGCCTCCTACCGGAGGGACATGCCTGGAACACCTCCCGAGGGAGGCGTCCATGGGGCATCCGAAACAGATGCCCGAGCCACCTCAGCTGGCTCCTCTCGATGCGGAGGAGCAGCGGCTCTACTCCGAGCTCCTCCCTGGTGACTGAGCTCCTCACCCTATCTCTAAGGGTGCGCCCAGCCACTCTACGGAGGAAACTCATTTCAGCCGCTTGTATCCGGGATCTCGTTCTTTCGGTCATGACCCAAAGCTCATGACCATAGGTGAGGGTAGGAACGAAGATCGACTGGTAAATCGAGAGCCTCGCCTTTTGGCTTAGCTCCTTCTTCACCACGACGGACCGATACAGCGACCGCAGCTGCAGACGCTGCACCGATCCGCCTGTCGATCTCACGCTCCATCTTCCCCCCACTCGTGAACAAGACCCCGAGATACTTGAACTCCTCCACTTGGGACAAGGGCTCTCCACCGACCTGAAGGGGGCAAGCCACCTTTTTCCGGTCGAGAACCATGGCCTCGGATTTAGAGGTGCTGATCCTCATCCCAGTTGCGTCACACTCGGCTGCGAACCGCGCCAGTGCACGCTGAAGGTCCAGGTTTGATGAAGCCACCAGGACCACATCGTCTGCAAAAAGCAGAGACGAGATCCTGTGGTCCCCAAACCAGACCCCCTCCGGTCCCTGGCTGTGCCTAGAAATTCTGTCCATAAAAGTTATGAACAGAACCGGTGACAAAGGACAGCCCTGCCGGAGGCCAACGTGCACTGGGAACAGGTCCGACTTACTGCCGGCAATGCGAACCAAACTCCTGCTCCGGGCGTACAGGGACCGGACAGCCCTTAGCAAAGGGTCCCGGACTCCATACTCCCGGAGCACCCCCCACAGGACGTCCCGAGGGACACAGTCGAACGCCTTCTCAAGGTCCACAAAACACATGTGGACTGATTGGACGAACTCCCATGAACCCTCGAGTAGCCGGTGGAGGGTATAGAGCTGGTCCAGTGTTCCACGACCTGGACGAAAACCGCATTGTTCCTCTTGGGTCCGAGGTTCAACTAACGGCCGGATCCTCCTCTCCAGTACCCTGGAATAAACTTTCCCAGGGAGGCTGAGGAGTGTGATCCCCCTGTAGTTGGAACACACCCTCCGATCCCCCTTCTTAAAAAGAGGGACCACCACCCCAGTCTGCCACTCCAGAGGCACTGTCCCCGACCGCCACGCAATGTTGCAGAGACGTGTCAGCCACGACAGTCCCTGCACATCCAGAGACTTAAGGAACTCAGGGCGAATCTCATCCACTCCCGGTGTCTTGCCACCGAGGAGCTTAGCAACTACCTCGGTGACTTCAGCCTGGGTAATGGACGAGTCTACCTCTGAGAACCCAGCCTCTGCTTCCTCAGCAGAAGACGTGATGGTGGGATTGAGGAGGTCCTCGAAGTATTCCTTCCACCGCCCGACGACATCTCCAGTTGAGGTCAACAGCTCCCCACCTCCACTGTAAACGGTGTTGGTGAAAAACTGCTTCCCACTCCTGAGGCGCCGGACGGTTTGCCAGAATTTCCTCGGGGCCGACCGATAGTCCTCCTCCATGGCCTCCCCGAACTCCTCCCAGGCCCGAGTTTTTGCCTCCACCACGGCCCGGGCTGCGGCCCGCCTGGCCTGCCGGTACCCGTCAGCTGCCTCAGGAGTCCTATGAGCTAACAGCGCCCGATAGGACTCCTTCTTCAGCTTGACGACATCCCTTACTTCCGGTGTCCACCACCGGGTTCGGGGGTTGCCGCCACGACAGGCACCAGAGACCCTGCGACCACAGCTCCGAGTAGCAGCTTCAACAATGGAGGTGGAGAACATAGTCCACTCGGACTCAATGTCTCCAACCTCCCCCGGAATCCGTGAGAAGCTCTCCCGGAGGCGGGAGTTGAAGACTGCGCGGACAGAGGGCTCGGCCAGGCGTTCCCAACAGACCCTCATGACACGTTTGGGCCTGCCGAGTCTGTCCGGCTTTCTCCCCTGCGTCCAGCGCATCCAACTCACCACCAGGTGGTGATCAGTTGACAGCTCTGCCCCTCTCTTCACCCGAGTGTCCAAGACACGTGGCCGGAGATCAGATGACACGACCACAAAGTCTATCATCGACCTCCAGCCTAGGGTGTCCTGGTGCCAAGTGCACTTATGGACACCCCTGTGCTCGAACATGGTGTTCGTTATGGCCAAACTGTGACTAGCACAGAAGTCCAATAACAGAACACCGCTCGGGTTCAGATGAGGGAGGCCATTCCTCCCAATCACCCCTTTCCAGGTCACACTGTCGTTGCCCACGTGGGCATTGAAGTCCCCCAATAGAACAATGGAGTCCCCAGTTGGAGCACTATGGTCAGATGCTCTATATTCAAACCATAAGTTAGAATAAGGTCTAGGGTATATAGACCGAGGATGGCCGAGGTACCGGTCGGAAACCCATGACCAGTATCGGATTGTGTCTGATATTCGGGGAGTCATAGCGGTGCAGGTGCAGGCTGCTGCTGCCTGCAGCCATCACGAAACAAACTGTTTCATTTACATTGAGTGTTGTGTTGGAAAATTAAAGACCACAACATTAAATACAAACGTAAAATGCTAGTAGATGCTATTAGATGCTAGCAAGACTTCAAGCTCCCGTTGCAACATTACCCTCCAGGTTGTCCTCTCTCTTTGAGTCACGACGTTGTCTGTATTCTCCTCATTCTCTTTTTTTGGGATTTCTTTTCAAACACATTAATGCCACAAAGCTGAGGCTCCATTCATGTGTATGTTTACAGTCAGCGTGTGTGTTCGTACGGTCACCAGTTAAAAGAGAAACCAGTTAATCCAAAACTCTGCGGCTCAGAAACCTCCCGATACTCGTAGCAGGTCGCTCCGTGGAGCTCCCTCTGAATCCTCTGGTCGGCCACCAGACAAAAAACACCTGCACATCGTCGCTGCTCCACGGGGTTTATTTTTGTGCATCTATCTCTGTTTATGAGCGTTTTTGTTGTGATCGGTTTAGAAAATGGCGGGTTGAATGAGCCGCCTTCTGACTCATCTGTGTCGTGATGCGCCGGCTAATCAGCCGCCTGCTCTCTGCCGACATCACATTTTCTACTCGCCTTAGCTCATTCTCAACCTTGGCTGCGCAGGTACCACGGTACCTGGTAGTGAGGACTACCACGTAGTGGAAAAGTGTCAATAACGAGTTAAGCTAAGAAGGAATTAATGGAAAAGCGCCATTAGTCAAACAGTTAAACAGAGTGAAACAAAAAACAAGAGAAGTCCCACAGCTTCTGTTACACAGATACAAAACTCTGGTACACAGGTAAACATCACAATAATACACAAAGTACCATTAAGAACTTGCTGGATATGCAGAGGAACATAGCTAAAGCCAGCACATAGCAACAACCATGGCACTATGTCCAATGGCTAGAACTGTCTTTTGACTGTGATCAGACATGGACTCTCATGCAACACGGGAAGTTAGAGCCAGATCCGAGCATGTACACCCCACTTCCTGTTTCCAGCAGGTGGCGCTATGACTGATGGTTGTTATTGTGATTTTAGCTGTGATGATGACCAGTCTCTGATGCAATGTGTGAACTTTGATGCTGATCAGACCATGTTCAGGCGAGCATGAACACGGCCACTCCCACAAATAACGCTACAAGTGAGTCATCATTGATGAGGGCCGGACGCTTATGCAATGTGTCAGTTTGACACCGATCAAGCTAAGTTAAGGCCTTTTACACGTCACGTCCTGTTTTTACACCAGACTTATTGTTTTGTGGTGAAATGTCCATTTTTGGCCATGCCCTCAGATATTGTGATGTCATTTTGAGACACTTTGCTCACCAATCTTTATTCTATCACCATGCCAATTTTCAGGTCATTTGGAATTACCCCCTCGGACTAGTTCTCACTAGAAAATTCAATTTGGGCCCAAATCTGCAAAATACCCAATATATATTTCACAATTGTGGACTTCCTGTTTAATTTCAGTATGTGTGTAGGAGACTTATTTGTGCATCCTGGGTGTTACATGTGTGCCGACTTTCGTAGCTCCCATTGAAACGAGATCCGGGGGCTGAATTTTTAAAATTTTCCAGGTGGCGCCGTTGAGCCATTTTTCCAGTCGCATGTAATTCCAACAAATTATCACATTTTCTGCTGACTGTGTAAAGTGATGCAAAAATGTATGTATGTTTAGGTCCTCAAAAATACGTTTTCCCATTGTGAAAAAAGTATACCAGTAAATAATGATGATAATGATAATAATAATATTAGTAATTTACAATTTCAATAGGGTTCTTCGGCACTTTCAATGCTCGGACAATAACTATGAAACTTTGCAACAACTGGTCCTTAAAAACATTGCCTTAATGCTAAAATTAGCATGTGGAGTGATTTCCATTCCATTAAATTCAGTGTTTTTCTGTACTGCTGTGACTGTGCAACAGCCAAAAAAGCTGAAGTCGAGGAAGAAATGAATCAGAGGGGAAAGTCTGTTAAAAGCTTCTCACTGAGGCTGTGATGCGGTAGTGAGTGGAGCCGCTATGCTGCAAGCTGAGATCTGACCACAGCGGCAGCTGGAGCTAAACTGAGAAGGGATTTTCATTCAGTGACACCAATCATGGCTTCTCCCTAATCGGCGTTTAACAGGATTATAGTTCTGTAATTGCCTCTTTATGTTGTTTTCACTGAAGCCATTCCCAGACTCTTATTCAGTTCCTCGGTTTATAAAAACTTTCATGTTGACTTTTCTTTTTGCAGTGTGAAACTGGAGATCCCTTCCGATTACATCGTCGGTATATCCTCAAATTCTGAAATATGTTAATTTCTTAGCACAAGAAGTAGAAAGGTTTTGAATTTTAAATCCCTAAAGAAAAACACACAATCTTGAACAAAGTGATTTCGACACATATGTTCATGTACTACTTCTACCACAACATCAATTTCTGTGTGGAGTTTGCATGTTCTCCCCATGTGTGCATGGGTTTCCCCCGGGTACTCCAGTTACCTCCTAAATCTGACTCTTGTGCCAAGACCATCTCCAAACTTTATATATAATTATATTTATATGTTTTTATAGCTACTAGGACCTATCCAAATTTTTTCACTTCCGCTCCGATCCCGATACCTGAATTTGGATATCTGCCGATACCGATACTATTCCAATACCAGAGCTCTGTTTGCTTTAATATTATTATTATTATCATTATTGTTGATTTTATATGAGGTTGTAATAAACTCCTCTCTACAGTAATGTATGAAATGTACAAATGTATGCATGTATTCTCTCAAAAGGCAACTTGAGGCTAGTATAAGGTCAGAAAAGGAAGCAGTACAAACTATTTTTGTTCCATTTGGACAATGTGGGGGTCTGCGTGATGTCATCATCTCATAATAAACTAGTTCTATCTTTAAAACCTCAGAATCACTTTATTAGTCCCTGAGAAAATTCTTTAGCAATGCAGCACAAACAGAATGTTTCCAGCTCTAACGCAGCTCTAACCATTGGGACTATTTTCACAGAGTTTAGCGTGGAGGAGGACGCAGCTTCACAGAGGAGTGAATCACCTGCTACAGTGTGGAGGAGCTGCTTTTCATTGTTTTGATTCCGCAGTCAGTGCTGTTCCCTTCTGCCTCGCTGTACTACGGCTTTGTAAACATCCACGTTGATGTGCTGCTTTGCCGTGTTTTGAGCGTAAAATAAGTCTAAAAAGCAGAAATGTTATCATGAAAGGTTGGACAGCACAGTGCTACTTCCCTAGCCTGCTCGCTGGCTGCAAACTGTGGAATGGATTTCCTGACTCATTACTCCTCGTCTCATTGAGACCCGCCTCCCTTTAGGAAATCCAGTCCACAGCAGCAGGGAAACACTTATGGAGTCATTTCAGTAACAGTGAAGCAGACGAGGCTTCATGGAACGGAAATCTCTGCAGGTTGGATCAGAAATTTCAGATCCATGAATTACGTTGATGTCTGAACCCGATACCGATACTGGATTTGATTGGCCCCATCCCTAATAGATACATAATAAGAAAATTACCATTATGTAAAAGGCCACAATTAACGTTTTGTGTTTTCACTTGAAAATAGTCTTAGACTTCCGGTTTT
Organism: Lipophrys pholis; assembly: GCF_963383615.2. Taxonomy (NCBI): domain Eukaryota; kingdom Metazoa; phylum Chordata; class Actinopteri; order Blenniiformes; family Blenniidae; genus Lipophrys; species Lipophrys pholis. Next base: position 9,456,341 of record NC_137637.1, read on the forward strand.
GGTGTGTCGCTGACAAGTCGCATTGCCTGGGCTCGTCGCTAACTTTCTGCAAAAACCCTTGAAAAAGGACTGACGGCTCTTATTGTTTGTTTCAGGGAAACTTTTACAGAAGTTACTACTAGCAACCCGCCAGCATCAACAGCAATTCGACGCAGTTAAAGCCCAGCTGGAGCATGAATGTCCGCTACGGGATGCTTTATCCAGCTCACGTTTAGGGCTTTTCCAGCAAAAAGAACCAGGTTCTAGTTCAGGGCCGGTGCCAGAGCCAGTTCTTAAATGAGCACCGCCAAAGAACCGGTTCTTTTTCCACCGTTAACGGAGCAAAGTGGGACCCACGTCATTGCTTCACTCCAAAACGTTATACGTCACGATACATAAGGAGACGGACTGTATTCATTGGTTTAGTCCGGGTCGCTCCATCTAGTTTGGCCTGAACCTCAGATGCAGACCAAAGCCAGAAAATATTACGTCTCTTCGTATCTCTATTGGTGTTTTTTCACGTCCGTTTTGCTTTTGTCCGGAGCCCCGGAGTGGCCATAGAGTAAAAAAAAAATCTGTGTATGAGTTTGGGGCTTGTTTTTCACTATTTGGGCATTACATAGGGAATTTCCACTCCTTTCACTTTATTTCTGGGTGTGTCTGAATCAAATGCTCAACATTGGAGAAGAATGGAGGTGTAGAATGATAGAACGCAGTTCTAAAACGAAATGTTACGGATATAACTTCTGTTCCCTGAAGGAGAGGAACGAGGGACAACACATATTGTATGGGATATCATGTGACCTGCTGAAGACACCTCTATTCATGCCTTTACGGCAGATGATCTGTGATGACGTTTGTGAGGGTCCGCCTGCACATATAAAGCAGCACCATCACAGTCATAACAGTTCAATAACCGCTCTTCACCGAGCCCAGCTGAATTGCAGGGCAACTTGTGACCAACTCGTTCCTCTCCTTCAGGGAACAGAAGTTATATCCATAACATTTCGTTCCCTTTCAGTCGATTCACTCGTTACAACACATATTGTATGGGACATATATTCACGCCCCGCATAGTAGTTATCAAACCAGAGTCTAACCTGCACCCTCTAGTGCATTTTAGACCCGACAGAGAGGACAGACTGAGCCATCGAAGGAGCCGTCACGTCCAGCCGATAAAACCGCACAAACATGTGTGGGGATGACCAGTTAGCCACAGCACAAACCTCACTCTTCAATACCCCTTTAAAAAGGGCCCATGATGTTGCCACACCCCTAGTAGAATGTGCCCTCACACCGTGGGGCAACGGGCAGCCTCTGCTGCCATAGGCTAAGGATATAGCTTCAACAATCCAGTGAAAGAATCGCTGCTTGGACAGGGCCTTACCTCTGGCTGGATTTGCAAAGCAGACAAATAATTGGTCACATAACTGCACGCTTTGGGTGCGGGCAATATACGTGCGTAGAGCCCGTACTGGAAACACGTTTTTGTATGAAAGAAATTTCATATCAACCGACTCAAGAGATTTGAATGGGGGTCCACACAAGACCTCCAGCACCAATGTCAGATCCCACAACGGGATGCTGGGTCTAATCACGGACCTCAGCCGGCGGACCCCTTTTAAGAAGCGCATGGCTAGGGGGTCAGCGCCTTGTGATTTACCCTTAAAACCCACGTGGCAGGCAGATATGGCTGCCAAATAAACTTTAATTGTGGAGAAGGAGAGACCCTTATCCAGCAGCTCCTGAAGAAATGTCAAAACATCCACAATGGAGCATTGAAACGGGAGAACCTTGCGGTTCTGGCACCACTGTTCAAAAGCCCGCCATTTATGTGCATATAGGCCTCTAGTGGATGAGGCCCGTGCACTCTGAATTGTTGCCACCACTGCAGGGGGCAGGCCCTATGCTAATAAGTTGGACCTTTCAACAGGTAGGCATGCAGTCTCCACAGTTCCGGTTGGGGGTGAATTACCTCCCCTTCTGCTTGAGAGAGGTGGTCCCTGTGAAGCGGGATCCTCCAGGGCCTCACTGCCAGCAGACTGATTATTTCTGCATACCATGACTTTGCTGGCCACTGAGGGGCCGCTAAAATCACAGACAGGCCCTGCTGCCGCACCCTTTCCAATTTAGGAAGTATCATCTCCACTGGGGGAAATGCCTACAGAAGCACATTGGGCCATAGTGAGCCCAATGTGAGCTAGCGCATCTGTGCCCAGAGGTGCATTGTGGTCTGCTATGGAAAATAACAGAGGGCAGTGTGTATTCGCTTTGGATGCAAAGAGATCCACTTCTGCTCTGCCAAACCGATTCCAATATCTGATCTACCACCCGTGGGTGCAGTCTCCATTCTCTCACCATAGGTCCGGGGGGAGAGAAGGTCTGCCCCCTGGTTCGAGTGGCTCCGATTGACCGGAAATGAATATTGTACCACTGCAACAGAGAGTGAGACAGTTTTAACAGGGGAAGTGAACATGTCCCTCCCTGCCTGTTTATGTAAGAAACCCCTGTTGTATTGTCTGTCCTGACCAGCACATGCTGGCCCCCAGGATCTGACAAAATTTCTGCAGGGCTAAGAAAACAACTAACAGCTCCAGGTGGTTGATGTGAAGTCTGTATTGAGCTGGCGACCAGACTCCTCTCACCATCGCTCAATCGCACAGAGCTCCCCAGCCCTTCAGGGAGGCATCTGTGGATACAATCTTGCGAAAAGACACTCTGCCTATGGGGGAACCCTGCTGCAGCAGACCGGGTTCCCTCCACGGCTGGAGAGCTTTTAAGCAGGAAGGAGTTATTGTCAGCTTTCCTTGAAGATGACGTGCAGGGCACAGCCGGTGAGGATGAGTCCATCGCTGGAAGGCTCGTGACTGAGCATATTTCTAGTCCGAGAAAAGAAATGTGCTGACTCGGTGTTAGTGAGCTCTTTTGGAAATTCACTGAAAATCCCAGTGACTGTACGTGAGACAGGATGAGCGACAGCTGCGTCTCTGCGCCCTCTCTGGAGTGGGTTATTAACCAGTCGTCCAGATATGCTAAAACAGGAACTCCTTTCTGTCGGAGAGGAGACAGCACCGTCGCCACACACTTGCTGAACGTGCGGGGGGCTAGTGACAGATCGAATGGCAGCATGAGATACTCGTAAGCGCTGCCCTCGAACGCGAACCTCAGGAATTTCCTGTGGTCGGGATGTATTGCTACATGAAAGTCATGGCTTTGGCTTCGCGAACCAAGATTCATGAAGGAGGTCCACCCCGTTTTCTTTTTTCTTTTTCTTTTTTTTTTCTTTTTTTTCTTTTTTTTGCCCTTGTCCTGTTCGGCAGCTTGGGCCAACAATATGATGTGATTGAGAGCCTTCGGAGTCAGAACAGATTTTGGTCTTGCAACAGGGAGAGACCTGGAGTCTCCTCCTGTTGCCTTCTCCGTCAGAAGATGGCATGGCTGCCGTACACGACCGGGGGGAACGCTCAAAGGGAGAGAGAAGAGAAAAGAGAGAAAAAGGTTGAGGGAGGAGGGGGGAGGGGGATAACATACAATATCCTTGTTGTGCTACATATATTATTTGCAGTTATCACACTGATCCAAATATTTTCCTACTGTTTTTGGATTAAACCAGCCTGAGCTGCTCTATCTAGACAGTAAAATGATTTCTTAGATTAACCAGCCTGAGCAGCTCTATAGACAGTAAGATGATGTTCTAGATTAACCAGCCTGAGCAGCTCTATCTAGACAGTAACGTGAAGCAGGAACATGAATTAACAAAGAGGTGACAACAAAAGAGGAACATGATTTTTAAAGTTTGAGCAAATGATGACAGAGAACAAGCAACTTCAGAAGCACCTTTCGTGAGGAGTGGAAGTGTGTGTGTGTGTGTGTGTGTGTGTGTGTGTGTGTGTGTGTGTGTATGGTTTGTCCACTGGGTGGGACCGGAACTGCTGTGGGGGGACCCGTGGCGAGACCCCGGGGTCCGAGGCCATCGGGCCCGGACACCGCCACCCCGGCAGACGGAAGCCCCCCAGGCCCGGGGAGACCCCAGCGAACCACCCCAGAGAGCCACGTCCCCGCCCAAAAAGCACCCGACGGAGAATGCAGAGAGGAATCCCCCCCAGGCAAGAGGGGCCCACAAGAGAAGGATAAAGGGCACAGGGCCCCAGGCCCCGACCCAAGCCGCCAAGCCGAGAAAAGGCCGGAGCAGGGCCCCCGGGCCGAGCGGGTCGAGAGCCCCCCCAACCCCGGCGGCGAGTCCCGCCGCACCCCCGGGAACAGGCCCACCCACCGCCCCCCCCCAACCCGGCAAGGCAGAGACGGCCCCAGCCGCCGCGCCCCGGACCAGCCCCGCCCCCAGACCCAGGAAAGCGAAGGCCGGCGCAGGCCCCGGTCGGAGGACAGTCAACTCTACACCCCCAGGAGCCTCATATCCCACCCGCCCCATGACCCTCCCCCCCGGTTTTAATTGAAATACCCAACCCCTGACCCACCCCCCACAGACACCCACCCCTGACGCAGACGCAGACGCAGACGCAGACGGGCACACACACACACACACACACTCGGGACGGTGGGGGAGTGATGACTCTCGCCCCCCCAGGCCGCCGGCCGGGCCCCCACCCGGCCACCGCGGTGTCCCAACCTCCACTAATCCAACAGCAAATGGAGAAGGAGCACCACGAGCGCCATGCCCGAGGGAGCGCGCCCCCCGCATCCCAGCCGCACTCACCCCGGGCCGGGGCGGGACCCCAGCGGGAGGTGCTGGGGGGAGCCACGTCTCCCGCCCTTCCCCTGCCCTATATGTGTGTTGGATGTATGTAAGGGTGTGTCTTTGTGTTTTGAAGAGGTGGATGCAATGTGTGTGTCTATGGTGCGGTTTAAAATTGGGGGGTAGCGGGGCCCGGGCGTTCTACCGCTGACAAGCGGCAGAACCCCGAAAGCGGCTTACCCCCTCAAGACCCTGCGTGACTAAGTGTGGTTAAAATTGTGGGTGGTGCAAAGTCGGGGGAGGACCCAGACCGCAGTTAAGTAGCCCGGACCCCCCACCTAGGCACCGCCCCACTGTTCCCTATTGTGGAGTAATATAAGGTGAGGTAAGGCAGGGAGGGTTCTGAGGGAGGGGGTCCCCCCGTCGCTAGGACCTTGGCCCAGCTGGACCCCCCGCGCTGCCCCACCCCACCCCCGAGCGGCCGGCCTAGGACCCGGGGAGCCACACCCCCCCCCAACAAGGCGCCGTAAGGGGACCCGGGCAGGGAGCCCCCACCCCACCCAACGGCCAGACAGCAGAGTCTGAGACCCGCAGGGCCCAGTGCGAGCCCAGCCGGAGGCCAGTGGTCAGGGCACCCCCCCTCATTCGCCCACACACACACACACACACACACACACACACACACACACACACACACACACACACACACACCCACACCCACCCACACCCATCAGGCCCTGGAGGTCACTCTCAGTCAACCGTCCATCCAGAACCCGGAGCCCCCCCCCGTCCCCCGCTCCCCCCAATCCAGGAACGAGGCAGACCTGGAGCGCGGCAGCAGGGGCCAACCCGCCCCACCGGGGGAGGGGGCCAGAGGGAGGACCCACCCCCAGCGCCGCAGCGGGCACCCCCGCCGGAAAGGGGGAGGCCCCGCACCCCCTGGGCCCGGACGACCCGCCCCCAACCCCCCCCAGCCGACAGCCAAGCCGGGGCCCGACGCCCAGCCCCCCCACCCCACCCCAGCGGGCCCAACCCCGGCCCAGGGCAGAGCCCCCCGCCCAGGACTCCCCAGGCCAGGCCGCAGCCCCCCAGCATAGACGCTAGGACCCCCCCGAGCCCACAGAGCCACCAACCACCAAAGCCACGACGCCCCAACCACCGTCCACCCCGTTTTCTCCCACAAGACCTCTCGTGGCTCATAAGTCCAATGCGAGCACGGCAGGCTCGGCTGCAGTGTCAACCGATAAAGGATTGGTCATCTGGGTCTGATGGCTGTGCTATCCGGTCTTTCCGTTGTTGTCTCTTTACAGCTAAGTTGCTCCTACGTTCACTCTCAAAGGTTACATGAAAGTAAGCATCTGTTAAATCTATGATTGCGAACCAATCCTCCGGGCTGACCGCAGTCAGGAGTTGTCTGAGTGTTAACATCTTGAACTTGTAAGTTCGTAAGTACCTGTTCAACACCCTCAAATCCAGAATTGGCCTGAGACCGTCTCCTCTTTTCGGAATAACAAAGTATCGGCTGTACCAACCCTTGTTTTGCTCCGAAGCGGGGACCACTCGGATCGCTCCTTTTAGTAGCAGACTTTGTATTTCCTCTCTCATTACCGGTGCAGCGGCCTGTGACACTGTGGTCTGTACCACTGATATGAACCGGGGGGCTCTGACACAGAATTGTAGACAGTACCCCGCCGAAATGGTACGTTCCACCCATGGGGAGGGCGGGCACGTGCGTGACTGAGAGAGCTATGTCGTCAGCCTGCTGACTTGTAACACTGTAGGTGGAGGGCTGTGGCCCTCTTGTGTGCCAACAGGGAACTGCATCACCTGATGGCTGACCTGGAGTGTTGGAGAAGAGCTGTCACCGTCTGGCATGTAGCCCGCAGTTCCTCGCGAACTGCGTAGCCGGAAGGGTGACTAAGGGCTCTTTCAGGGAGCTTTTGCCCTCTACTGTGCTGGCAGGGAATAGCATCGTCTGACTTACATGAGTTTTTTCTTTTTTTAGAGAAAACCGAGTATCTTTCATTTGTGACATGTTTTGTACAAAAGACACATTTTTTGGTGCACAACACTGAACATGTGTGGGGAGAAAGTGCTTGGGAGACAATGTTGGGGATGTGCAGCGCCGTTTGGGGCTGACTCCCTGAACATAAACCTGAACGCGCATTAAAACATGTGCATTAAAACATGGAGGGCTGCAGCGTCTCCCCGCTGGAGTCCCTCTGGTCCTAGACCCTCGGTTAGGAAGGCTGGTGCTCCTTCCTCTTTGGCGCTGGGTCTCTCCGGAGGCCGGGAGGTGGGCCCTTACTCCAGGCAGAGAGGTTGGACTGGAGGCTGCTGTCTCGCCGGCTGAGGGTCTTTGCTCGCCAGTGGCACTGCCTTCTTAGGAGGGGCTTGTGCTGGTTTGCGGGACCCGGAGACGAATATGGGCTTGGCATTGCGCCTGGGGATGATGCTACGCAGAGCCTTGGCCTGCTTCTTCTTCATCTCAAACCTGGCCTGGATGGCGTCCAGTGACTGGCCAAACAGCCCCTCCATAGTAACCGGCTCGTCCAGATAGGATGCTCTGTCTCTGTCCGAGACGTCCGTTAGAGTAAGCCACAGGTGTCTCTGTATCACCACGGCAGAGGCCATCCCTCTCCGAGGAAGATCGCCGTTCCGCAGGCCCCATTGAGGATGTAGCCCGAAGACACTCTCACCTCGTCGAGGAGGGGCGATAGCGGGCTGTTGGGGGGTAACAGAGACGCCAGCTCTGCCAGACGCGCCACCTGGTACATCTGCAGCATGCGCGAGTCTGCATTGAAGGACACCAAAAGTAGCACAGGGGTTCCAAAAGTGCTGACAAAGGTCATCCTTGAACACAGACTGCAAAATTACTCATCATTCTTTATGAGACAAAACAAGATTTCTCTAACACCTTTTAATCATTGGAGATCTACACGCCAGGGCTGTCCTATGTCCCCTTTATTATTGTTGTTTACCAACGAACCCCTGACCGTAGCTATTTGTCAGTCGGCTGAAATCTCAGGCATAACTTTTGACCTTATTCCTCTCCGACCACTTTAGATTCTCCGTTCTTCTGTATTTTGTCTTAAGCATTTCCTGTTACTAAAAATGACATCGTGGTGGACTGCAGTGCAGTGTTTTTATATCGTCTATAAAACTACCATTAAACATAACAAACAACGCTGCCACCTGGATATTAAAGTGGGAACACATGAAAACTGGCATCATGTTGCCTCATCCTTCCTTCATTTTGACCTGAGAAGACAACATGAGAAAGTGGACTGTGGTATCTTCCGGTGACATCTTTGTACTGTCATTAGCGACTCACGGAGCAGCTATGATAAACTTTAAGAGCACTGAGGTGTACCGGTATCTATATCGTGGGCCGTTGTCATCCAGAGATGGAGAATTCACCTTTTGAAGGCTGACGCAAGTCCTAGCTGGTCAGCTAGCGCTAGCCACCATGCTAACCACTCGGAGTGGGTGAAGCATAGCAACCAGCTGGTTGAATCTCATTATATGAAATAAACCAAGATGAAATCCTTTCAAAGTTATTATTCTTTATTACAATCGCGAACTCTGCACTCACTCATCTTGTACATCAGAGATTATGTTGCTTTAAAAGTTACACAGTGCTGCACAAATTCACAGGTTGTATGCTGCTCCAGAACACTCCTGTCTCACCTCTTTATGTTTGGAACGTTGTTGTTTCAGCTGCTTTCCCCTCATTATCCAGTTGTTACGACAGCGACATACAGAGCATGTAATGCTAGTCGCGGTTAGCCATGGAGCAGCGACAAACACAGCCAGGCACGGTCCACCAGATCAGCCACACAAATAACCAGCCACGGCCAGCCATGGAGCAACGGCTTAGTGACGGTTAGCCACGGAGCGCCAAGAGACAAAGTTAGACACAGCTAGCTACGTAGCACTGGAGCATCAAATCAAACAGCTTGCTATGGCTAAACACGGTGCACCGATTCACACGCAGCCAGCTGTCAAGCCACAGAGCAATGATCCTCATGAGCAATGTTTAAAACTCTTAATTCAGAGATAGATTGTCAATCCCGTTCACTGTCCAGAACGAGGCGCTACTACAAGCAATGACACAACACTACAGTAGTCCTACCGACCGGAAGTTTCAAGGCAAAATGATACAATGATGCAATGATTCTTTTGGCGCAGAATATGGTCAATCAGTGAGACAGAGCATTGCTTGTCTCTCTTCGCAGACAATATTGTTTTGTGTCTGACAAATCAAGGAACCTCACTAAAAGCATTATATAATCTTTATGAGACTGTCGAGATATTGTCTGGTTATAAAATCAACAGTGGTAAGAGTGCCTTAATATTGTTGAATAAAGAGAGAGAGAGGGGCCACCAGTCCATGCACAGTTTACCATTGCCACAGAGGGATTCACTTACTTAGGAATTAGAATAGCCCCAGACATTGGAAGCATCATCCCAATCAACTGCCCACATAGCAGACGGGTCTGGGCCAGATCCGGCATCAATCCGGCATCAATCCGGCACTGCTGGCTGACTTCTGGCATGGCAAGTTGTAAGTCAACCGGATGTGTGCCAGGTCCGGCAATGATAGCACCGTTTATATGATGGTATGCTGCATGTGGCCCGAATGTGGTTTGGTTTATCTGGCCCAGATCTTTCATGCCAGATATGGACCACTTGTGGCTGACCTTATGTCATCCATATGTCTCATAAACATGCATTTTATTTTCAGGGTGAATTCAAAATAATTGTTAAGTCTTACTTTTAAAATGTTTTTCTATTTTTATTGGTGTCTTTAAAGCCAACAAAAAGTAATTAAGTCTTACTTTTAAAATGTTTTTCTACTTTTATGTATGGTGTCTGAAAAGCCACCCACTCCTGTTTTTTTCAGATCATTCAAACACATTTACATCACATGCTCGACATTGTCAGATAACAAACATTTTTCAGAATTGAATGAGTAATAATTAGAAAATGACTCCTATACTTTACTGAGTTACAGTCGTTTGTGCTGTCCCTCTGAAATGACAGCCCCTGAAGTCTACCTCACAATCTGCCTGACAACCAACCAATCAACAGAGTGATTTGTTCTCATTGGCCTTCCCTCAACATGTGACTCTCCTAAAATAACGCTAACAGAAGCAGATGCTCCATTTTGTGCTGAGTGAAATCGCTTTGACAGAGAGAAAACAGAGGAGTCAAGGTGAGTTTACGTTTTTATTTATTTAATCTAAGCACAATATGTCAATATTTTTGATAAAGAAATAAGTTGCCAGTTTGAGATGTATTCTATTTAAATGGGGAAGGTGGAATTTCCGAGTTTTCTACGTGTTGTCTTGTCTAGAATCACAGTACAGTAATCAGTACAATGTAATCTTTGGGATGTTTAGATAAGATGGCGGGGAGAGAGGCAGTTGATACGTTACAATTAAGATTTGGGAGGGAGTCGCAGTTTAGCCGCGGTTCCATCATGCAGTACCGGAGCGGGGCGGGAGGGTACGGTCTGGCAAAGAGCACCCAAGCCAAAAGCAGCGTCCAGCTGCTGCTGAAACTCCTCCTCCTGTTCCTGAGAGGAGCGTCTGCCTCGTTGAACGACCGCAGTGTTGTGTTGTGAGCAGACATTTCAATAAACACAGTTCACAAAACAACCAGTGAGCAAAGCAGCATTTGAGAACAACAGGAGGCTTTTCCGCAGATGAAATTTTAAGATATTGCAGGCAAGTCGAGAGTGGCAATCGTCACTACCAATCAGCAGATGGCTCCTCACACAAGTTATTCAAATTTAATTCAAGTCAATTCAACTTTTTTTTTATAGCGCCGAATACAACAAAATCATTTCATTACGCTCTTAAAGAGAAACCCGACAAATCCACATGAGCAAGCATAAGTGACTGTGGAAATGAAAAACTCCCTAATCAAATCCATTTTGGTTGATGACTGTATCAATTAAGTTATGTATATATGAATATAAACAAAAATGTTTATTTTCCATCTTTATGCATTTTTTTAAATCTGTCTACTACATTACATTTTAAGAAATATGTCAACTGTAAACATAATTGTTTTATTAAAATTAATATTAAATGTTCTTTACTTGCAGCGCTTGTCGCGGCGCCAATCTCCGCCACTCCAGGTTCGGGGATCTGAACCCGACTCCCTTTTGATCGGCCATAGCAACGTAGGCTATCGCCTCGCGCTTCTGAACGGCGTTCATCCATCCCTTAGGACCAACTGACCCCCGTTCAACTGCTGTTCACATGGAACCCTTCTCCACTCCCGCCAGCCTCAGTATTGTGGCATTGATGTGCTTGGAAAGAAATCCCTCCCAAAAAAAGGTGGAGAATATAGACACGGTCATGACTGGAAGATAGAGGACAAGCTGGAGGGTGATGTTGCAAAGGGAGCTTGAGGTAGTGATGGCCAAATGAAGCTTCATGAACCACTGTCTTTATCTTTTGAAGCCATTAGATGGCTGATGGCTAATGCTGCTGTTTGCAAAAAGACCATGTTCCAATGTTCCAAAAGTTACAACGTTAACATTCAATTATAAAGTCCAAAAATTCATTTTAAGTATTTAAAGTGTTCAACTGTGTTACAATGAATTTTTGGACTTCATAAATGAACATAGTGTTTTATTGATAAGTATTAAATTGTTAAACTTACTGTGTTACAATGTCTTTTTGCACTTTTTAATTGAATGTTATATTAGGTATTCGAATGGTTAAACTTACTGTGTTGCAATATTTTGCACATCTTAATTGAATGTTGTATTGATAAGTATTTGAACTGTTAAACTTGATGTGTTCCAATGTATGTTTGCACTTTATAATAAATATTAAGTAAAAGCGCAATCTTTCTTTTGTTTTAAATGTTAGACTTGCTCTTGTGGTCTCCAATCCTTCATGCTGTGTTTTGACGTGCTCATAAGAATTCCCACAGTCCAATGAAATGCAGACAATATAGCGATTTTGTTTCCTTTATTGTTTCCAAATAATTTCCAAATCAAATCAAGTTTATTCGAGGGTTATTGGCAGACAGATGAAGCGATCAGATGATTGTTTCAATGCAGTTCAGAGCGGTCTAAAACTGTATGGCTGTGTACCTTACTGGAGACGCCCACTAAACTCCATCACCACTTAAATAGCACAGGTGATGCAGTCACCTGTGTATGGAGGTGGAGGCGGAGTGGATAAATGAACTGCCAATATCCCACCAGCGTCCACAGATCAATAAATCAAAACAAATAAATTCACCCATCAAACTTAAATATAGGAATTAAAGATAACAAAATAAACCATTTAAAATTCAAGTATTTGGTTCAAACATAGCGGCCTGTAATTGTCCGGTGAGAAAACAGAGCAATTGCATTTACAAAATTAAAGGAGCCAAAACATAAATTCTATTTACATCTTATGTTCTTCTCTTCTTTCTTCCAAGGTTCAATGAGTGTAAAAATCCAATTTCTGTGTGTGTAAGCAGTTTGTAAAGTTCATTAGTGTAACAGTCCATAGAGAAGTGTGTGTGTGTGACAATGTCAGTGAGAAGAGGGGACTCTGACACCATCTGAAGCCTCCTGAAAGAGGGCAAGTTTGGTGATGGGCCTGCAGAGAGTGCTGGTCTGAACTTGCATTAACTGCCTGTCAAACCCACCGGAATCTGGTAATGGCTGCAAGACTTGGCCCATGACCCAAGAGTTTCTGGGGGCCATATCATCAATAATGAGGACAAGGTCTCCTTTGTTGAAGTTTTTTGTTTTTCTTGTCCATTTGTGTCTTTCTTCCAGATCAGGTAGGTACTCTTTGGTCCACCTTTTCCAGAAGAGATCTGCCATGCATTAGACCTGACTCCATCTCCATTTAATGTAACAGTTCTCTGGGCTAAACAGTCCAGGTGGTAAGAAAGGCTTTGGTTTTAGCAGCAGGAGATGGTTTGGGGTAAGGGGTTCCAAGTCCAAAGGGTCGTCAGAAGCTTTGGTAATAGGTCTGTCATTGATTATAGCTTCCACTTCACAGAGCACGGTGGCTCGTCCTTCCTCATCCAGTGTTTACTGGTGTAACCTTTTGAGAACTCCCACAAGACTGTTGGTCAGGTCTGGACCTTGGAGCAGTTGGGTGTTAAAACTTGTGCCCTGGTAGGTAGCGCCACAATCGGCATTGTTTTTGGTTCAGATGACAACTTTATAGCAAACCCTTGGTCCAGGATGTTGGTCATGAACATTTTGTACTCCTCATAGAACTTGCTGCTCCTTACCCGTTTCTTTTTTTAACTATATTGCTCTTTGCTTTGCAACACAGTAATTGTTAGGGAATTTGACTTCTCCGTTCTTCAATGGTAAACCAATACTGTAATGTCCATCAACCAACATGATAGACCTTGATACACTTTCCAAGAACATGTGATCCTGCAGTGACATCTCCAGGAGCTCCTCATGTTGACGCTCAGGAAAATCATGTTTGCTTTGCTGAGGTAATAACTGTTCCACTTTCTCCACAGAGATCCTGTGAGCCATAACAACAGGCTTCCCAAACCTTGAGACAGCAGTCTTCCTGAAAGGTCCATTGAAGATCCATCCCAAAGCAGTTTTCATGCCATATGGTCCATTGTACCGACTATTTATGATGCAACATGGTTCCAAAGCCTTCGGTACTTTGCTTCCAATCAACAGGTCAACATTAGCCTCAATCCTTGGGAGCTTCACTTACCTTAAATATGGCCATTGTTTCAAATCCTTTTCAGTGGGAATGCTCTCCCCTTTCACGGGTATTTCCTTCTGCGTATATCTCTCTGAGAGTTCAATGTACTCGTCACCTTCCAAGCCACTTATTTTGAAATCAGCTGCAACGGCTGTCTCGACAACTTGTCTGTTCATCTTCCGCAGGAGTATGTCCGTTTTCCTTCCAGTCATGTGGAGTTGCTTAAGGAGCGATTCTATACAGAAGCAATCAGTGCTGCCCGGATCAATAAATGAATAGGTTTCTATTATTTTGTTATCCTTTTTTTTTTTTTTTTACTTTCACAGGAACAATCGCAAGTGTGGTTTCAGTATCACTGGCCCCAGCAGCTCTCCATTCCTCCTCTTTATGTATTTCTATGAGAGCACTTGTAATCGACTTTTCCTTGTTGTCTTTTCTGGTCTTGGTTTCTTTGGTTATATGTTATGTGGTGGGGTGCTTTAGTGTACACACTTTGCAGGTTACTCTTTGCATACATCCTTTGCTCATGTGTCCTACTTGTAAACATCCAAAGCAGACTCCTTTCCTTTTTAAGAATTCCAACTTTCCCAGGTGAGGTGTGCTATTTAATTGTGAGCAGGATGAAAGGTTATGAGCCTCGTTGCAAAACAAGCAGCACTTGGCTTGCACTTCAGAGCCTGGATGCTGATGGCTGCCTGCTGCTGGTGAGACACTGGTCACAAACCCAGTCTTGGTCCTCTTCTCCTTTTCTACACTGAAGCGATTCAGCTGCTTTGTAAAGCAGACTTTATTAGTTGGATTGGTGTCTTTCAAGTTTCCAAAGACGGGATCAGACAAGATTCAAGCTTGAGCATTCATAAATTCCACTATGTCTGCAAATTTAGCTCTTCTACCTCTATGGTCTTGTAAATCACAAGCTCTGGCTCTCCATTTTTCTTTTAATTTGTAGGGAAGCTTTGAAAGACTTACTTTCATATGGATGGATGATCCAGTTCCTCCATGTACTCTACTGTGTCCTATGCATTACGACAGCCTGGAAAGATTCCAAAGTTTCAGCATCATCAGCTTTGATAGATGGCCAGTTGAGTGCTTTATCAATGGAGGCAGTTACAACTCTGTATTCATCGCCAAAGTGTTTTTTCAGGAGCCTTTTTGCCTCTGTGTGTCCTTTGTTGGATTGCATATATTGGCAGCTGTGCACCAACTCTCTTGGTTGTCCTGATCTAAACTGCTCCAGAAAGTGAAGTCTGTCTTTGCTGTTGTCAGTTCGATCTTTGATACCGTGTTCAAAAGCTTGAATAAAAAACTGATATTCTAATGGTTTACCTTCAAAGACAGGTATGTTGAGTGGTGGCAAGGAAGCCAGATTCTGCTGTTTAACAATAACTTCTGTGATGTTGTTTGGCTTTTCCTTGATGGCGGCTAAATAGCTCATGTTGTTACCGTGTTGTCTCAGGTATTTTGTTGGATTCCACTCCTTACAGCTGTGACCATTTCATCATAATCTTTCTTTGATGGAAGAGTCAAGTGTTCAGAGGGAGTGGCAAGAGGAGTCATTTGCTTTTCAGAATCAACATCTACAGCAGAGCAGGACATTGTCCCATTTTTGTGTGCCATAATGGTTTCTTGAGCAGAGTCTTGTTGCATCTCAAAGCTCAAGACTTGTTTTTGCACATCCACAAGGGCGTCCATTTTGGTTGATATTATGATGGCCTGAGCTTGTGTGTACACATTTCTCACATCGTCATCAAAAGGATCCCTGCGGGTCTCAGACTCTGCTGTCTGGCCGTTGGGTGGGGTGGGGGCTCCCTGCCCGGGTCCCCTTACGGCGCCTTGTTGGGGGGGGTGTGGCTCCCCGGGTCCTAGGCCGGCCGCTCGGGGGTGGGGTGGGGCAGCGCGGGGGGTCCAGCTGGGCCAAGGTCCTAGCGACGGGGGGACCCCCTCCCTCAGAACCCTCCCTGCCTTACCTCACCTTATATTACTCCACAATAGGGAACAGTGGGGCGGTGCCTAGGTGGGGGGTCCGGGCTACTTAACTGCGGTCTGGGTCCTCCCCCGACTTTGCACCACCCACAATTTTAACCACACTTAGTCACGCAGGGTCTTGAGGGGGTAAGCCGCTTTCGGGGTTCTGCCGCTTGTCAGCGGTAGAACGCCCGGGCCCCGCTACCCCCCAATTTTAAACCGCACCATAGACACACACATTGCATCCACCTCTTCAAAACACAAAGACACACCCTTACATACATCCAACACACATATAGGGCAGGGGAAGGGCGGGAGACGTGGCTCCCCCCAGCACCTCCCGCTGGGGTCCCGCCCCGGCCCGGGGTGAGTGCGGCTGGGATGCGGGGGGCGCGCTCCCTCGGGCATGGCGTTCGTGGGGGGGCTGGGGCGCGGTGCTCCTTCTCCATTTGCTGTTGGATTAGTGGAGGTTGGGACACCGCGGTGGCCGGGTGGGGGCCCAGCCGGCGGCCTGGGGGGGCAAGAGTCATCACTCCCCCACCGTCCCGAGTGTGTGTGTGTGTGTGTGTGTGTGTGTGTGTGTGCGTCTGCGTCTGCGTCAGGGGTGGGTGTCTGTGGGGGGTGGGTCAGGGGTTGGGTATTTCAATTAAAACCGGGGGGGAGGGTCATGGGGCGGGTGGGATATGAGGCTCCTGGGGGTGTAGAGTTGACTGTCCTCCGACCGGGGCCTGCACCGGCCTTCGCTTTCCTGGGTCTGGGGGCGGGGCTGGTCCGGGGCGCGGCGGCTGGGGCCGTCTCTGCCTTGCCGGGTTGGGGGGGGGGGGGGGCGGTGGGTGGGCCTGTTCCCGGGGGTGCGGCGGGACTCGCCGCCGGGGTTGGGGGGGCTCTCGACCCGCTCGGCCCGGGGGCCCTGCTCCGGCCTTTTCTCGGCTTGGTGGCTTGGGTCGGGGCCTGGGGCCCTGTGCCCTTTATCCATCTCTTGTGGGCCCCTCTTGCCTGGGGGGGATTCCTCTCTGCATTCTCCGTCGGGTGCTTTTTGGGCGGGGACGTGGCTCTCTGGGGTGGTTCGCTGGGGTCTCCCCGGGCCTGGGGGGCTTCCGTCTGCCGGGGTGGCGGTGTCCGGGCCCGATGGCCTCGGACCCCGGGGTCTCGCCACGGGTCCCCCCACAGCAGTTCCGGTCCCACCCAGTGGACAAACCACACGCACACACACACACACACACACACACACACACACACACACACACACACACACACACACACACACACACACACACACACACACACACACTTCCACTCCTCACGAAAGGTGCTTCTGAAGTTGCTTGTTCTCTATCATCATTTGCTCAAACTTTGGAGGTCATGTTCCTCTTTTGTTGTCGCCTCTTTGTTAATTCATGTTCCTGCTTCACGTTGCTGTCTAGATAGAGCTGCTCAGGCTGGTTAATCTAAGAAATCATTTTACTGTCTAGATAGAGCAGCTCAGGCTGGTTTAATCCAAAAACAGTTGGAAAATATTTGGATCAGTGTGATAACTGCAAATAATATATGTAGCACAACAAGGATATTGTATGTTATCCCCCTACCCCCTCCCCCCTCCTCCCTCCTCCCTCAACCTTTTTCTCTCTTTTCTCTTCTCTCTCTCTTTGAGCGTTCCCCCCCGGTCGTGTACGGCAGCCATGCCATCTTCTGACGGAGAAGGCAACAGGAGGAGACTCCAGGTCTCTCCCTGTTGCAAGACCAAAATCTGTTCTGACTCCGAAGGCTCTCAATCACATCATATTGTTGGCCCAAGCTGCCGAACAGGACAAGGGCAAAGAAAAAAAAAAAAAAAAAAAAAGGATCCCGCCTCTTCTCAATGTATTCATTCATCGAATCCCCTTGCGGAAAAACACTGGTGTGTGATGACTCATTATCCTTGAGGACATTCAGTTTTGCTGTGTTTGCAGCTGTATCAGTTTCCAACTCCAGTTGTTCCTTTCTGGCTCTAAGAGCTTCCTCCTTTTGCAGTTCTTGTTTTCTTTTGAGTCTGGTAGCTTGTGCCATGAACTCAGCCTTTTGGATTTCCAGACTCAACTTTGCTGATTTGATAGAAGATCTAGATGAGCAAGATGTCCTGGAAGAATTTTCTGTATACAAGTGGTTGAAGGACCACTTGTATACAGAACATTGGAAACACTGTCCTGAGGTTTAATTCCGTCATTCAGTTTATCAGCTCCAGTGGCTTCTACCTCCTAGGAGTCAATAAAGCCATTAAGGATCCATTTATTTCCTCCATTTCCTGACATGATTTCAAAAACTCCTGTTCCAATTTAGATTTGACAATTTCAACATTGTAAACCTCTTCATCAACTTTGTCATTACGTTCCTTTTTCTGGTCAACAAACCCAACTTTATTTTGTGTGCATTTTTCAGATCTTTGAGTATTTCAACCACAGCATTTATATTACTTTCCAATCCTTGTGAAACATCAGACCCTTTGTTTCCAGACATTTTCCTTTTATTTAAACAGATACCACAAGTCACAAGAAATCCCTTTGTTTCATTTCACTGTTTTGTTCCTTGGGTTGTTTTATTTTCCAGGTGTACTCGTTTTACTAGTCCTCTAAGGAAGCGTTGCGCTCACTGACCCCATGTTAATGACAGATGCGGAAGTATCGCAGATGACGTATTGCAAAGGTGTGTCAGATAGGTCTGTCATTCATCAATCCGGTGTAATTTAGGCATATTAAAACGATATTTGCTGAAACGGTTGTGAAACCAACATGTTTGCAGAGCCGACTGATGAATACATCTGGAGTTAAAACATCGGAGTTTCGCCGATGTTGTTTTGATCCGTTGTGAACGGTGAGTTGAGCCGGCAGGTGTCACAGAGAGAGACGTGCAGTTAAGTTTTAGACGATAAAAGCGCAATCTTCCTTTTGTTTCAAATGTTAGACTTGCTCTTGTGGTCTCCAATCCTTCATGCTGAGTTTTAATATAGCGATTTCATTTCCTTTATTGTTTCCAAATAATTTCCAAATCAAATCAAGTTTATTCGAGGGTTATTGGCAGACAGATGAAGCGATTAGATGATTCCTTCAATGCAGTTCAGAGTGGTCTAAAACTGTATGGCTGCGTACCTTACTGGAGACGCCCACTAAACTCCATCACCACTTAAATAGCACAGGTGCTGCAGTCACCTGTGTATGGAGGTGGAGGCGGAGTGGATAAATGAACTGCCAATATCCTACCAGCGTCCACAGATCAATAAATCAAAACAAATAAATTATTATCCATTAAACTTAAATATAGGAATTAAATATAAAAAAAATAATAATATTCAAGTATTTAGCTCCAACATTAAGTATTTAAACGGTTAAACTTACTGTGTTAAAACAAATTTTTGGACTTTATAATTTAATGTATTGTTTTATTGATATATGTGGCAGAGGGGTGATTAAGCCCCTGATGAGAATCAGGTGTGTGGCCTCACCTCTCTGCCCATAAAGGAGGAGCCGCCCTGACAGGCGGGAGTTAACACAGAGACCACAGAGAGCCTGAAAGAGGCAGTGGTGTTGTGTGTGAGTTTTGGTTTGGTTTGGTTTGTGATTTAATTTGATAACTCGAACTATGGTTATGGGGACTCTGCGTCTCTGTGGGGGAACCCAACGGTGGCATGCTCCACTGCCACAATAAGTATTTAAACTGTTAAACTTACTTTGTTAACATTAAATTATGAAGTCCAAAATTTATTTGAAGTATTTGAAGTGTTAAACTGTTTTACAATGAAATTTTGGACTTCATAATTGAACATAGTGTTTTATTGATACGTATTTAAACTATTAAACTTACTGTGTTAGTGTGTTTTTGCACTTTTTGATTGACTGTTATATTAAGTATTTGAACTGTGCTGTAAATGTTTTTCACGTCTTAATTGAATTTTATATTGTTAAGTATTTGAATTGTTAAGGACCAAGTGAGGATTTGGACTGTTAAGGATTGGGAATTGTTTTTCATAAGTTGTTAAATTAAAAACAAGTGTTTGTAAAATGGTATTGTTGAAGCATTTTAATAAGCTAATTAAGCATGTGTCATTATTACATGGCCTAAATAAGGTATAGATTAGGCTGACATCTGGTATCACTGCTGAAACCTTTCTGGGCCAGCATCGGGCCACATACGGCAAAGAACAAAGGCTCAGACCAGCAGTGTGTCTGCAGCTGGTCCAATGCTGGCCCGTTGGTGGGCCACCTCTGGCAAACCGGATCTGGGCCACCAAAGGGCCGTCGTTCTTTGCGGTATGTGGACCAAGAATAAGTGCATCATGTGGGCCAGAGCTGGGCCAGACCAGTTTTGCTATGTGGGTATGACCCCCTGGTGAAAGAAATAAGGGAATATTTGGAGACATGGAGCACAATGCCTATCTCCATGATAGGATGCATTAATATTGTCAAGTGCTACTCACTTTTGGGAGGTTTTATCCTGCAGTTTTCCCCAACTTGAAAGGGTAGCTTGCTTCAGAAGAAACAGACTGGAATTCACTCATTGACCTCTTTCTTTCTTTGTTTTGTTTTCTTTCATAAGTTGTCCCAGCCAAATGAGTGAAAGACCTTTAAATACAAACACAAATAGAAACTCAAATGTAAGCCAAGAATCAAATACTTAATTTTTAGACTGATAGAAATGATTGTTGAAATTAAGTCAAAAACAGGTAATAAGTACATTTCCATTCTTAAAACACCCAAAATACATTCATTCACAAAGAGATAAGGACCAGCAAGTTGGCTTGAGGACCTCCAGAATTTGTTAACCTGGTGCTGCATTTCCTCAAGTGTCTTATAGGGATAGCTTGTGAAGTTGAGTGTTTTCCAGTCACCACTCATTGATGGCCGTACCAGCAGGAGCATATTGGGAGTGATGTACTGCACACTATCTTTGGGGCTCTGCACACTGGCATTGATGGGGTGCTCATTGGAAATATAAGCTGCTTCAGCAGAGCCATTTCGATGGGGTGTATCAGCCGGATTTTCCACTGCCAGTTGATTTCAGTTTCAGCTGAAGTCTCCTTCACAGCAGACCTGTCAAAGCCATCGAGAAACTGATATAACTCCTCAAGGACCGGTTTGGCACTGACACAATTGGTCCCTTGCAACAGAGCATTAAAAACAGTAAAAATAACACAAGACAAAGGGCAATTGACATCAGAGGGAATATGCAGTTTTGAAAATATGTGTTTTGAGTTGAGATTTGAAATGGAGGAATGAGTCCAGGTTTCTCAGTTGAGGAGGTAAGGAAGAGGAGTGGAGGGAGCGGAAACATGGAGGAGGGCGGACAGATATGGGGGGGCGAGGTTGTGAATGGCCTTGAATGCGAGGAGGAGGATTTTGAATCGGATGCAGAACTGAATGGGGAGCCAGTGGAGCTGTTGGAGGACGAGAGACATGTTGTGGATGCAGGGAGTGCGAGTGATGATGCGGGCAGCTGAATTCTAGACCAACTGAAGCTTATGGAAGGACTTGTGAGGGAGGCCAAAGAGGAGAGAGTTACAGTAATCCAGGTGGGAAGTGACGAGGCTGTGGATTAAGATGACGGTAGTGTGGGAGCTCAGGGAGGGGTGGAGACGGTTGATGTTTCATAGATGGAAGTAGGCAGATCGGGTAACATTATTGATGTGAGATTGGAAGGATAGAGTGCTGTCCTGATCTGGCAAAAACATAATCTTTGGACTTTTGACATAATTGATATTACTAATGTTGATACCTATGCTCACTGTGGGTTGCTTATCACGCTTTAACCAGTAATTATGATTGAACCTTTGTACATTTTCCTCTATAGTCAGTCCTGTTGGTTAAACCTGAAAACTGAATTAAACATGTTGAGAACTGCTGTTTTAACTGCCGGCCTGCAAAGGTCTCAGGGGCCTTTCACCTTTAGAAAGTCCAGGACTCGGTTCCCTTTGGACGCAGGGTAGTCGAGAATTTTATCACCTTTATTTGGTTCAGGTGGTGTCGACATTCACTTTTGAGACTGGATCCAACTGCCTGCACAATGTCACGCAATTACAATCTGCTGGTTTGGGGGCGCTGTCGCATGAAATAAACACTTACCAGAGAGGAAGTAAAAAAGAAACACGACTCATTGATTGGTCCAGACCAAAACTGGAAGTCCTGCTGCTGCCGGGGCTAATTAGCTTTTGGCTAATGGGTTGCCACAAACAACTGCAATATATAGTCTTCATGCCAGACATCAATGAATGCCTTTTTCACTACTTCTAACTCTCTACTTCTCACTACTCCACGTCTGCCCACAAGATATTTTCCAATTTTTTTCTATCTGCATCTGCATTTTCTGATTCACGTGGTGAACTTTGTTTGTTTACTACCCAGAATGCATTGGGCACTACGCCACGTCCTCTCACCCCCGTCCTCTCACCCCGCCCACTAGAAAGATTGTTTGTAAATGAACCGAGACCTAGCTTTTGAAGAGGACCAGAGATTGCTTGTTAGATCCGGTTCAGAGTTTGTGGGGGTGTTCACATCACCTTTCCTTGAAGAGAACTGCGGTCCGGATCAAACAGGAGAACTTGACCAACAGGTTGGCGAAATTGAGGTTTCTTTCAAACTACTTCAGGGGTTGGAGATATTTGTAGATGAAGCATGAAAACAGGATGAATGAAAACAGAGGATGAACGTGCGTTTGTGAGGCGGGGGAGAGAAACTTGGACTCGATGTTAGCACGTCTGTTAGCGCGCGCGGTTTTCTTCCGACAGCTCCTTCAGTCCTGAGTAAACAGAGAAGCAGGGAGGATTCTGCAGCCAGACTCTGTTAACCATTTCCAGGCTGGTTATGTTCTCTGCGAAGCATTCTTCTGGAATTTAATGTTTCCCACATGTGGGCGAGATGAAGCTGGAGCAACAATGACAGCACAGAGCTGCACCGAGAACTCAGAGAAAGGCTTCACCCCTGATCCAAGTCACATTTATGTTCTCCTGAAGGTTCTACCAAGTTGTATATCTCAAAGCTCTGAGGAGCAGATTAATCCCTGCTGTCTTTTAAACGGGAGGTTTTTGCTTTTTTTGATGATAATAATGTCATGTAACACTTGTTTAGATGGAATTTGTCCTCCTCATCCCACATGTGAGGCTCGCAGTGCTTTCATCCTGCACACATGAAATACTTTCAGAGCTTTCAACGACATCCCAGAAACAGCTTGTTGCAAATATTGTTCCACTTTTAGCGCATGTATGGATATTGTCTCAATCTTCTTTTATCCTTTCATTAAACCCTCATTCCAGTGTCCAGGCTTCTGTAAATATCCACTTCTTCTCAAGGCCATCCTCATATCTTTGGACTCTTTCACCAAACCATATCCATCCTTATCTCTCTCTTTCTCCCTTATCCCCTCGTTCATCTCCTTCCCTTTGTTCTCTCTCTCTCTCTCTTTCAGGCCCAGATTCAGCTTGATTGCGGAGAGGACAACATCTGCGTCCCTGACCTCAAGCTGGCTGTTTACGGGTGAGAGGGAATCACCTTTCTGTTACTTTACCTGACTCAAACAAACATTGTGCAAAGCCTGCGGCCACACAGTGCTAATCTGGCCCAGCTTTCCTCACTGACCGATGCCACAACAGAAGTTTCCCTTTTATGTTTTTGGTTAGTACCAATGGGGCACACTTATGACCTGATTCACTAAAATCCTGTTTGAGACTGCTGAACTGCAGGGGTACGCAAATAAATCACGCTTTAGGTTTGTATGCGTTTTGCAAATGATCAACTCAGAATAACATGAGTGACACCACACGAAACTAAGACCCTGTTTACATGAAAAAGTTTCTAGTGAAAACACATTATTTTTGCATTTTAATATAATTTCGGTAAAGTTTTGCTTTTACATAGCAACATTTTGAAAATGATGTACGTTTATATGGAAACAACAGAAACACTGAAAATGATGTAGTTTTCCTGTTGGGCCAGAAGTTTGTACTCGTGTTTGTTTTTGTGATGAAACCACACACACATGCACACAGAAAAATACGCTTTTAACATTAACAATGAGAGTACACAGACATTCGTATGGACGACCAAGTCGGATGGTTATTACAGTGGCGGTCAATCATAACACTACCAAGCTGGTGCACAATTCAATGACATTTCATTGCACAAAACTCTGCATCGGACTGGTACAAAACAACAATAAAAAAAAACCCAAAAGTTAATAGAAAATAGGAAATATTAAACTGTAGCAGCAGTTATATTTCATTGTGAACCATGTGTGTCCTGGCAAGGCTTATTGTGAGTTTAAGAGTCTGATGGCTGGAGGGATGAAACTGTTGCAGATCCTGGTTTTTGTGGCTCTGGAGCTGCAGAACCTCCTTCCAGAGGGTAACAGAGAGAACATGACGCTCTGGAGGCAAACATTGTGTCATTGTCCATCGACTGAAAATGTGCAGAAAAACTATTTACTACGGCTGTTTTGTGCACGTGCAGTAACAGCGTTTCCTCTGTCTTCACTGAGCCAAAGTGTTTTCAGAAAGTTGCGTTTTCCCCCATTTCCACAACAATGGAGTCGGATCATTGTCTAAAAGTTCCACCTTGGGAGTTGTTTTCAAAAAGTTCAGTTTTCAGTGGCTCTGAGCACCATTGTGCAAACACCCCCTAAAACTCAAGTTTTCACTTGTGATTGTCAGTTAAATTGGGCTTTAATCACCATGCACAGGATAGAAGATACATTTTATCCCCGAAGGTCAAAATATTTTAAATATAGGTCAGCCTATTATTGTTCAGCAACATATGTCAACTTCCTTCACCGATATAAGAACATTGATTGAAATCCACAGACCTGTTACAAACCGACAAATCTTCAACCAATGATGGACACATAGAGAAAAGTTTTTCTATTTCAGGAGTGAGATCGACTAAATCTTGAGGGACACATGAGAGTGAATATTTTTGTCAGCAGACGATGATAAAACATTTACAGCCAAAAGCATGCATGAGCAAGAGCTGAGTGAATGATCACCAGCTCTTAAAGAGACCACACATTTTTGTTAATTAATCTTTGTTTGTTGGTGAATGGAGAGCAGCCAGACTTTTGGCAGTCCATTCACAAAGCCATCACACACACACACACACACACACACACACACACACACACACACACACACACACACACACACACACACACACACACACACACACACACACACACACACACACACACACACACACACACACACACAGTTTC
Source organism: Lipophrys pholis (assembly GCF_963383615.2). Lineage (NCBI taxonomy): Eukaryota > Metazoa > Chordata > Actinopteri > Blenniiformes > Blenniidae > Lipophrys > Lipophrys pholis. The sequence continues at coordinate 9,480,911 of NC_137637.1, forward strand.
TCCTCGCGGCCGGCCGACTGTTATGAGTAGTGTTTTGCATTACGGTCCCGCCATGTGATTTCTCTTAGCTGCAGAAATACAATCAGCTCTGTAGGTTTTCCCATGAAAACCCAAAGAGCTGCGTTTGCTGCTGCCCTGGGATCAAACTGCAGTGATTCAGCAGATTCTCCCAGCAAGAATTTCTCTTCGCCGACACTCAGTAAGAAGCAGGGTTTTTCTCCTGCCGGACATCTGTCGCTGGAGTTTCACTCCGACCCTCTGGCTTCGTGTTTGCTTTTCTGAACTTCAGGACCTTCTGTTGTAATTCTCAGTGTTTTCACATCTCGATGCGGGTGCGTGCATGGTATCTGTGGCAGTTTCTGTGTTTTGGGGATCTGCGCTGCTTCCTCTGTGCTCGCTTAATTAAAGTCATCTGGTTGTTGTCTTACCTAGCGAGAGGTCACTGCGTCCAGACCCTGGTAAGATGTGGAGGGAGGGGCGGAGGAAGAGAAATGAAAGAAGAAGCCTGATCCCAGCCAGGACCCTCCACCCCCCCACCCCTCTTCCTCTCGATAGAAACATGAATTTACTAGCATTGGGGGGAGGGTCGCTCTCGCAGGGTGTTGAGAGGATTTATTACGACAAGGGGGGGGGGTTCACGGCGAGGGTCTGTTTCCTGAGACAAATCGCAGTGAGCGGATTTGGGTCGTTTCCCAAGTCCAGGAGGCGAAGAGCAGATATGCAGCAGGAGTAATGACTGAGGGGGACTGAGAGAAACAGATGCATTGTGTGGACGGACCTGCAGCCGCTGCTTCTCCTTACGGTTTACGTTGTGAGTTTTGCGCATGCTCTGCAGAAAGTGACTCCAAGTGGACCAGACAACACAGAGAGCTTGAACGAAATGTGTGTCTTTGAAAAAAGATTAGATGGAAATAGACCATTCTAATGCATTCTGGACTACTAAATACCACATTGTGACATGTAGATTTAGCTTCTTTACCGTAATAAATTTCCTTTTCTCCTTGACATATTGGCCAATACAATCCAATACACTTTCTTGCTTTGTTAAAAAGTTGTCTTTTTTCTTTTAAGGTAATAGCTTGTTTTCATTGGTGCTGGTTTTCACTTGTGCCTGTACCTGCGTAACTGTAACTGTACCTGTAATTGTACCTGTACCTGTAACTGACTCAACTCACTCCAAACTTTACTACATGTACTTGTTTATGCCCCCTGCAGTTGACATATTGCTTCTATCTGCACCCCTAAACTGAGAACCTGTAGACTCTGAACTCTGAACTTCTATTATCCTCTTATTAGTTTTTAATTGAATATTAGATGCTTATTTGTTCTCTGCAAGCCTCCTATAGCTCGGTCCCAAGACCTTAGTATGTCACAGTCACACATAAATTGGGATGGAGCAAGCATGATTGTCAATACTTATTTCAAAATCAACATTTTCACAGCAAAAGATATTTTATTTTTCAATGAAAAGCATGAATCATGTGCAGTGGAAATGAAAAATCAGATCTATCATACATCCATAAAATCAGTCCCACCTGTGTGGGTTCCTCAGCATTTTGAAAAAATATTTTTGTCCAAATTCCTCCCCGCTGCCTCAGCTTTGGAGCGTATCAGAATAAGTCAGAGAATTACAAACCAATCATAGGCCGCCTATCAAAACGTATATACCACATTGTATCAATTGACCAATCACATTGCTCGTTACTGGGCGTAATGCAAACCGGAAGTCAGTTGTGACTCGTTAACTTGAGCCAATGATTTTGGCGAAAAAAGACGAATTCAGGCAAAATTAGACGGTGACAAGTAGTGATGGCCATTATACACATATTTTAGAGGTTTGAGCAACTTGTCCGCTATTTTTTTGTCCCGTCTTTCCCGAAAATGGACCGTCCAAATGACGGCTGGACGACTCGCTGTCTAAAACCACCTTGAGCATAGACCATCGTTCAAAGTTCTCACGGACACGAGTCAAAAGTGACTCAAAATTGCCTTTATATAAATCTGCTTAGTTACGTGTGACGTGGACTTCCCAGATATGTAAAAATAGATTGGGCAAGTTTAAAGAGGAAATTATGCAGTGGAAAGCTTGTTGCAGCAGCATTTATGGGGATTATTTCACTTTTTTTTCAAGTTTAATTTATAACCTGATATTTCACCAAATGAAGTGAGAGTAGTAAGGGCAGCAGGAACAGAAACAGCTAGATTAGAAATGTACACGAGCAAATCATCGGCATCAGCACTTAAGTGTATTAAAATCTGTTTTAATAACAAAGCAAAACCACTTTTGCTCCAAGAAGGAGACGGTCTGCTCGCCGTCAGTTAGCCTGTAACTCTGGTATAGAGAATTCAAGAGCTAAGATACAAAGTCAACCGTTTTTGGTTTTTTTGGTTGTTTTATGTAATTACGCCCTGTTCAAATTCAAATAATCAAATCTGGCTCACACTGATAAAGGTTTGCTGTATATCAAGGGTGTCAAACATAAATCCTGTGGGCCAGAACCGGCCCCCAAGAGGCTCCAATCCAGCCTCCAAACCCAAAGAAAAGTGTAAAAATCTCACACATAACATTTATTTTTCTAAACAAACTTCTGAAGAGTAGCGGGCAAAACACAACACTGAGACCTGAGCTGAGATATCGGTGATACTACCATGAAAACCTACAAATTAGCATTAGCCTCACCGGGGTAAATCACTGTCGTAACTTACTCTGAACCTCTAACCTGCTCCAAAGCTGGTTATGTTCTGGGTAAGAGACAAATGAGCATATAAGCTCCGCCTCCTGACCAATTGGATCTTTTGTAAAATGACCTGCCCATTCTTCTATTCTTGACTTGTTCCCAAGTCTGTTTAGCTCCACAAGGGTTTCATCTAAAATAATGAGGCTAATAATCATGATCACACCTGACAGAACTGCAGAAACATGAGTTCATGGAGAGCACAGCTACTCGTACAGTCACGGTAAAGAATTAATATTCCAACACATGTCACGCTCACACGAACCAACAGAATGGAAAATATAAACTAAAAGAAGAGCAGTGAGGAAGCACTGCCTGAAATGTTTCTGCTGTTATAAATTAGAATTGAGTGATCACAGTGCTGTCCGTTTATATTGTTCAATGAATTAATATCGTACAAAGTCACTTTTAGCCTGGTGGATCTGTTTTAATTCTTCATATTCTCAGAGACTAACTACTCCTGTATGGTAAAGTAAGCTGCGCTGCAGGGTTACTCGGTGTGTGTGATTGGTCAGACGCTGGAAACGCCACTCCTTTCATGTGAATGCAAACTGATCCTGAAGGGAAAACACTGGGTTGAACTATCGAGTTGATAACCTGCTTCATGTTAATGCTTTTCAGAATCACGCGTGTCTGGGTAAGTTAATCTAGGTAATAGAGATATCCTGGCTATGATTATCACGGGTCGTAGTATAGGTACCAGGTGAACTGGAGGCCAGTCAGCTTGTCAAACTCAAGATAAAATTGTTTAGCTACTTCATGTCTTAAGATAAGATATCCTTTATTTATCTCACATGTGGAGAAATTTGCAGTGGTGCAACAGGATAGTAAAGAGAAAGAAGCACACATAGCAGAAACTAAAAAAGCAGATTATACATCGTCAACCCTTCAACCACAGTTCAAAGGCCGCACACAGCCCAGTTTCATCTCCACTGGTCGATACCAGTGACAAAAAATTGTGTTTTGTCTCCCGTTGTTAATGTTTAGAGCGTATTGTTCGCTGCTTAGATGTGTGTGGCTTTATTACTGTAGCCTGTAGCTAACAACAAACAGTGACAACTAATAGCCCAACATGAAAACCACATCGTTTTCTGAATTGATGCGCTTTCACTTGAAACGTTGTTGTGTAAAACGGGGCCTTAGTTGATGGGACTATATGAGACTGAAACCTTCAGTTGAAACGTAACGTTGTTGTTTTCTCCTAACAGCGACAGGACGGAAGTTTACCTGGGCGATGAAAACTCTTTGAGCCTCACCTTCAACGCCCGGAATGAAGGAGAGGGAGGAGCGTATGAGGCCGAGCTCTACGTGATGCTACCTCCCGAGGCCGACTACAGCGGGATCACACGAAATAACGCGGTGAGGAGGCAGAACACGCTCAGGGTGGATGTAGAGGAAAACTGTACTCTGTCTTCAATGAGGGGGAGATCGAAAGAAATGGAAAGAAATGACGTCTGGTTCTCACCAAAAGACGGTTCGAAACCACCACTCCACCAACACCATTTACTGATGGAAAATGTGACTTGGAAGGACATCCAGATGTCCTTCCAAGTCACATTAAAAAAAAAAATCATATCTATTTTCCAGTTTTATGCTTCAGTACATGTCAGAACCCGTACTTTCTTACTTTTACTTAAGTAAAGAAGCAGGGTACTTTTGCTATTACCAAAGTCTTTTTTTACACAAGTATCTGTACTTCACCCTTTATCAGAAAAGTGAGTGGTCGAGTCCTCATTTCTCCCAAATTACATGAAGATAGGTATAGCTTTGGTCAAATTGTAAAAATGTTGTTTCTCTCACTGGCTTCAAAATATGGAAAAATACTATTGGAAAATGATCACATGCACTGTGATCATTTTCACAGATCACAGTAGGCTATTTAGATTATTCAAACGTAATACTAATAATAATAATGTCTGATTTTATTGTCCTAAATTCCTGGAAGAAACACATCAAATGACATTTATTTTTCAACTGTTGTTAATAAGTCTGATCTTGGTAAATGTTACTCTTTAGAATTGATTTTATGATATATTTTGGCCTAAAAGGACATTTTCACATACTTCAAAAAGTCAGTCAAGTGGCCTACTTCTGTCTTTCCATTTGCGTCATGTTTCCTGTTATATATACATATATATTGTGTGTTGGTTCCAGAGTCTGAGCCAGCTGACGTGCAGCTACGAGGCAGAAAACCAAACCCGCTATCTGGTGTGCGATCTGGGAAACCCCATGAAGTCTGGTACCAGTGTAAGAACCAACAACGCCCATGTGTGGTGTTTTGACTCTCTTCCCTCACGTTCAGTGTCCCAGAAGAATTAACTCAAGTCTGCTGGCATAATTGACTCACAAGATATTTTCACATGATAAAACATCGATACAAATGTACACAAGCTCTTTTTTTTCCTGTCTTCAGAAATTGGCCCAAAAGCCACAATATTACTTGCAGATCAGTTGAGCTGAAATGTGAACTTTCTTTTCCATTTCTGTCGCTCAGGAGTAATTTTTTGCCCTTGTCTCTTTGTGAATTGATCAGTTATGGGGAGGCCTTCGATTCACCGTACCCAGACTGAACGACACCCACAGCACTGTCCAGTTTGAGCTTCAGATACGAAGGTAAGTCTCTTTTCAGAGAACCTCGCAGTGGACATGCGGTGGAACCACGGTGGAATAGACTGCAGCTCAATGTTACTGCAAAGTTTTCCTGTTTCTTTTTAAATTGGTTAAAGTTTGGTAAAATACTACTACTATTACTAATTCTAATAATAATAATAGTAGTAGTAATACTACATATTATTTGAAGATATTTGGCACTCACTCAGCTTTTGTACAAAGGGAGATGATGGTAGCTATCAAGCATGGTAGTTAGACAACCTGCTATCAAGCATTTCCATTGTCTCTTAAAGGTTTTAGTTTGATTTTCTTCGAAAACTTTAGTATCAGCGGGTTTTGATCACAAGGTAGGGAGGGCTTACCTTGATTGGGATTGACTAAACTCCAGATGACACTATATAGGGTTTGATTTCTGATTGGCTTGTTGGAGCACACGCTTTATAAAAATTTGAAACAAGCCAGGAAAAGATGACAGACTTGTATGTGGACGCATATTACCATTGGAAAACTATTAGAAAGTGAATTTTTCAAGAATGTAGTCCTATTGAAGAATCTGGACTGTTTTCAAAAATTTGCTGTAGCTCTGAGCACAGTTGTGGTGAAAACCGGCACCCAAACGCTACGAAAGTTTCCAGTATTCACTCCAAAACATTGTCATGTAAACAGGGCCTTCCATAGTGTGAGACAGCTTTGTAATGTGATAAAGGCATCTAGTGTTTTTGTGTTCATTACAGTAAAAATGTAAACAACTCCGAGAGTGAGGTGGCGCTGTACGAGCTGGAGGTGGCAGCCATGGCTGAAGTCATCCTGCAGGGGTGAGGCCTCACTCTTCACTCCACCATTGAGTGCTACACGTTATACAGTCGTACAGTGTTGAAGTGACCGTGTGTTTATGTGTTTCTCTCAGTGTTTCTCGACCTGACAAGGTGGTCTTCCCTCCTCCCAACTGGACTGCTCGTCAGAGTCTGGTGGAGGAGCAGCACGTTGGGCCGGAGCTCCAGCAGGTCTACGAGGTAACTCTTTTCTATTCTATTCTATTCTATTCTATTGAAATCTGAGAATCCTCTATGTGGAGTTTGCCTTTTCTCTTCCTGGTGCAGTATACTATATATGTATTCTTCTGTCTTTGCTCTGTAACATCAGGCTGCGTGACGTTGAAACTTCATGACAAATTGAAAGGTAGAATTTTCAGTCTGTTTTAAGAAACTGTAGCAATAAAATTGAATAATGACTGTGAACAATAGGGAAAGAAAAGGAAATAACAATAAAGAAGTAAATAGTGACAGAGCCTTAATGGCTCATTTATGCTCCTTTTATCTTCTACAGTTAATTTGTGTCGTCCAAAGTCTAATTTAAACTCAAACGATACGTGAAGGTTAATGTATTTTCTCAAACCAAATAAGGATGACTGTGTTCTTAATATTATCTAGGCTGTAATGTACAATGGCAATGAATATTGATTGATCAATTTGATCAATCAGAAACATAAAATAGATTGATTCAACAAGATCAACTAAATCATCAAAATGAGCAGTTTGTATAAAAACACCACAATTTGTTTGGGTTTTATTTGTTTTTTTATATTTCAAATATTTTTTATTGGTTTTTAAAGCTGACAAAAAAGAACAATAAATTAACAAAATACAATAACAAAATAAACAGCAGGGTTGAGCAGATATATTTCCATGTACATAATAACAGAGAACAAGTGGCAATGTGTACAATAAACAGTAGCAGAAAGAACTGTAACCTGGTTAATGAAAACGCACTTGCCCTCCCGTCCTCCCATCCCAACTTTTCAGAACTAAACTAAACTAAACTAAACTAAACTAAGACACCATATTTATGCAAGCAGTGAGACAAGGCAAGTCCCACAGAGCCCAGCGGTGTATTGTGGGTCAAGGGTCAAGTCAGGACATATTTTGAGCAGATGTTTGAGTGTCATGGAAGTAAGATGAGAAAGTCTCCCAGGTTCTATAGAATTTGTCTGATGAGCCGTGGACTGATGCACGGAGCTTTGATTGATTGATTGAGATATTTATTTCGAATATGTAAACACAAGTATCAAGTAAATAAGTATGGATATTAAATATATATATGTGTACATACATACATACATACATACATACATACATACATACATACATACATACATACATACATACATACATACATACATACATACATACATACATACATACATACATACTCATAATGGTGTGTGAATGTGTGTGTGAATGGGTGAAAGTGATGAGCTATGTAAAGCACTTTGGGGCTGTTGTCAGTGAAAAGGCGATATATAAGTGAATCCATTTATCATTTATTTATAGACTCATATACATACATCTAAAACAATTTCACAAGGCAAAAGAATTATTCCACACTTCTAGACTACATCTAAATATTTGAAAAGGAGTGAGAAGAAGTGAACAAACACTTATTTAATCCCACCCATTTTCCATAAATTATTGTTTGTTAATTTGATCATTTCCAGCTTCCTAATTATTTGTAGAATATTCAATTTGTGTTTATACATGTAAGATACATTCAAAGTATATACAAATATGATACTACCTATTTATGATTAGTTATTAGTTTTTCTAATATTTTGGAGAATTGCGGAACTAGTTAGACAAGCCTGTAGTTTGTGAAGTGGTCTTAGTTCCCAGTTTTGTCTCGAGGTATTACCTTTGCTATTTTCATTTTGTTTGGAAATAAACCCTTTTGGAATGATAAGTTACAGATGTATGTTAAAGGTTTTGAAATTCCCTCAATGACTTTTTTTACTAATATCATATCAATGTCATTCACATCAGTAGACTTTTTGTTTTTACGTTCTTTAACAATATCCAGTATTTCTTTCTCCTCCACTGGTTTAAGAAACATTGAGCTCGAATTTCCCTCTATCAGCCTTTCAGGTTTTTCTCCAGTTGCTCCTGGGTTTGAGATCCTTGCTGCTAAGTCAGGTCAAACATTTACAAAGAAATTATTCAATTTGTCTACTTTGTCCTGCATATTATCAAGTTCTTTATCTTTATCAATGAAATACCTAGGATGCGTTGTTAGACTAGTGCTATTTCTTATAAGACTGTTCTGTATATTCCATATTCCTTTAATATAGTTTTTGCAAAATTCAAGTGTTTTTCTACAATATTCTTTTTTACTTTTCCTTATAATATGAGTTAAGTTGTTTTTTTATTTTTTATATTTATTTTCTGCCTCTTTAGTTCTTTGTCTTATGAAATCCCTGTAACGTGTATTTATTCTTTTTGCAGGCATTTCGTAGTCCCTTTGTGATCTATGGACAGTTACTGTATTTAGAATTTCTGTTATATTCTTTGATTGGACAATGTTTATCGTAGAGTGACCTAAAAGTTTCCAAGAATGTTTCATATGCACTGTCAGCGTCTTTCTGTTGGTATATCATACCCCAGTTCTGTAGCAGTAGCTCGTTCTTCAGTGCACTGATGGCTTCCTCTGTCCTTACTCGTCTGTATTGTATTTGTTTGTTTGGCTTGTTATTCCTGAAAATGTCCAAACTGAGACATGCCATTACATCTTGAAGCCATTGTTTAAGTCTTGGCGAGGCAGCACCCTTTCATTTCAGCAAGACTGCACGTCTTGCTAACGGCAAAGCAAAGGTAACCATACGACGCTCAGCAGATGTCAGATGTGGGCCGTCTCCACCAGGAACACCAGTCAGGGCCACGACAGCATTAGGATCCAAGGTCTTCTTTAAAAAAATTTGGAAGACGTCTGTCCAGAATCTTTGAAGCTGGGGGCATAGCCAGTACATATAGATCAGTGGAGCATCATCGCTTTGTCACAGATGGGAGTAATATTTTGGTAGAATTGAGATAATTTAGTCTTTGACATGTGAGCCCTGTGGACCAGCTTGAATTGAAGAAGGCCTTGCACACTGACGATTGATTTATTTATCAACACTTTCCCAGAATTCATCAGGTATCAGTCCCAGGTCCCCCTGCCATGATGTCTTAATTCTGTCCAGAGGCGTATATTTCAACTTTGAAATGCTACTGAATATTGTGGACAAGGTGCCTCTTGAAAAAGGGTTAAGTGTGAGAAAAGTGTCGATTGGGTTGGTGGCAGGTTCTAGAGGACAACGATAAGATTGAGCGTATATATTGCCTGATCTGAAGGTATCTGAAGAAGTGTGATTGAGGCAGGCCATGTTGCTCAGACAGTTTATTAAAAGAGTCGAAGCAGCCATCTTTGAACAGGTCTCTGAGACATTTGATGCCTTTCTCATGCCAGGTCTGAAAGGTTGAATCAGTTAGTGAAGGAGCAAACAGGTGGTTAGGAGCAACTGGGCATAGAAGTGAACTGTCCTTGTGACCGAAGGCCTTCCGAAACTGGATCCACACCTTAAGAGAAGGTGTACAACTGGATAGTTGTTTTTTTGTTTTTTACTTTTTTTGCTGCTGTTGCAACTTAAAATCAGGTTTGAACTTTTGAGGTTATAATGAGTTATACTCTGTTGTGGTGACAGTGATATTAATACATTTTCTGCATTTGATTTTAAACCAGCTTGTGACTGTAATCACCTCTTGACCCTTGTAATGGAAAATGTAATACATTGTGTGAAATATGTTAGATTTCCTTTAAATAATAAAAATAATCCATCCATCTTCTCCCGCTTATCCGTTTCCACGGGTGACAGTCTGAGCACTGTCACTCAGATCACATTGCACCGATTAAGAACCTTCCTGCAGGTGGTGAGCCCACGGGAAGGTGGCGCCCGGCGTGGGACGTGCCAGTAAACATACACTGTGTCACTTTCAGTTATTTGACACCTGCAGGATTGTTATATTTTGTTTATACATGATTAGAACAATGAAATGATGTTGAAAGAAACTATTAAAATTAGGGACGCACTGACACCAATCCCAGTATCTCTGATTAAGTTGAATGATCTCTCTGTGCCTCTTGCTGCACCTCCAGCTGGTGAATAATGGTCCCAGCGTGGTGAGCGTCTCCACGCTGGAGCTGAGATGTCCTCTGAAGGCTCACGGCTACCAGCTGCTCTACCCAGTGGAGGCGGCCCTCGAGGGGCCGCTCATCTGTTCTTCCAGAACGACCTTCAACGCACTCAAACTCAAGGTGAGGACCCTCACTGCTGAGGCCGTTCCCCCCTCCCCACACCTACGTCTGTTTCTGAACATCTGATTGTGTTTCTGTACGCAGCTTCAGCCTCCAGCAGCACCTCCGGCCTCACTGACCTCCAACAGCGAGCACCACATCCAGAGGAGGGAGGCGTCCAGAGACCCGCTGGCAGAACACGGAAACCTGGTGAGACACACACACACACACACACACACACACACACACACACACACACACACACACACACACACACACACACACACACACACACACACACACACACACACACACACACACACACACACACACACACACACACACACAGAGAGAGAGACTAGCGTCGAGTCTTCGGCTCCATCACACGGTGGTGGGAGGCAGCTCGGCCCTCCTTATGAAGCGATTATATCCTAATGAGGTTATATTTTCAGGAGAGGAAACAGAGATTCTCATAATGTCCTCTGCTCATCATTTCCTGCTACATGCTGGGATTGTCAGATTAATGATGTTTGCAATCAGTGACTCTGATCTGAGAGTCACACAGAGGTTACAGAGAACATGAAGTCCGGCTCACAAGCGTCAACAAACTTTTCCATCTGCAGCAGAAGAGTGAAACAATCTCTCCTGGGGCCTATACTATGACCCATGATAACTATATCCAGGATCTCTCTTTGTTTCCTGGGTTGGCTCACCCAGACACGTGCGATTCTGATAAGCGTTAATATGAAGCAGGTTATCAACTCACTAGTTCAACCCAGTGTCTTCCCCTCAGGATCAGTGCGCGTTCACATGAAAGGGGCGGAGTTTGCAGCGTCTGACCAATCATACACATGGAAGAACCCTGCAGAGCAGTCTACATATTACTGAAGGAGCAATTATTCTCTGACAATATGTAGAAAGTAATTCCTTATAATTATAATTATAATTTTATAGAATATGTAGAACTAAAACACATCCACCTGGCTCAAAGCAACATTGCTGCCACGTCCAAAGCCAGAACATTCCCGACCTCGTGAGATTATACCATATTAATTCATCAGCAATATAAACGGACAGCACTGTGATCACTCAATTTCACTTTATTACAGCAGAAACGTGTCAGGCAGAATTTCCTCACTGCTCTTCTCTTAGTTTATATTTTTTCTATTCAGCTGTTTTGAGGCGGAGTTTCCTCTGTGTGTGTGTGTGTGTGTGTGTGTGTGTGTGTGTCTGTGTCTGTGTGTTTTGTGTTGGAATATTAATTAATCACCGTGATGGCATGAGTAGTTCTGCGCTCCATAAATGAATGTTTCTGCTTAAATTAATGCTCTCTTTGCTCCCCTGCGCTCAGCTCTGAACCCACGCACCAATCACGATCATTCAACAATGGGCAGGTCATATTCAGAGAGATCTGATTGGTCAGGAGGTGGAGCTGTTACGCTCGCTGTGATCTTATCTGGAACGTATCCTTCTTGGGAGCAGGTTAGACATTAAGAGCAAGTTGCCGCAGTGATTTATCCCTGTAAGAAGTGAACAAGCGTTGTAGTACAGAAAACATCATAGTACAGAAAACCCAGGGTTAATACTTGAAGTTTTCTCAATAAGAGAAAATCTGAGTCAAGTCAAGTCACATTTATTTATATAGCACTTTAATACAGCTGTGGCTGAACAAAAGTGCTTCACATAAAAGACAAAGTAAACAAATTACAATAGAAGAGTAAAAACAGTGAAATACAGTAAAACAAACAATATGATTGGCAACAATAAAACCAGGCACAGAGTCTCAAACATGGTTAAAAGCCAAGGAATAAAAATGAGTCTTAAGATTAATTTTAAAAGTGAACAGTGAGGGGTACTGTCTGACGGGCAGTGGTAGCTCATTCCACAACAGAGGGGCTGCAACAGAAAAAGCTCTGTCCCCTCTGAGCTTTCGTTTGGACCTCGGTACCTCCAGAAGAAGCTGATCATCTGACCGGAGGCACTAAGCAGGGGTGTAGGGGTTGAGCAGCTCAGAGAGGTCGGGCGGGGCGAGACCATTCAGAGATTTAAAAACAAATAAAAGAATCTTAAAACGAATTCTAAAATGCACAGGCAGCCAGTGGAGAGAAACCAGAATGGGCGTTATGTGCTCCCTCTTACCTGCTCCAGTTAGAAGGTGGCCTGCAGCGTTCTGGACTAACTGGAGACGTGTGAGGGAGGACTGGCTGACTCCAACATAAAGAGCGTTACAGTAATCCAGCCGGGATGTAATAAAAGCACGGATTACTGTTTCAAAGTGCTGCCTTGCCAGAATGGTCTTCAGCTTTGTAAGCCTTCTGAGGTGGAAGAAGCTGGACTGAACCACTGCCCTATTCTGAGAGTCCAATTTAAAATCACTGTCCATTCTAAAACCTGGGTTTAAATCCACTGGCTTCACATGTGGAGCCAGGGGACCCTGCTCGAAAAGAGGGGGTTCACAGGAGCCACTGCGCCCGAACACCATCACCTCAGTTTTGTTTTCATTGAAACATAGAAAGTTAAAAGTCATCCAGGCTTTAATGTCATCAAGGCCTCTTTTCTAAAATCTTTGAGATAAAAAGCAGCTTTTAAATGGGCCTAAAATTAGCCAAGACAGCCTGGTCAAGGCCTGGTTTCTTATGAAGGGGCTGCACCACTGCATGTTTAAAAAGCACAGGAACACCAGGTGAAAGGCTGCAGTTAATAATCGTGAGGATGAGCTGCCCTATGCTGTGAAAGATTTCTTCCTGGCGGGAACCTGAGGGCTTCATATGTGCAACCACATCCTCTAAAAGTTGCAATGTCACTGGTTCAAACTCGTCGAATGTAACTATGAGGAGCAGAGTCAGAGGGATCAGAGCCAGGAGCTGCAATCAGTGTCATGGTACAGGCCCCTGGTCTTCAACATTTCCTCTATAAAAGCCACAGTGATTTATTTACAAGAAAAAAACAACCTCACCTAACATGTCGCAGTGAAAGCCTTCAATGAATCAAAATGAATGAATGACGCTAAATGTTTGGGGTCCATTGTCATTTAACATCGAGACGGTGTGTGAAGTCGTTTCCAACACGGTGTCCTTCCACAGACCTGCAGTGGTGCAGTGGAGTGCTGGCAGCTGCAGTGCGACGTGGGGCTGCTGGAGAAAGGAGGCAGGGTCATCCTCACTGTGCGATCTCGACTCTGGGCTGAAACCTTCATGGAGGTCAGACTGCATGTCGCACTCACAATCAAGTACTCTCCTGCTCTCTAATGGATGTTTGGTCCATTTCTAATACTTATATTAAATGTTCCTTCTTTGTTGATCCACAGCGGGCTAACAAGCAGTACACCCTCGAGTGCGTTGCTCAGTATAAAGTGGAGAAGATGCCATATTCTATTCCTCCCAAATTCAAGCCATCGGGATCCAAAAAGGTACATTTATAATTTCAACATGCTTGTAGACTAACAGTTCGCCAGTGAACATAACTGGAGAGGCTCTGCTGTTTCCTGTTGTGCAGGTGGAGACGGCTGTGATGTGGACCAAACCTGACAGTCATTTGTCTGTTCCCGTGTGGATCATCATCCTGGCTGTGTTAGCCGGCCTGCTGTTACTGGCCTTGCTCGTATATCTACTGTACAAGGTAAATGACAAGCTAATGGATGGCAGCTAATTACACTGTTATAGCACAGAGAACAAATCAACAGCGTGAAAAGAGAGTAGAAAGCCATCAGTTCAGTCTGTGTGTGATGATGGGACGAAACCATCAATTCTCATCTTTGTGATTTTTGTGTTTTTATGGCAACATGTTGAAAACGGCAAGGAAACGGCAAAGAAACGGCAGAAACGATGTAGTTAGAATGCTGGGCCACTAGTGGGTGCTGTTTGTGTTTGTTATGTAAGCAGGGGCTCTGGACCCGCTCTCTTGGAAATATACAGATATTGGCTGAACCTTCCACAAATATTATGCCTCTGAAGAATGATGTGCAATTTTCTCTCTTGGTCAAGTACTTTTACACGATAATATTTGTGTGAAAACGCAAAACTTATGTTGCGTTTTGGAAGTCTGTTTACACAATAATAGTGCTCGAAATGACTGAAAATGAACATTTTTGAATACTCTCTGACTACGTCTTGGTGTACACATGGGGAAATGCTGCTTTTCTGAAATGCTGTGAATGTTGGTGTTGTCTGAACGCATGTGTGTGTGGTTTCATTACGAAAACAAACAACAGCATCTACTAGTGGCCCAACATGAAAACTACATCGTTTTCAGCATTTCCGGCAGTTCAACGAAAACAGACAATGTTTTCAAAATGTTGTGGTGTGAACACGAAACTTTTCGGAAAAGAAAATGCAAAAACAATAAATTTTCAATGGAAACGCTGTCGTATAAACAGGGCCACAGAGAGTCGTGTTCACATATCAGCTTCCACAGCAATCAAGTTTGGGCACTATTTTCTCATTTTTGTAGCCTTAAGTCAAAATCTGCAATTCTGAAGTGTATGGTTTGAGCTTTAGTTCTGGTTTTGGACTTGACAACTGATCTTACCACTTTCCGCTCCAGATGGGCTTCTTTAAAAGACCAGATCCATATGGCACCACCATGGAGAAGGCCCAGCTTAAACCCCAGGCTTCCTCTGAAGCTTGAATCCAGGAGGATCCCTCCGCGACTGTTCCCAAGAACTGGAAGCGCCGTCTCTTCTCCCAGACAAACATTGGAAACTTTCTACGACGAGCTGGCAGCCCATGTATAAAGGCACAATTATAGGTGCTGTATCACTGGAAGACACAATATCTGGTGCTGCACTAAAACGGCAAAGCAGAAAAGAGGACGGGGGTCTGGCAGTTCTTTATGCACTGCTATCTGTGAACAATGCGTCGTAGAATCTGAGCTTTCTCAGAGGCTCGTCTTTGTGGGGATTTTCTACCAACAGTGTTAAAACCTGCCTCCAACTGAAGGCAATAAAGCTACAGCATTTCTTCATGTTTGCAATCCCCGTGTTGAATATTTCTGGAAACTTTGTGTGAGCAATACACCAGTTGTAATTTATGGAACAGTGTTTTCCCATGGTTTGTTGAATGTTGTACTGTACTGTCTGCAGGTAAAAACCCTGACCCTGTTTATCTTGAACTCTTTCCTCTCCCATATTGGGAGGTCCTCTGTGTATGATGTAATGTTTTCAATGTGTTATGAGCTATTGGTGTTGTTGCCCCGAATAAAGCCTCATTTTGTATACCCACTCATCATGTCATGGATGTGTCAGATGTCACTTAACGGAGACAGAAGAGAACTCGTTTTAGTAAGAAATATGGTTTTGCGGTGTGAAATAAGTTGCTCTTGCTTGTCCTTCCTGTTTGTCAACATTTTTATGCAAAATATATTTGAAGTCACTGAAAATGATGATGAAGACCTCTGAATCTGAGCCTTTGAGAGAAAATGGAGTACTGGCCCTGAGAAGAACGGCAAAGAGCTTTTTTTAGCAGTGGTTTGTTGTCATGAAGAAGTTCACCACTGACCCAGGTAGACTCACCTTTTCACGGGACTACCTGTTGGAGGTGAGCCACTCTGTCAGAACCGGCGGGGGTTTCCCTACACACTGACGACATGCCTCCAGAGCTACTTCGTGTACACAGGAAGAAGCGAATACGAAGGAAAAGAGGGTCGAGAGGAGAGATGAGAAACATTGCGGAGGAGAGGAAGCCGGCTGCCTTTACCTGCCATAACCGTGTCAAATGTGGGATCGCTACGGAATCAAAGGAGGAACTTTCCACCCTGATCCGGTACAATCTGGACTATCACCAAACCAGTCCTTTTTGTTTCACAGAGACATGGCTGTCTGATGTTTCACACTTTGATTTGAAGGGTTTCAGCTTCATTCACTTTGACAGGGATGGAAAAAAAACACAGAAGTCAATTTGTCAAATGCGGTTTTGTTGTTTGTGTGGTCGGTCACTTCAGTGTTTGTGGGGCATGGACATCAGACATTATAAAGGACAGACGCCACATTGACCAATGTTCCCTATTGGCGCTGGCGAGCAATGGCGCCGTCATCTTGGTCCGTAGTAGGTACCAGACCGGTCCGGGCCACCAGATCTGTCTGAGGCGGGGCTTGGGCCTACTCCTTCCGATGGCGTAGCACATTACCCACATAGCACAGATCTGGTTTGCCAGAGGTGGCCCACACACGGGCCAGCATTGGACCAGCTGCAGACACAGTGCTGGTCTGAGCCTTCGTTCTTTGTCGTATGTGGCCCAATGCTGGCCCAGAACAGTTTCAGCAATGGTACCAGATGTCAGCCTAATCTATACCTTAATTAAGCCATGTAATAATGACACGTGCTTATTAAAATGCTTCAACAACAATGATACCATTTTGTAAACATTTATTTTTTAATTGAACAACTTCTGAAAATCAATTCCCAATCCTTAACAGTTCAAATACTTATCAATACAACATTCAATTAAGGCGTGCAAAACTCAAATACCTAATATAACATTCAATGAAAAAGTGTAAAAAGATATTGTAACAAAGTAAGTTTAACAATTTAAATACTTATTAAAACACTATGTTCAATTATGAAGTACAAAAATTCATTGTAACACAGTTTAACACTTCAAATACCTAAAAAGGAATTGAATGTTAACTTTGTAAGTTTAACAGTTTAAATACTTGTCAATAAAAATACATAAAGTCCAAAGATTTATTTTAACACAGTAAGATTAACAGTTTAAATACTTATCTAAATAACATTTAATGAAAAAGTGCAAAAATACATTGGAACATGGTCTTTTTGCAAACAGCAGCAACATTAGCCATCAGCCATCTAATGGCTTCAAAAGATAAAGACAGTGGTTCATGAAGCTTCATTTGGCCATCACTACTTCAAGCTCCCTTTGCAACATCACCCTCCAGGTTGTCCTCTATCTTCCAGTCATGACCGTGTCTATATTCTCCACCTCTTTTTGGAGAGATTTCTGTCCAAGCACATCAATGCCACAATACTGAGGCTGGCGGGAGTGGAGAAGGGTTCCATGTGAACAGCAGTAGAACTTAGTTCTTTTTGGTTGGCCTTTCAGACACCAATAGGTGTCTCGGCTGAACTTCCTCACTGCTCTTCTTTTAGTTTATATTTTCCATCCAGTTGTTTTGAGGCTGAGTTTCTCTTGTGTGTATTTTGTGTTGGAATATTATTTCATCATTGTGATGACACGAGTAGTTCTGCGTTCCATAAATTCATGTTTCTGCAGTTCTGTCAGGTGTGATCATTAACCTCATTATTACAGATAAACAGACTTGGAACAAGTCAAGAACAAAAACATCCTTCAAAGCTTCAGTGACCAGGATTTATTTCTCATCTCCTCTCTGCTGCAGCTCAGTGCTGAACCCGCCCACCAATCACCATCATTTAAGAATGGGCAGGTCATTTTCTAAGAGATCTGATTGGTCAGGAGGCGGAGCTCTGACTGCTTATTGAGAACATATCCTGCTCCGGGGCAGGTTAGACATTCAGTGTAAGTTGTCGGGGTGATTTATCCTGGTGAGAAGTGAATGAATGTCCCAGGGTTAATCCATGAAGTTCTCTGGATAAGAGAAAATCCAGCGTCGTAGTACAGGCTTCTGGCTACGAGTTCCCTGGTGGGCAGAAATACAGAAGAATAAGTTAATATTCTTAAAATTCAAACAATAATAATGTTTCATCTTACCTGTGAAAAGTAATTTCCCGAGCCCTACTTTCAACAGTCCGCCGATTCATCCAGAAATACACCACAGGCTGATCTGGTGTCTTGGAGTCTCTTCTGCTGCAGTTTGTGTTTACAGGCTGGACACAGCGGCAGCCATGCGGCGGCGACTCTTTATTATGTCCATGATGGACATGACTCAGTCGCTTTATATCTCAGTCCATTAAAGGTAACAAGTCTGATTTATTCGCTCCCATTATCACTTCCAGGTCATCTCAGGGTCACCTCCGGACTTGTGCCCCTCTTTTTCTGGTAGAGATTGTATTCGTAAATTTGTATCGCCACTTGTCAATTTGTATCTGAGCTTGTAAAAGCTTTTCACATTATGTTAATTTGTTTTCTGAAATCTAAGTGGGTTTCAGGACTTGTGTTTTGTTTTTTGATATGCAAAAATGTTTTCCAAAATGTAAATTTGTCTCACATTTTGTAAGTGTTTCACATGTTGTAATGTTGCTTTGCACCTCTCACAGTACTGTCAACAGCAAGTGGGCATCAAACTTCACTGTGAGAGAGACTGAGTGCTGCAAACACTAGGAACTGATGAGTGTGTCCTTCAGACCACACTACCTCACCGTGAAGTTTTACAAAAATAACTGTGATTTTAGTTTATGTATCAGGTCCTGATTTTAGTCAAGCTGCTTCAGCACATATCTGACTTACAATAGAGCCATCAGTCAGTCTGGAGAGCAACCAGTGTTTTTACTGGAGGATTTTAACAGGAGTGACATCACTACATATCTGCCCAGTCTGGAGCAATATGTCACAACTCCCACCAGCCTGCACAAAACATTGGACTTATACTACAGCAATATCCCTGGGGCGTATATTTCAAAGCCACACCCACCCTTCGGATGCTCTGACCACAATGTCATCCTGCTGCTGCCAAAATACAGATCACAGCTGGAAAAAGGCGAATCCATAAGAAAATCCATTGCAGTCGGAAATAATGAGGCAACAGAAAGACTGAAAGGCTGTTTTGATCTTACAGACTGGGACTTTTTAATGAGTAATAAGTACAAGTAATAGTGATTTTAACATGCTGACAGATGTGCTGACATTTTCTATTTTATTTTGTGAGGACACTGTCACTCCCACCAAACAAATAATAATATATCCAAACAGTAAGAAATGGGTGACAAAGGACATGAATATCTGCCTGCTCCAAAAGAAAAAGGCCTTCTGACAAGGAGTTCAGAAGGATGCCAAAGCTGGCTAATGCCTCCCCCTCACCCCTGTCTCACCCCTGTCTTACCCCCGTCTTACCCCTAGAAGAGGCCATCACCATTTACGAGCAGCCGGCGACCTCCATCCTGCGCAGAGTCAACCCAGACAAGGCCTCTGGCCCTGACTGGCCCAGCTGACTGACTCCACTCAGCTGGGCCTTTGAGCCAGTCAGGGCCAGTCAAGGCCTCTGGCCCTGACTGGCTCAAAGGCCCAGCTGAGTGGAGTCTTCACCAGACTCTTTAAGCTCCTTTTGGACTCTGGGTGTGTCCCTAATCTGTGGAAGGAATCCTCCATCATCAATATTCCCAGAAAAGCTCACCCTAAAGTGCTGAAGGAATACAAACCAGTGGCTTTGACTTCCGTGCTGTGTAAATGCATGGAGCAAGTGGTTGGTGACCGACTGTCAGACGTTCTCTCACACAAACTGGACCCTTTTCAGTTTGCCTACAAGGCAAAATGTGGGGTACAGGATGCATGTCTCACACTTTTGGACACTGTCACAAAACAACTAGACTCTGCAACAGTGCACACTGGATCACTTTATTTTCCTTTTTGGGGCGAAGGCTGTTTATGAGGGAGACTGTTTATGACGATGAAAATAATTTGAGTTCACGTCTCACCTTCTGCTGCAGCTGCATAAAAAAGCGGCTGCTATTCCCAAAACTTCTGGGGGTTGAGGACGGTGGTCTTGGAAATAATATAATGGCAAATAACATAATCCTGAATCCTGCCAAGGAAGTTGTAGTGAGCACAAGTAAATTGCACCGGACCTCCGTGCGCTTGGAGCGCTGCGGTGCATTCAATGACCTCTTGGAAAAGTCCCTCTTGAAAATGCTTTTGACAATAAATCTGCAACCAAATCTCTTTATCTTCTCCTTTAGTCATTGTAGGTTGATAAAACCACTATTAAATCAACACAACTATATTTTGGTTTGTGCAGCTCGCTACAGATGCAGTCAGCTAGCACTGGAGAGTGAACTCTCTGGTGATCCAATCAGAGGGCTTGAATACACTGACCTCACGCTCGGCCTTCCAGAAGGCCCCGAGTCACCAATATCAAAATCTGATTAGTTGAAGCAACACTTGTTTTACATGGCAGACGCCTGCAGAATTGAATCTGAAGGCCTCAGGTAGATTTCTTTACCCTGGCAACAGGTGATGGCTGAAATGTGATTGGTTTAAAGCTTTAATATGGAATGACACATCATCACAAGCAGCGCAGCCGGGGGAGAAGCTATGAGAGGAAGCAAACAGACAGTTTAAGAAGTACTCATGTAAACATCAGTCTGTGATTCTGATCTTTTTCTTAGGCCTGCAGAGAGGGCCTTGCAGGCCCTGACGGCCGCCACTGGTCTAATCAGAGCTCACGTTCCCTGTTAGTGGGTGAACAATCCAATGCTTGTCTTGCATGAGACAGCAATTGGTTTCTAGCAACACCGTGATACAATACCGCCCCCTGCAGGTAAGATAGATAGATAGATAGATAGATAGATAGATAGATAGATAGATAGATAGATAGATAGATAGATAGATAGATAGATAGATAGATAGATAGATAGATAGATAGATACATGAAATGGCTTTGCTGATGTTAAAAGTCCTCAGGTGGAGACGTTGTGCCTTTTTGTAGACAGAGGCAGCATGACCATTGATGCTGAGCGGCTGGAACAGGGGCTTTGGGTTTTTCTCTCTGGACAAACAGCACAGCTCCTTAGTCTTTGCGATATTAAGCTCCAGTGAGCTTTCAGCAATGGTTTAAAGCTGCGGGTACTGACTAGAAACAGTCTTTTAATACTTCACAATATCATCACAAAGCAAAAGGAAGCGAGTAGAAGCGATGCTGGAAGCGGTTTGTTTTGGTTTTTAATACACGGTATCTTTTACTGGAGCGGAGGGGGGAGAACACGTGGTGTCCAGGGTGGGTGGGGTCATTGGAGATGGAAGTCGGCCACTGTAAATGTCTGTAAAGGTGAATCACACCATGCAGCAGTAGGTCAGGAGGCTCTTGATGGTGCTTTGCTAAAAGATCACCAGCAGGGTGTTGAGGGAGGTGAGCCTGCTTTAACTTGCTGAGGAAGGAAAGTCTGTTGTGCTTTCTCCACCTAGTGGGAGATGTTGTTGATCCAAGTGAACAGTGGTTGGTGATACATTTCTTAGGTGGGGCGCTTCGTTATTATCACTTATTAAGACTCTTTTATTAACATAGAAACAAATACAAGCAGAAGCTTCATTAGTCCCTTCTAGAAAATGAATGTGTTTTGGGGCTGGTTTACTGGAAAAGACAGTTAGTCTAGAGTTTAGGGAAAACTAATGGTATATGAGGTATATTTTCAAACAACACATCAATTCGTCTTTCAAAGCATTTTAGAAAGCTTTGAAAGAAACCTCAAAAAAATAACTATACTGGAGAAAATTTAACCTGACCTGCAGCTTTTCAACCAAATTTCTTCTTTCAAACCGTAAATTAGAAGAGATGTGAAAGAGTTAATACTCAGAGACTCACTGCTTGTTATCTTCATCTCAACATCTCCTAAAAACACGCGAGAACAAACCAGAACTTAACTTGACTTAAACCAATCACTGAGCCAGGGGCAATTTAAGAAGCGCCCCAAGTCTCAGACATGAAATGATGGTGATGAGTTTAATTTCATGTCAGCCTGCTCACACACACACACACACACACACAGACTACTGGAGAGAGTGAAATCAAGAAATCCTCTCTTTTATTGAAGATCAGGGTCGGCCCAAGCCTCCGTGGGGCCCTAAGCAAAATTTGTTTTTGGGGCCCTCTATTTCTTTTTTTTTTTTTTTTGTTTGCCCTTGTCCTGTTCGGCAGCTTGGGCCAACAATATGATGTGATTGAGAGCCTTCGGAGTCAGAACAGTTTTTGGTCTTGCAACAGGGAGAGACCTGGAGTCTCCTCCTGTTGCCTCCTCCATCAGAAGTTGGCATGGCTGCCGTACACGACCGGGGGGGGAACGCACAAAGAGAGAGAGAAAAGAAGAGAGAGAAGAAAGTTGAGGGGGGGGGGGGGGGGGGGGGGGATAACATACAATATCCTTGTTGTGCTACATATATTATTTGCAGTTATCACACTGATCCAAATACTTTCCAACTGTTTTTGGATTAAACCAGCCTGAGCAGCTCTATCTAGACAGTAAGATGATTTCTTAGATTAACCAGTCTGAGCAGCTCTATCTACAGTAAAATGATTTCTTAGATTAACCAGCCTGAGCAGCTCTATCTAGACAGTAAAATGATTTCTTAGATTAACCAGCCTGAGCAGCTCTATCTAGACAGTAACGTGAAGCAGGAACATGAATTAACAGAGAGGCAACAACAAAAGAGGAACATGATTTTTAAAGTTTGAGCAAATGATGACAGAGAACAAGCAATCAGAAGCACCACTGGGTGTGACCGGAACTGTTCTGGGGGGACCCGTAGCGACACCTCGGGGTCCGAGGCCATCGATGACTCTCGCCCCCCAGGCCGCCGGCGGGCCCCCACCCGGCCACTGCGGTATCCCAACCTCCACCAATCCAACAGCAAATGGAGAAGGAGCACCGCACCCCAGCCCCCCCCACGAGCGCCATGCCGAGGTAGCGCGCCCCCCGCATTCCAGCCGCACTCACCCCCGGGCCGGGGCGGGACCCTCCCCCTGCCCTATATGTGTGTTGGATGTATGTAAGGGTGTGTCTTTGTGTTTTGAAGAGGTGGATGCAATGTGTGTGTCTATGGTGCGGTTTAAAATTGGGGGGTAGCGGGGCCCGGGCGTTCTACCGCTGACAAGCGGCAGAACCCCGAAAGCGGCTTACCCCCTCAAGACCCCGCGTGACTAAGTGTGGTTAAAATTGTGGGTGGTGCAAAGTCGGGGGAGGACCCAGACCGCAGTTAAGTAGCCCGGACCCCCACCTAGGCACCGCCCCACTGTTGCCTATTGTGGAGTAATATAAGGTGAGGTAAGGCAGGGAGGGTTCTGAGGGAGGGGGTCCCCCCGTCGCTAGGACCTTGGCCCAGCTGGACCCCCCGCGCTGCCCCACCCCACCCCCGAGGGGCCGGCCTAGGACCCGGGGAGCCACCCCCCCCCCCCGACAAGGCGTCGTAAGGG